>NC_064282.1:85686578-85759552 GCF_019186545.1 Solanum stenotomum | reverse complement strand
CTTTGAAGATTTTGCAAGAAAATATTGAAAAGTCTATGCAATGTAACTTGACTTGGAATGGAGAAAGAGGTTTTGAGATTAAACATCATGGATTTACACATACTGTGGACATTGTTAGTAGAAATTGTAGTTGCAGATCCTGGCAGCTCAGGGGCATTCCTTGTCCTCATGGTGTTGCTGCCCTTCATTACAAGGAGTTGGAACCAATCCATTATGTGGCTAGTTATTATAGCAAGGAAACGTACCTCAGCACATATGCCCATTTTATTCAGCCAATGAATAACATGAAAATGTGGCCAACATCAAATAATCCAATTGTAAAGCCACCAAAGATCAAGAAGTTGCCTGGAAGACCAGGTAAGGTTAGAAGAAAGGAGGCAGATGAAAGCAGAAAAACTGGAAAGCTTAGCAAAAGAGGTGCTGTTATGACTTGTAGCAAATGTGGTACACAAGGACACAATAAAAGAGGATGTCCTACAAGAAACCAAGCTGGTCCAAGTCAATCAACTGAACCATCTTATCAGGCACAAGTACTTTTATTTGTTACTTTCAAATGTAAGTTATATGTACATGTATTGATATATTAATAGACAGGCTACTGAAAGTGATAGAGGAAGAGGCACAAGAAGAGTAGCAGGAGGCAGAGCAAGGCCTAGTAGTTCAACTCAACCACCTAGAGCCTCTTCACAGGCCACCACAAATAATGAAAGTGGTAGAGGAAGAGGCACAGGAAGAGTTTCAAGTTCTATAGGTGTTCCAACTCAATCACATGGAACTGCTACAAACACAGAGGTAATATATCTAATTATTATATCATTTTTAGACAACGTAGATATGGTTTAATATTTTGGTTTCAAAGTACAGATCGTAAATGGTAGAGGGAGAGGTACAGGTACAGGTACAAGTAGAGGTAGAGGTAGAGGAAAAGGTAGAGGAAGAGGAATACCTCAAGAAAGAAATGTGAATGAAGGACTAGGTAGAGGAAGAGGAATGACTCAACATAATCAAACTAGTTCTAAAGCAACCTGTAGTGGAAGAGGCCTAGAAAGAGGGAAGAGACCAGTAGAACATGAGGACAACAGTGGAGGACAAACAAGACCTTTTAAAAGGCCAAGAATGGTAGGTGTTGGCATATACCAAGCTGAAGATGGATTTACAACTCTCAATGTAAGTTTACAATTCTTAATGTAAGTTTACAATTGTCAATGCAAGCCTAAATGCCTTATATTTGAATGTGTATTTATCTGACTAAGCAGCCTGGATTGCCAAGTAGAAGAGTCATCAATACTGGTACAAGAGTGACAAAAAGGGCTGATGTTGTTACTGGTGATATTGGCTACACACCAGTACGTGGATTCAAATGGAAGGGGAAGACAACTATTACCAGTAGCAACCTAGAAAGAATGAGGGCTGAAAAGGCTATCCAAACTAGGTCTGCAGCTGCTGCTACTGCTAATAGCCAAAGCCAAACAACTNTTTATTGCAGAAAATCTGCAATAATTTCCAAAACTTAAACTCCGACGGGGTGCTCCGATCTCGTTCGGAACCCCGTGCACGCAAACGAGATATGCAACCATACCAAATTCGATATTCCAGACTCAATGGCGCAGTCAAAATTTCCATCAGAGGTCATTTCAATAAAAAGTGGGTCCCACTTCCAAAGGCCATTTTAAGCCAAAACCCACAAAAGGGCTCGGAAAGATATCAAAAACCTCGGGACACAAAAGAAGGGTCAATCTAGACCAAACTCGTCATTCCGGAGCTAACTGCACTGACGGAATTCTCATCCGACTGCGTTTATTCAGAATGTTGACCAAAGTCAAACTTAAGCCAAAATTCAAAGGCTAAAACGCCTAATCACACCGACTCACACTGAAAACCTCGGGAGTCATGTCAACCATGCTACTAGCTTAAAATAACCCTTTCGGAGCTGATGAAATCGTCAGAATTGGATTACGATGTCATCTTCTTGAAATTTTGATCGAAAATGATCATTCAAGGTTCATAAGCTTCAAAACACAAAAACTCACACCAAGACCAAACGAACGACCAGGTGACCGAACTGTCAGTCCCAGCAAGTCATAAATGACTTGGGGTCGCTACAGGAACACTCTAAACGACACACAGAAGGAAAGACACAAAAATGACCAAGAGAGTCATTACAGGGGAAGAGATTTGGGCCCAAATCTGATTTTTCTATCCGCCTGGGCCAGTATTTAGGCCCATTTTGTTTTGGGCCTTCGGCCCATTCAAGTCATTTGTATCTGTCTTATTCTAGCATAATAGAAGTATTTTCTATCTTTTGGACCTTAGGCCCAATTCTTCCACCTATCCTAAACTAATACAACAATAACAATTAAAATGACAAGGGCTTAAGCCCAAAATAACAAAATACAACTATTATGAATTAAGAGTGGGGCTTTGGCCCAATCTTTTCAAAATTCTCAATTGGTTGCTCCTTTCAACCTCGGGACCTGTTCGTCGACTGTTAATAGGCTGGCCGACTCAATGAAGGAAAAGATTTGAGCCTTTGTGGCTCTTTCAAAATGCAAGGGAAGGAGATAGGAGTTCATGAAAAACTCAAGCATATTTCACATGCAACAAAAGTGATAAGATAAGGAATAATAATTAATAATGAACAAATAAAATTGACTTAATTCCTATCACATAAAGTAATGCTATCAAACTCAAAGCAGTTTTAAATACACGATATTTAATGTTAATGACTCACACATAAGTCCCATGACTTAACAACTGAGCGCTACACCTTTAAATAAAATATATTAAAAGAGAGGGTGAATAATTGGCTAGAGGCTTGATAATAAAGTAACATTAAGAACAGTATAAGACAACAATTGAAAATATCAACCTATTATTATAATAAAGAAAGGGCATTCATAGTGGCAAACAAAAGAAAGGCTAAAATTTGAAGTGTGACAGGGGCATATAGACAAGACCAATGGCAACAAATACCAAACTAAGAAAAAAAATTAATACCGAGAAATAATTACATTTTTAAACAGACAATGGCATCAAAATAAATATATAAGTAAATATGAACACAACATAATTAGGCTACCATATTAGTTAAGTTAGAGATGACCAGAAAAGGAACAAGCTAAGGAAGTCATATTTAATAATTATAACAACAAAATTAGATCCAAAACAAGACAATTAGTAGTATCACTACACCATAAGTAAAACAGAAATTTACCCAAGGAATATATGCCCTAAAGATGAGACAAAACTCACTGATCTAAATAGGATTTAAATTGATTGAAGCCTTTGTTAAAGGTATAACTCAAACAACCACATCTTAATCAAGAAAAGAGTTTCTCATATCATAGTTTACTGATACATTAACTTAACAAGATTAAAACAAAGCTTCAACCAAATTGTAGGTTCGGAACTTTAAATCAAAATCGAGTCAATTCAAAACACTCACTATCAATTACTATACCGATCAAATGTTATCCCGTATGCATTAAGCCATTCAAAAATCTAAACGACTAAACTCAAAAAGAGAACCGGCATGAGATTATGACCGTATGAGCATGCGAGAGAAGGTAAACCTTAAACAGATGAAAACTTAAACAAGCAGGACATTTGAGCTAGTCTATTAAGACACGCTAAGCAAAAAGAAAATTAGACTAAGGCAAACCAATGATAAAGGTTTAAAAGATGGAGAAAACAGACTACTACCTCCAACAAACAATAAATAATACGACACAACCTCCATATTAACTAATTTTCAAGACCCTGCCTAATTTTGGAAGTAAAGAAAAAAAAAAGAGACAACATTACAATAGCAGACTGGGAGAACTATCAACACTAAGAGACAACGGAAACAAGAAAATACAGACTCAAAGATATCAAGGCACGTATAGGAGAATCACGATAGCAAAACAAAATTCGAACAGAGAAGCAAAGAAACAACAACATTAAATACATGTCGGCTAAAATTTGAATCAACATTGAGAATGAGCATTGAGATCACTTGAAGATAGAAAAAGCATTAAGGCACCAAAAACTCGAAAACAACAATACCACAACTATCGACATCTTACTGGAACGAAAAAATGAAGAGAGCATTGCAAAGAAGGAAGTATTACCTTCTTGGGGGCAGCAACTGGGACAGGACGAGTGCTAGCCGTGAAAGCTTCCCCCACCACACACAAAACTTCGAGAGTTCCAACAACACACCAAGAGAAACTAAATGAAACCCAAATAACTATCTTCCCAGAATCTTGAACTAGAAAGTTTTTCCAATAATTTATCAAAACGTAAAATCGAATGTTCCTCAAAACCTCCTGTAAAATATGCCTTTGTGAGTAAAGCTAGGCTAACTTTATATATTTTTTCTCCCCAAAAAATCCCCCTTACCAATGAATAATCCAATGATATATAGAAGAAACTAGGGTTAGGAATCAAAATGGGCAAAAGGGACCCAAAAATCGGTTCAAGGCCCATCCCCAAATCCAAATTCGAATTCTTTCACCAACTCGAGCGAACACCTTTTCTCTGGGATTTCTGCCCATTTCGAAAGAGGAAAGGGTAAAATTGACGCTTGGGATCGACCTCCGGTCCTCGCTGTGCCACGCGGAGCAATCTCACGGTACAAGGACGAATTTCACAGCTGGCTTTTGATGCTCCTACTGCACACATTTTTGGGTTTCTTGTCGTTGTTCGCAGGAAGAAGAACGTGTAGAGGTTATTTCTGGTAATGTTGCACGCTACTGCTGGTGTATGTGTTGTATTGTGGAAGAAAAAAAAAAGGTGGGCTGGGCTGTTGGGAATCTGGGAATGGGCTGCTGTATGTATGTATTATTTGGAGAATTAGGATTGAGAATAAGAGCAACATTGGGCCGGTTGTAAAGAAAAATAAAGGCTCAAAATTTGTTTCCTCAACAAATCAAACGTTAAAAGGAGTTGCTAATTTGCAATTGCATACATGGCTATTAGATTACATTTATAGCCAAATGAATTTAGGAATGTAGCCAAATTGATCTCAATCGGTGATTTGGCTTAAAACTAAATAAAAGATGAGTTAGTAGGAATTAATTAATGAGCTTCTTAATTCTAACGATATAAAATAATCAACTTGATTACAAAGTAATTGTTTTTTTAAAAAATAAATAAAAAATACGAACTAATATTCGAAATGGCAATTATGAGTCATACTAAATTAATATTGTATTTATCAAAAATGTAAAATCTTGAGGTGACTTTTGTTTATAAGATATATTAATTATATATATAAAATATAAATATATTCATTATTTGAAATATTTAAAATATTATGAAAAGTAACTAAAATTCTTATAAGTAACTTGAAAAAATATTTGAACCTCGTAAAGCTAATTGTTTCGAATTATTTGAAATTAAAGAAGCTTAAAACTAATTCCTATCGGGGAGGGTCAAAATTGGGTGTCAACACCCGACCCTCCCCATACCAAAAAAAAATTATTTTTTTTAAATTTCAAATATAATTTTACCCCTACCCAACCAGCCCCCTCCCCCAAACAAAATAAAAATAAAAATTATTGTTGAAAAATAATTCCAATTTTAAGATATTTTTTTTACCTCACCAAACCCCTATCCCCCCTCCCCCACCTCCCACCCCACAAAAAAAGATTCAAAAAATATTTCAAATTTTTAAAATTTTAGTTTTTAATCCACCCCATACCCTGATCCCTTCCGCTATCAACCTTTTTTAAAAAAATTGTTTTTGAAAAATATTTCAAATTTTTTTAAAAAAAAATTATTTTTACGTCCCAGCCCACCCACCCACCATCCCCGTCAATTTTTATTAAAAAAAAATATTTTTAAAAAATATTTCAAATTTTAAATAAATCATTTTTTACGCCACCCTTGATCCATCCCCCCCCCCCCTCCCGCTACCCCCTACTCAAGTCACACCCAAAAAAAAAAAGTTAAAAAAAATTACTTTTGGAAAATATTTCAAATATAAATTTATTTATGAATAATATTTTTCTGGGTCAGATTTCGAAATGGTCATCAGGGTCTTGTCCTCGTTTGGGTGTCAAGGTTGGGACCTAGATCAATTATTGGAGTTGATTTTCGAATTAGAAATTATTTTCTAAAGAGTAGTTTCTATTCTCAAACCAAAAATAAAAGAAATTTTATTGAAAATATTATTCATTCGCCAACCAAACATTAGGAAATATTTTTTCAGAAAATATTTTCTACTCACCAACCAAAAATGAGAAAATAAGTTAGAAATTCAGTTGTTTTCCAAGAAAACATTTTCCTTCATACCAAACACAACCTAAGATCAATTATAGTTCTTAGCATTTCTCTTGAAATTTGGAATTTTATTCTCAAATTATACGTATCATTCAATTTCTGTTTTCAATCCTTATAATTTTACTTCTACATTATTTTTCTTATCTATTCAAATAACCCGATTCTTATTAATATTATACTATACAAATAAGGTAAAATTATGGTTTACATATATGGCGTTAACTATTGGGTTTTCCTTGGTCAGTAAAGAAGATGAAGATGAATCCAGTGAAAGAAACAATTTTTTTGCTGAAAATTGAATGATGAACAACATGCCAAACAAACTATGTTCCTTTCCACATTTCTTATACTACCAAATGTTGGGAAAATGTAGATAAACATAAAAATATATATGGTCAAAATAATGAAAATAAAATGAGAAAATAATGATACCAAGAATTTTACGTGAAAACTTTTTTAAACAAAGGAAAAATCATGGGCCAAGAGGAGCAATTGATATCACTATAGCAAGGAATTGTTACACTGTGTAGTCACGAATACAATACTCAAAGTGACTACTACACTCTCAAAAGGAGTAACACTTTTGATTTTCACCTTACTAAAATATCGCTCACACTCTATTTTTCTTCACAGACTATTTTTCTTGTATAGTCTATGGAATACCTCACTTTACTCTCAAATATTTTTTTTTCTCTATCTTGGTGTATATTATAAATGAGCTAATGAACTCTTTTATAGAAGAAATTTGATGTTACCAATGACATCATGAAAATACTAAAGTTTTAAACTTTGCAACTATGTAGCTATCTTGGTAAGATTTAGTTGGTATGTAGTTGTACCAAAGTGAGACTTTAATATAATGGGGCTGGAACCCCACAAATCTCCCCCTGCAGTCACATTCACTGGAATGAGATATCTTCATCTTCTTTAGAGAGAGCTCATACCCATAAGTTCTTTGCATAACTCGAACTTGTCTTTCAGTATCGTCTTGCTCAGCATATCTGCAAGATTTTCACTTGTGTGGATCTTTTTGACGTGAAATGATTCACTTTCTACTTCCTCACGAATCCAATGATATCTGATGTCGATGTGTTTTGTCCTTACATTATACATAGAGTTCTTGCTCAAGTATATTGCACTATGGCTGTCACAATAGACAACATACTCTATCTGTTACAATCTAAGTTCTTGAAGAAATCGCTTTAGCCATATCATCTCCTTGTTGGCTTAAGTAGACGCAATATACTCAGTTTCAGTAGATAGTGCAACACACTTCTGCAAGTTTGACTGCCATGATATAGCTCCCCTTGAAAAATTAAACAAATATCCAATAGTGGATTTTCTATTATCTAGGTCACATGTCATATCAATATTTGTATAACCCTTTAAGATTGGATCTGATGCTCTAAAACACAAGCATTCATCTGAGCTTCCTCTAAGATACCTGAGTATCCACTTCACATCTTCACAATGTTTTTTTCTCAGATTGTCGAGAAATCTGCTGACAACACCAACTGTGTGAGCAATATCAGGTCTGATGCATACCATTGCATACATTAGACTTCTGACGACGGAGAAATATGGAACTTTGGCCATGCTATCTTTTTCCTCCCTAGTTGTAAGACACATCTTCTTGCTCAACTTCATATGACCAGCAAGAGGTATACTAACAAGCTTAGCATTCTTCATATTGAAGCGCTCTAGTACACGTTCAATGTACTTTTTCTGTGACGAATAAATCTTCCTTTCATCTTTGAGACGAGTAATTCTGATGCCCAAAATTTGCTTGGCATGACCCAAGTATTTCATAGCAAAAGATTCTGACATTGAATTCGCTCATATTTTGTTCTCTATTCTGAGAACCACGAGTTTTGTTTCTCTCCTTGGAGCCAGTTATCAGAATATCCGACGAAGAAGAACCTTGAGATTTTCTTCTCGTCTCTTCGTTCAAGACACTACTCTTGGCGGAATCCATAGAAATCACTCCATCCGGAGCAAAATTCGACAATGAAGTTCTAAATGTTTCTCAAAAGTCTAGTAGGGAACCAAGTATAAGCAAGCCTCGAATTTCTTCATCAAATTTGATGCACATAGCAAATAATTGGTTCATTACCCCTGAAAATTATTTAGATGGTCTGTCATCGGATAACCATCATGATACTTTAAGCTCAGCATCTGCTTTATTAAGAATATTTTATTGTTGCCAATTTTCCGAGCATACAAACTTTCAAGATGCTCCCATAAGGATCGAGCATGTGTCTCCCCAGAAATATAGTTCAACACATTATCGTCAACTCATTGCCTAATGAATCCACAAACTTGTCTGTGCAATAGATTCCACTCTTTATATATTTTATTATTAGGCTTTATAGTGGTAAAGACTAGTTTGTAAAAATTCTTGGCATAAAGAGGATCTTCCATTTTCCCCTTCCAAATGACATAATTAACACCATTCAAAATAACTATTCTACTTGTGTTGACTTCCATCATTTTTCCAAAAAATAAATAGTTATTGCAAACCAAAGTAAATCTTTTTTTATATAGAAGTTCAGACTACGTTGCAACCACAGATCATACTCAGATAAAACTTTGGCTCTGATACCAGTTTGTTGGGAAAACACGGATAAACACCAAAATATATATGGTCAAAATAATGAAAATAAAATGAGAAAATAATGAAACCAAGAATTTTATGTGGAAACCCTTTAAAATAAGGGAAAAACCATAGGCCAAGAGGAGAAACTGATATCACTATAGCAAAAAAAAATTTACATTGTGTAATCACAAATACAATACTCAAAGTGACTACTACACTCAAAAGAAATAACACTCACCTTACTAAAATATCGTTCACACTTTATTTTTCTTCACAGACCATTTTTCTTGTATAGTCTATGGAATCCTCACTTTACTCTCAAAATTTTATTTTTTTTCTCTATCTTGGTGTATATTATAAATGAGCTAATGAACTCTTTTATAGAAGAAATTTACAACTAATAATGTCACCAATGAACATGAAAATACTAAAGTTTCAAACTTTACAACTATGTAGTTATCTTGGTAAGATTTAGTTGGTATGTAGTTGTACCAAAGTGAGACTTTAATAAAATGGGGTTGGAATCCCACACCAAACAAACTACTTTCTCTATTTCAATTAACATCACGAGATTCAGAAGGTGACTCTGATTCGTTTTCATTGTACTGCTCTTTTTATATTCATCTAAATTACCTCATTCATTTAGCAAAATAATAATAAAAAAAAATCTTTCAACGGCGCAAAAGCTTCAAATGTCTCTCAAATTCTTCAAACCCCTTTTTGATTCTTTCACATTGCCCCTTCAAGAACTCAATGTTGAGCAAATGTGTGTGTGTATATATATATATATATCAAGTGAACGTATATACAAAATATATATCCATTTTAGTAGTGGAAAGTTGATTAATGTTGAATGAGGTAAGTACAAGATTAAATTTCAATTTTTAGTCATTCCAACGAAACGTTATTCTGAGTGACGTTTTAGTTGTAAACAAGCTTCACAATAACGTTTTATGTCTGTTTACTCCGTCAGATTTTTTACCTTTTGCCATCGAATTATTTTGAATAAAATATAACCTAAAATATTACCCAGAAATACGTTTATATTAGTTTTGTAAAATTTAAAAAAATTGTATTATTTTGGTGAATTGATTTTAATAATGACTTATTTAGAGCATACTCAAATAAAATCTTGGCTCTGATACTAGTTTGTTGGAAAAACACAGAAAAACACAAAAATATCTATGGTCAAAATAATGAAACAAAAATGGAAAAATAATGACAGCAAGCATTTTACATGAAAACTCTTTTAAATAAGGAAAAAACCACGGGCCAAGAGGGGCAACTGATAACACTATAGCAAAGATTTTTACACTGTGCAGTCACGAATACAACACTCAAAGTGACTACTACACTTAAAAGGAATAACACTCTTTTGATTTCCACCTTACTAAAATATCACTCACACTCTATTTTTTTCTTCACAAACTATTTTTCTTGTATAGTCTATGAAATACCTCACTTTGCTCTAAAAATTTTATTTTTTTTCTCTATCTTGGTGTATATTATAAATGAACTAATGAACTCTTTTATAGAAGAAATTCGATATCACCAATGACATCATGAAAATACTAAAGTTTCAAACTTTGCAACTATGTAGCTATCTTGGTAAGATTTAGTTGGTATGTAGTTGTACCAAAGTGAGACTTTAATAAAATGGGGCTGGAACAAACTATTTTCTTTGTTTTAATTAACATCATAAGATTCAGAAGGTGGCTCTGCTTCGTTTTCATTGTACTGTTTTTTTTATATTCATTTAAGCTACCTCATTCTTTTAGCAAAATAAAAAAAAATCTTCCAACTGTGCAAAAGCTTCAAATATCTCTCAAATTCTTCAAACCCCTTTTTGATTCTTTCACATGGCCCCTTCGATAACTCAATGTTGAACGCGCGCACGCGCACACACAATATATATATATATATATATATATTTCAAGTGAACGTATGTATAAAATTATATCCATTTTAGTAGTGGAAAGTTGATTAAAGTTGAATGAGGTAGGTACAAGATTGAATTTCAATTTTTAGCCATTCCAGCGAAACGTTATTATGAGTGACGTTTTAGCTGTAAACATGCTTCACAATAACATTTTATGTCAGTTTACTCCGTCAGATTTTTTTATTTTTCCATAGAATTATTTTGAACAAAATATAACCTAAAACATTACTCAAAAATACGTTTATACTAGTTTTGTAAAATTTCAAAAAATTGTATTATTTTGGTGAATTGGTTTTAATAATGACTTGTTTTGATCAAAGTTTTAGATTTTTTTGTTGGGTTCGAAAGTGATTAGGGCGCCATGCGGAAACTTACAATTGCATATCATATGATTGATAAATCAGACGACAAATAAAAGTATACTAAAACATATTATTAATATAGTTTGAACAAGCAACCTACATATTAGATAACTAATATAATATTGAACAAAAAAACATAAATATGTTTAAGTGAAAATCTCCTCATAAACAAGACTTTCTAAATGACTACATTGTGGATTTTATTGTGTTCGTTGTTATGAGGATAAGGATCTTCAATTTATAGATCTCCAAACTTTTACTCTAAGGAAAGAATAAACCAAATATAAAAACATTTATGTTAATGTTTTATTTTTTATTTTAGGAAAAAATAAACTTCAAATAAGGTAAAAAAATCAGGGAAAAACCCTAACATATCTCCCCTTTTGGTTGGGTTTTCTTTACAAAATTTGATCAACCTTCTTCGCATGCATGATAATCTTTGTTTTTCACAGTCTTCATCACTGTTGCTTTTCATTGTTAAAAATAAGGTTTAACATATATGCGTTAAAAATGGTTTAAAAATTTTTCATTTTTATTTTTAAAAATTACAGCAATATGAATGTTGAAAATATGGTTGAAACTTCTTCTCCACATGTAGCTTGACAAAAATATTCATTATCATCAAATTTGTTACAAATTGATTTGACACCACTTAAATCTTTCTTCAATCTTGTTGAACCATTGAATCATTAAATCATGTGCTCTGATACCACTTGTTCAGTTCAAAAGTGATTAGGGCGTCTTGCGAAAGCTTACAATTGAATATCATATGGTTGATAAATCAGAGAGTCCGGAGCCTAAAGGGAAAAAAAAAATTAACAAAACTTCCAAAAGGGCACATCATATTTTTTTCTAACCGAAAAGGCAAAATCGCTATTGACGTAGCGATTTTGTTTGACGTCGTTAACAAATCAAAATCGCTCACGCGATTTTGTCCAACCTTTTCTTTTTTTTTCAGAAAATCGCAACCCGAGTAGCGTTTTTGCCACAAAAAATTAAAATCGCTGCTATGGCAGCGTTTTTATAAGAAAAAAAATTGTTTTTTTTAAATCGCTGCAGTTGCAGCGTTATTATAAATTTTGTGGAAATTTTTATTTTTATTTTTAGAAATGCAGCAATTTTGGTGGAACTTTTTTTAAAAAAAAAAATCGCTGCGAATATTTTTTTTTAATATTATAATATAGTTTTTAAATACTTGTTGACATGAATTTAATCTGTCTTGTTGAATTTTAAATACATTGATTAAACTAATTTTTCAAGTGAGTTAAAAAGTAAAAAGATAATTTAATATTTTGTAAGTACACTATATTTATATTATAAATATATAATTGATTTGACCTAACTTAAAAAGTATTGATTTGACATAACTTAAAGGAAAAATAAACTTCTTACAAATGTTGAAATTAAAGAGGAGAATCTCCATTTCCAAAAAAATTAAATAAATTTATTTTCATAAAAGCACTGTCATAGCAGCAATTTTAATTTATTTTTAAGAAAAAATCGCAAAAAAGCTACACGGGCAGCAATTTTCTTAAAAAAAATCGATGTTGACTAGTTGATAGAAATTTCAAAGAAAAAAAATTCTACCAAAATCGCTGCCTAATAGTTCCACCAAAATCGCTATCAAGGCAGGATTTCTAAAAAAAAAAAAAAATTCACAAAATTTATAATAACGCTGCAACAATAGCAATTTAAGAAAGAAGAAACATTAACAAAAAAGAAAATAAATTTGTTCTTATAAAAACGCTGCTAAAAAAAAATCGCAAAAACCTGCATGGGCAGCGATTTTCTAAAAAAAAAAAGTTATACAAAATTGCTGACAGGGCAGCGATTTTGATCTGTAACGGCGTTAAACAAAATCGCTACCTCAATAGCGATTTTGCCCTTTTGGTTAGAAAAAAATTTGATGTGCTCTTTTGAAATTTTTGTCAATTTTTTTTGCCCTTTAGGCTCCGGACTCATAAATCAGACGACAAATAAAAGTATACTAAAACATATTATTAATATAGTTTGGTGAAGCGACCTACATATTATAAAACTAATATAATATTGAAAAAAACATAAATATGTTTAGGATAAAATCTCTCTATAAACAAGACTTTCTATACATTGTGGACTATATTGTGTTCGTTGTTATGAGAATAGGGATTTTCAATTTATAGATCTCCAATTTTTTCCTCTAAGGAAAGAATAAACCAACTATGGAAGAAAAATATATTTTCCTTTCATGAAAAGTAAAAACATTTGTGGTAATGTTTTATTTTTTCTTTTAGAAAAAATAAACTTCAAATAAGGTAAGAAAATCAGGGAAAAACTTTAACATATTTTAACTCCACAAACGATTTTAGAATTTTGGTTTTTGAATATTTGACAACAGAGGTGTAATATCTATAGCTACATCTTCCATCTTTATTTTATGCATATCAAGCAGTTCATCAGAAATGATACTGTGTACCCATAGATATTCAACAGATTTCATGTTTATTTCAATATCTAGGAGTGGATTCCCTAGCTGCAAATTCATTGGATTGTGGGTGTGTTTGGTACGAAGGAAAAATGTTTTTTGAAAAATGTTTTTTAATTTTTCTATGTTTGGTTGGCTTGTATGTTTTGAAAATGTTTTCCAAATCAACTCATTTTCCTCAAATTTAAGAAAAATGATTTCTCTTCAAAACTTAAGAAAAACATTTTCCAAACTTTACCTCATCCTTCAATATCTTTTTTCTTACCGTACCCCATACCCGACCCTCCCCATCCAAAAAAAAAGAATTAAAATTTTCTTATTTTGGAATTTCAAATATATTTTGACCTCTATCCCTAAACCAGCCCCCTCCCCTAAACAAACAAACAATAAAAAAATTTTAAAATATTTTTGAAAAATATTTCAAATTTTAAGATTTTTCACCTCACCAAACCCCTACCACCCTTACCCTCCTCCCCTACCTCATAAAAAAAATTGGAAAAATATTTCAAATTTTTAAAATTTTATTTTTTACTCCACCCCATACCCTGCCCCCCCTATCATATAAAAAATTGAAAAGTATTTCAATTTTTTTTAAAATCATTTTTTACGTTCATCAGGGTCTTGTCCTAGTTTGGCTGTCAAGGTTGGGTCCTACTTCAATTATTGTGATTGATTTTTGTAACACCCCGTATCCGAAAATAGAGATTTCAGATTTCTGGTGTTACAGGTGGCACTCACGGACACCATCCACGGACCGTAGATGGACTTACGGTCCGTCCTGCAGGTCCGTGGTTCGTGACAGAAAACTTCCCCAGAACTCAGTCAGAAAATTTGGCTAAGTCCCGACTCACGGACAGACTCACGATCCGTAGATCAGACCACGGTCCGTGGTCTGTGTTCGTGGATCGAGATTTCCCTTACCCAGCCTCTAACACAAACTACGGTCGACCAGCACAGACCGTCATTCAATCCACGCTCCGTAAGTCTGACCGTAGATGAGGGTCAGCAGCCAGTTAGCTGAAAAATATTGATAGGTCAACTTCAGATGGTCATAACTCTTAGCACAAGAATTATGTATACCATGACCTATGGTTAGATAGATAATTGAATTATATTTCTAACGCCACCGAGTTTGCTAAATTCCGACCTCCGAGTAAAAAGTTATGTCCATTTTAGTGAAGCCCTGTCGGGCAGACTCAACCTACAGACCCAATCGACGGACCGTCGATTGATTGACGGACCGTAGGTCCATTCCGTCAGTCACTCCGACACCAGTTAATTCAGGGGTCTTTTGGTCTTTTCCTATTTCGTTTAACCCCTAAGATATGTCGTTTAGACCCTAAATCATGAGGTTTTAATTAGTTTAAGCCTAGAAACATAACTAGAACCTACCTAAGTCAAATTCATTAGTCAAATTCATTAATCAAAACTTAGAAAAATTAGAAGCAAGAGAAGGAGAAAAAGGTCAAGAACCTTAGTTCAAGAACGCAACGAGGTTTCTTCAGTTCTAGCCCCGAAATCGAAAGATTTCTCCGTGGAATTTGTCACCAGGTATGTGGGATTTCACTAGTGGGTTCCTTTCGCCCATTAGGTTCCTAGAATTCAGTCAGATTCTTGATTCCATGATTATGAACAGACCTAGGGTTTCTAGAATTATAGCAGATCATCATGAATTAGTTATTTAAATGTTCCAAATCAGATTATCATGTTATTGCTCAGTTTATCGCATGAATTTCAAAACCCTAGCTATGTATTTCTTTAGTTCTTGAATTACACGTGCTAGGTCAGATATTTCAGTATTTAGTTTTACATGCCACAGTTTATGAATGCATCATTATCAGATTAATTGTTGCATTCTCAGTTTGCATGTTCAGTTTTGAACTATCCAGTATTTATAGAAACTCAGTCATAATGTGTTAACCACTTAATCTATTGGGGGTAGCATAATACCGAGTTGGACTAGGGTTTCAGTGTACCCATATATGGGCAACATCAGTTTAGTGATCATGCCAGTCATGCCTCTATACCTTTGGCCGGGTATATTGGGTCCTCTCGATGGGGCGTATACATTGGACTCCACATTTAGCTCATGTGGTTTTATGTCGGTTATTAGTAGCTCCCACAGTTCAGTCAGACTCTATTGCATTGACCACATTTACAGTTCATTCAGTATTCAGTCAGCATGTTATAAATTGGTCATTGCATTCAGTTAGCTCAGTATTCAGTATCTATATCATGCTCAGATTATTTCATTGCTTTGTTCAGTTATTTGTTCTTTCAGCTTTACTCTATCATGCCTGCTCAGTACCTTTCAAGTACTGAAGCATACGTGCGCTACATCTTCTCGTGATGTAGGTTCAGGTTCTCAGTAACCAGATCACGCTTAGATTGGTTCCCGACATTTCTAGTCAGTTTAAAGGCTTATACCAAACACACCCTAAGATCAATTATAATTCTTAGCATTTCTCTTGAAATTTGAAATTTTATTCTCAAATTTCACATATCTTTCAATTTCTGTTTTTAATCTTTATAATTTCGCCTCTACAATATTTTTCTTATTTATTCAAGTAACCCGATTCTTATCAATATTATACTACACAAATAAGGTAAAATTATATTGGGTTTGCTTGGTCAGTAAAGAAGATGAAGATGAATCCAATGAAAGAATTTTCTTTTTTTTGTGAAAATCGAATGATGAACTGTTGCCAAACAAATTTTTTTCCTTTCCACATTTCTTATACTACCAAACAAACGTACTTTCTCCATTTCAATTAACATCACGAGATTCAAGAGGTGACTCTGCTTCGTTTTCATCGTACTGCTCTTTTTATATTCATCTAAATTATCTCATTCTTTTAACAAAAAAAATATTTTTAGCAGTGCAAAAACTTGAGACGTCTCTCAAATTCTTCAAACTCCTTTTTGATTCTTTCACATGGCGTCTTCAAGAACTCAATGTTGAGCAAAAAGGTGTATTTTTCTCCTGTTTTCTTGGTTCTTTATTTTTACTATGGTTCGTTTGGTGTTAAATTAATTACGCAAACAAGGGATTGCCACAGGGGCCTAAAGCCTTGCCCTTGATAGGCAATCTACATATGCTCGATCCTGAACTTCACACCTATTTTGCATCTCTTTCCCAAACTTATATGGCCCCATTTGTAGACTCTGGCTTGGTAAAAAGCTTGGGATTATTATTACTTCGCCTGCATTAGCTCGCGAGGTTCTTAAGGATAAAGATAGCATTTTTGCTAACAAAGATGTCCCCGCTGCTGGAAGAGAAAATTCATATGGTGGCAATGACATACTTTGGAATCCTTATGGACCGAAATGGAGAATGTTGAGGAAGATTTGTGTTCGCGATATGCTTAATTGTTCTGCTTTAGATTCTGTTTATTCACTAAGGAGAAGGGAGCTAGACAATCGATCAATTACTTGTATAGTCAGAAGGGTTTACCCGTGAACGTTGGTGAACAGATGTTCTTAACTGTGCTTAATGTGATTACAAGCATGTTATGGGGTGGCACAGTGAAGGGTGAAGAAAGAGCTAGTGTTGGAGCTGAGTTTGGGCATGTTGTGACTGAAATGGCTGAGCTGGTTAGTATTCCTAATCTTTCTGATTTTTACCCGGGCTTGGCTTGGTTTGATTTCCAGGGTGTTGTAAAGAAGATTTGATAAGATATTTGATAACATGATTGATCAAAGACAAAAATTGGATAGAAATGGTGTTGGCCAAGAAAGCAAAGACGTTTTGCAAGTTTTGCTCAAGTTGAAAGATGAAGCAGATGCTAAAATGCCTCTTGACCATGATTGAACTCAAAGCCTTACTTATGGTATGTTTATCAATTTTGCATTTTACGAAATTTGTTTTTTCCAAATGAACCAAAAAGACTGTGAACCTTGAACTGGACTCAAAGCCTTACTTATGGTATGTTCTACAATTAAAAAGTTGATGTACATGATAATAACTTCACAAATACTATGGATAGGATATGGTTGTCGGTGGAACTGACTCAACCGCCAACACAGTTGAGTTTGCCATTGCTGAAATTATGCATAAACCTGATGTCCTGAGGAAACTACAACTAGAACTAGATATAGTGGTGGGAAAAGATAATATTGTGGAAGAGTCTCATATTCAGCAATTACCATATCTCTATGCGGTGATGAAAGAAGTGTTGCGCATACATCCAGCTATTCCACTATTGGCGCCACATTGTCCTAGTGAAACATGTACTGTGGGAGGATAAGTTGTTCCTAAAGGATCTTGTGTTTTCATAAACGTTTGGGCTATATAGAAAGATGCTTCTATTTGGAAAAATCCAATAGAGTTCCGTCCAGAGAGATTTTTGGACAATAAATGGGATTATAGTGGAAATGATTTGAACTATTTCCCATTTGGTTCTGGCAGAAGAATATGTGCGGGGATAGCCATGGCAGAGAGGATGTTCATGTATTCATTGGCTTTGCTCATTCATTCTTTCGATTGGAAATTGCTTGAAGGAGAAACATTAGACCTTACAGAGAAGTTTGGCATTGCTTTGAAGAAGAAAATGCCTCTGGTGGCTATACCTATTCCAAGATTGTCTAATCCAACACTGTATGAGTCGTGTTCTATATGACGATTTAGTCTTTTGTATGATGAATTATGGAAATGGGTTCCATTTGAAATTGATTCAAAGCTTTCTATGCAGCAAAAGGAACCATTATCTTCTCTCTTGGTGAAAGTTCTCTTAAAAACCATTGTTGTGTGCTAATGTCTTTCAAAGAAAAATACTAATGAGCATTGAATAATTCTCCTAAGTTTCCTATTTATAGATAATGAGTGATGTTTTTCTTCTAATTATGACCAAATTAACGAAGTATCATGCGGAAGCTAACATAGAAAACCAGGAAGACCATGAGTAAAAAGATAAATGAGAAATATGTCAAAAGAGACATAAATATTTAACGAGGTTCAGTCAATTGACCTAATCCACAAAAAGATATGAGCAATCCACTATATAAATAAAGATACAAAATATCGAGACAAATAACCTCACAAAATTAACTCAACTTAAAAAGAGGCTTACACAAGTGATAATGTACCACTTGTGTCTCACAAATTCTCCCTTTAAACAAATCTCTCAAAGCTCTTAGGACTACATTGTGGATGCCACCAAGTTAGAAGGAATGAGATTCTTTTTATAGAACTAGTTTTGGGACGTGCTTGGCTCGTTTATTCCAAAAACTTAATCTAACATATTGTCAATGATAAATTTGATACAATATATTATGACTTTCTTTGCGCTATGAACTAAAAATGAAAACATACAAAAAAAAACTAAGTTATAGAGTCCTTTTAGGGCCCGTTTGGATTGGCTTAAAAAAAGTAATTTTTAAGTCAAAAATAAAAAGTCAAACTGAAATGACTTTTAAGTCAAAAAATAAAAAGTAGGAAAATACCTACTTTTGGTTTTTGACTTATTTTAAGTCATTTCAAATTTATTTTAAGTCATTCTTGACCTGCCAAACACCTCTCAACTTATTTTAAGTCATTTTGATTTATTTCAAGTTATAACTTTCACATATAGCAAACATAAAAATCATATTTGTATGTTATATCTATAGCTTGCATAATTGCGCTCCATAACAAATTTTATGTTTGCTATGGAGCTTTTGATTTGTATAATTCGCTAGAAACATGCAGTTTTATAAAATTGTTCAGTTTTGTATAAATTCATTCATACATTGTAATTTGTATAATAAAATATGTATTTGTATAATTATAAGTGTATAGGACAAAAATATATGTATTTGTATTTGTATATACACTTTTCTTTCGCTTTATACAAACGCAAATGCATTTTAAACATTTTATACCGAAATGTATAAAATGGCTAATTGTATACCGAAAATGGCTAATTGTATACCGAATCAGATGACAAAAAAATGGGATGTTTGCTGCGAATTACAATTAAAATAAACTATGGCTATAACATTTAATTTAAATTAATAATTTGTTATTTCATACAATTTTCCCATTTTTATATTTGTCAAACACTTCCAGAAGTCAAAAACTAACTTAAAAATAGATTTGACCAACTTTAAAGTCAATCCTAACACCCTCTAAGGGTGTGTTTGGTATGAAGGAAAATATTTTCCAGAAAATGTTTTCCAATTTTTCCATGTTTGGTTGGGTTAAATATTTTGGAAAATGTTTTCCAAATCAACTCATTTTCCTCAAATTTAAGGAAAATGACTTCCCTTCAAAACTTAAGGAAAACATTTTCCAAAACTCTCTTCCAACTTCAAATAGTCCTCCCAACCCCACCACCCCCACCCAAAAAAAAATAATCTAAAGCTTGTTTTTAAAAAATGTTTTTTACTTTAATTTTTTACCCCACCTTCACCCCTACCCCCAGCTCCCTACAACCCCCTCCCCCATCCCCTAAAAAAGAATTTAAGTCTATTTTAAAAATATTTTCAACTTCAAAATTTCATCTTTTCACCCCTACCCTCGACCCCACCCCCCAAGAAAAATTCAGTTTGTTTTTAGAAAATATTTTCAACTTCAAAATTTCATTTTTTCACCCCTACCCTCAACCCCCCATCCCCCAAAAAATAATTTTAAGTTTGTTTTTAAAAAATATTTTCAACTTTAAAATTTCATTTTTTCACCTCTAGCCGCCCAGCCCCCTAAAAAAATATTTAATTTTGTTTTTAAAAAATATTTCAACTTCAAATTTTTAATTTTTCACCCCTACCCCCGATCCCCCCCCCCCCCCAACCCCGAAAAAAAAATTAAGTTTGTTTTTAAAAATTATTTTCTACTCTAATAAAAATATAAAATATTTCTCAAAAACATTTTTCATTCATAAACCAAACACTAAAAATCTTTTCCGGAAAATATTTTCTACTCACCAACCAAACATGAGAAAATAAGTAAAAAATTTACTTGTTTTCCAGGAAAACATTTTCCTTTATACCAAACACACCCTAAGTCTATCAATGCTTACCTTAACATAAATACACAATTGGTTATAATTCAACTATGTCAAGATCTCTTGAGACTTATCAGTTATCTTACAACAACATATAAACACAAAAACTTTATGATGATGCTAAAATTAAACAAGAGTGTGCGGGTCTTAAGACTCAATTTGATGCATTACTTGCTTCGGGAGGGATTCTCCCTTGTTCCGATGATGTCGCTTGCCCTCCTCGATCCTCTCAATCTCAACCTACTCAGCATCCAGTTTATGGTCAACAAAGAGATTCGATAGAGGAGTCTATTAGTGAGGAAGATGATGAGGAACATGTGGCCAACACACTGCCGCATTATTGAAGTTTAGAGTTGTAATAGATATAATTTAAATTCCTTACTTTAAGGTTGTTTTATGAGACTTGTTATGTGTTTTGTTAATGCAAGATATTTTTGAAATCCTATTATATAACTTATAACTTTTATGTTTTATTTGTCCAAATTTGAATTACTTTAAGTTGATTTTCATATTGAGTTGATAAGAGAATATTTAGTAAATGTATTTTGTTGTATTGATTGAATGTTGGCAGCTCTTTGATCTTGATTTGGCTGATTAGAATATATATTGAATTAAAATGGTAGGTGTGCAGCTGCACTCTGCAGCAATGCATTGCTCCTACTGATCCAACAAAGCTAGGTAAATGGAAGATTAAAGATACTCGAGTGATGACATGGATTCTAGGGTCAATTGACCCTCTTATTGTTCTTAATCTCAGGCCGTACAAGACAGTTAAGACCACATGGGATTACTTATAAAAGGTTTCCAACCAAGATTACTACGATTGAATGTGAAACAAATAGTTCATCAAGGTAACGTAATGTAAACATTACCGCGATTGATTTAAGCTTGATCGGCTTAACATTAGGCATTCTGTTGTAATCAAGCAGCAATACTGAAAACTGTGATATATAGTGACCTAAAGAACCCAAAATATGTAACAAGAATTTTGTGGTCAACCAGGCTGAAAAGGACCATGTTACATAAAAAGCACTATAACCCACAGACGAACAACCAGGGACTAACATATTGGATTCAATTATCAGGTTAACATCTTCAAATGAAAATCAAGGTCAATAGAGAAGTGGTATATTATATTGCACGGAATCACCAAAACTAAAACTAAAAATCAATGTAATTATATCTTCTTTTTCTTTTCACGAGAATTGGTTACTTTCACGATACCTACACTTCCTTTTCTGTCACAAGACTTGACAAAGAAAGAAAACTAAAACTAAAACAAAACATAACTTATGAGAACCATTTCTTTCTTATCCTATTTTCCATTCTTCTACTGTCAAAAAAATCATCAATCTACTTATCTCCTTCTTACTGATGCATCATATTATATGCACGTAAGAGGATCGTGAACTAACAAGGTATGCCAGGTTTGCACTTGAGCACGCCAGCAAAGCGAGTGAGCCGTCCTGCATGTGAACCAGGCTTGAACTTGATCTTATGATTTTTTGTCAATGCAGTTTTTTTCTTGTCTTGTGGTCCTGACTCCACAAAATAAGCTCCATTTAAGAACGAATCGCCCTCTGATACCCATTGCCACTTCTTCCACTCGGATTCTGGTGCGTAATCCCTCTTAGTCACCTGCATTTAGCAACATCATGCTATGTTATCAATCCACATAGTACAAACCAATAGTGCATATAGTTTAGTATTTATATACATCTAAAAGTACAATATCACACTAAAGAGTGCAAATTATGTTATTTTGTTGGCTAAGACCGATTTTCTAATAGAGAGGATAGTGTCTTGAGTTGATCAGTGTCGGAGCCAAGAATTTATGAAAGGAGATTCAAAAAGTATTAGACTTGTCACACTAAAGCAACTTTTGAACCCTTTTTGCTACTACGAGGGTGTTTGACTAAGCTTATCAAACTGATTTATAAGCACCTTTTAGCTTAACATTAGAATCTTCCCTTACATATCAAGGGGATTCAACAGTTTATGTATAACAAACTCGATTTTGTCTTTATATCACAATATAATTTTACGATGAAGGGAATCCAATTGAACCATCTTGGCTCTACATAGCTCCGCCCCAGACTGATAGATTTGATTCCAACCAAAAATGACTTAAAAAGAAAAGAGTGTTGTATGATAAAGACTATTGCATTACCAAAACTGATTAGCTTATGTCACTAGGTACTTGTGAACCTACCTGATATAATCATTTATGAATTTTCCAAAAAAAATGGTGAAGCGTACCTGCTTAGTATTAGGATTATCGGCAGCCTTGAAACGATTACCCTGACTGATAATGGTTGGATGAGCGCTGCCACCAATCGCGTACATTTGCCAATGAGTGTAGTCATTGTTGACAACATGGAAGAATCCCCATCTGCACCTTGGCATCCTCTGAATCAATCCCTCCCCGAACCGATTGAATGCAACTGTGACTTGCATTATTGAATCTTGAGGAAAGGCATCAGTTGCCCCCAAAAGCATCACCTGAATTATCATTTGTAATCAAACTTTAACTACTAGTATATGGCTGTTTTTTTTAAGGGTAGTAACTAATAAAGAGTAACGTTACGTCGTTATGATGGTTGAATTTGCAATTAGAAATAGTGATTGCAGTGGAAGCCATGATGGCATCAACAAGGCCATCGGTACATTCTGACAAAGTGCAATGATCAATCCAGATATGGTTGGAACCAAAAATGGAAATGCCATCGCCATCGCTCACTGTCCTTAGACCAATATGGTTAACAGAATCTCTTATCATGCCACCATTAGTAGATATGATATTCTGAATCCTGATGTTGTGGATTATGACATTATGCACGAATTGGATCGTTAATCCAGCACCATTGGCTATGTGAACAGCAACTCCCCTGCCATCGATTGTCTTGTCACTCGTGATCATAAGTTCTTGTTGCAACTTGATCACCATTGATTTCTCAAAGATGATCCACAATGGCTCCTCTTGAATCACAGCATGACGAAGGGTCCCCGGTTTTGGTTCCTGCACGTTGTCATCTGACTCATCGGTGACAACATAGTACTTGCCATTTTTACCACCGGTCGTTTTGTGGCCAAATCCTCTAGCACACTCTTCCAAATCCTTCCTGTTTTCAGCCCAATTTTTGTCACACCTCCAACATCTGTCAATTGGATTGGTTGCCATGCATTTATTTTTTTCTTTAAGATGCCTCCTTAAGCTTTTATACTTCAGCAATGCACTGCATAATACATAAAGTAAAATTCAAGTCATTATTCCTATACCTATGTAAGTGAAATCAAAGAAACAGCTACAACTACGCCTCAATCCCAAACGAGTGAACAAACAAGTTAAGTCAGCCATACATATGATGAAATGTCACAGTCCATGTCGCTCTATTTAAGATTGTCGCTATCCAATATTACAAAAAAAAAAAAAATAGTTTCTGTAGCATTAGAGGTTCTCTACATTTTCTTCTGCCATATAAATCTCGAACGAGTCTGAAAAAAAAAACTTCTAGCAAATATTGGACCTAAATAAACATGCTAACATAACAAAAACTTAATCTCAACTAAATGAAATTCCCTTCATTCCCCTTTATGTGACACATTTTCCATTTTAGTTCATTCAGAAAATCATGACACTTGTAAATTTGAGGGGGAAAATTAACTATACACTTTCCAGTTTACCCTTAATGAGAAGCTAATTTTATAACCATGAAATTATGACATGTTTAAGGTTTATAGCCACACATAAATATAACATGTTTTAGACCACAAAATTTCAGAAGTCCACATTTTTTTCTTAAATTCCATGGACATTCAAACATTTCACATAAATTAGAACGGATAGAGTATCGTCTATATACATATACATTTTTCGTCCGTTGAACCCTATTTTTTGCTAGGTCTGCATTCTTTGTTGCCCGAACCATCCATAAAATGTAACACACAGTATGTTTGAAGAATCGAGCAACATAATCTTCACTAAGAAGAAGAAAAAAATAATCAAGAAACCACTTACTTTCCAACTTCTTTGTTGAATGCATTAGTTACTTCCTCGGGATTATGAGTATATGCTTCAAGTGAAGAGTTGAGGGCTTCCAAAGCTTGTTTTTCCAAATATGCATCAAATTCAGCAATTCTGGCATGTAAATGTGGGACTAATGAAGCTAACCATATGAACAATATTAACAAAATTGAATTCCCTCTAATAAAGGCCATAGCTTTTTATCTCCTTTAATTTTCTTTTTTCTTTTGTAGTTGTGTTTTTTTTTTTTTTTTTTTGGTATTTCTTGCGAATCACCGGAGAAGTTTGTGATTCAGGGCGGAGCTAGAAGATAGTTTTAAGGATTTCGTTGAATTCAGTAGCTTCGGTTCAAACCTTGTGTTTGTCTTTAAAAGTTGATTGAATATGTACAAATCATTAGTTTAGAATCCAGATTATGCCCCTTCAACTTCAAATCTTGGCTTGGCTTCGTCTAGTGACTTGCATTTTGCATGTTATTTCTAGAGGGAAGCCATGTATAAAGAGAAAGTTGTTTTATCTATCTATAAATCCTATAAGTGAGATTCTAAAAAATAGAAAATATAGAAGGAAGTACATAGAGATATTATACAACACACAATAGAACTTGAGAAGAAACAAATGCGGGTGTCCAAAGACTTATTTTGAGGTAGCTACTTATGTTTTACTAACTAACTTTTCAATGTTTGTGTGAAACAAGTCATGAATAATTCTCAAGAAAAATCAACTACTTGTGTATACCTTTTTTATCGTGAGTTTAATTTCTATGTATCGACATGCGGTATGTAATAAATATTTATATAGTTAAATTTATTAAGAATTTATAGGTAAGTCTCTTAATAGACATTAATCAATAATTAGGTAAAAATGGTAATTTAATTATCTAATATCACGGGTAAAAATCCAATGATGGTATTAAAAAAATATTATTAATGTAAATAACTTAAATCCTTTTATTACAAGGCAAATTGGATATTTAGGTCGGTGAGTACAACCAACCCCACGCTACATTTTCGTGCTATTAAGAATTTGTATATCACACACTCAGCCCAATTTACGTGATATTTTTTGCTTATCAATAAAATAATTTGACTTATCTTTCAATCTAAATTGTATTAGAATTTGGATACTCAAAATAATATGAAAAGTACTCTAATTCAGTTGCATTTTTTTCTTCATGAAGTCTATTTTAAATTATTAATAAAAAATCTACATAATTTAAATTCTGAGAAGAACATAGACAATAAGCACATAAAGAGTGTAAATAATTAAACATAATCATGTGTTTCAGAATTTAACGTTTTATTTAGAAGAAACACGTAAATACTGCCACTTTTAACATATAAGATTGTAAATTTTTGGGATATAGATAGACTAAGTAGATCAAAAGAAACCTTACTTAGGCATTTCATCAAATTCCTTATTAGGAAAGTAAGCCTTAATTTATGTTAAATTAAAGCTCCAACTTACTTCTTCAAGTTCTCCAAATATTCAATAATGATCTACAAATGTTAGAGCTAAAATACTTATATTAATTATATATAATAAAATCATACGAAAAGTAAAAGTTTTGGAGTAGAAAAACGATTTTTCCAAAACTTATATTTGTTTGGTTGTTTCAAACAGTTGAAAATATTATTTGAAATTTATAGGTCAATTTTGAGAGTTGATAAGAATTGATTTTGATTGAATATTCAAATCGAAACTCAGAAACAAAGAACAAATCTCTTCTTTTTTTTTCAGACCTATATAAATAAGTTATGTGTACTTTGTGTTTTGAGTATGCTATTTGTATTTCAATTGTATCACTGAACATAAAGTGACACACACAGAGACATACACAAATACACTCAACAACATAACTGTATGCAAATTATACGAAAGTTGTATGGTTTAACTAGAGTATTTTTTAAAAAAACAGCGGTAGGGGAAGAGGAAATGGGGAGGAAATTACAATGTGGAAAATCAAGCTCTCACCAATAAGGTGGGGAGTTCAGGTAGTCAACCAACGAACTATTAAAATTCTCCAACGAGAGTATGCAAATTGTATATAAGTTATATATTTTGACATGCAAAATACATTCAGGAACATAACTCACCAACAAGCTTTCATTTGGTATATAACACCAAATAAAAAATATAAGTTGAACACACATGCTATAGCCAACATCTCCCACAATATCCATAGCATTTCCCCTCTTATTTTCATGTTACTTTTTACTGTTTTGGAGGGACATACAATACAATACAGTACAACATAAGTAACAAGCCACGTGAAGAAAGAAAAAAATCAAACATCAACCCCATTGCAGCCATGGTTCACACGCCAAGATATCCTGCAATTAAATTAGTTTAGACAAAAAAAGAGGAAAAATTAATTATTACAAATGCTTGGAAATACATCGACAACCCCTTAAACTTGTCAGCAAATTTTATTTAGATACTCAAACTAAAACTTGTTCCGATTGAACACTTGAACTCATAATAAAGTGTTTCTATAAGCACTTTAGGATCAAATTTTGTCGAAAAAAAAGTTGTGCTTGTTCTGAAGCATATGTCAACTCTAGAGATATAGTAACATGGAGAAGACAATTGTTTCAAGCATCGATAGAAGATAGGTTTAAGTTAACCA
This sequence comes from Solanum stenotomum, assembly GCF_019186545.1. NCBI lineage: Eukaryota > Viridiplantae > Streptophyta > Magnoliopsida > Solanales > Solanaceae > Solanum > Solanum stenotomum. The sequence goes on along the minus strand of NC_064282.1, from coordinate 85,732,291 downwards.
CATAAAATATGTCATTATCCTTTAAGTACACACATCAGCCTCAATTGGAATAGGTCTAAAGTTTTATGGCATTGAAACAAATGCATATAAATAAAGGTGACATTTTAAGTGTTTATGGCTTATTGAGACAAATGCATATAATTAAAGAAGGTGACATTTTAAGTGTTTAACTTATCCATATAATGGATGTTTGAGAAAGTTTTGTCATAATTTGAACTGAAGAAACACTTTTTCATGTGTTTAAGTACTCAATTGAGACAAGCCTTAATTTGAGTGTCTAAATGAAATTTGTTGGCAAGTATAAGAGGTGGTCCATGTATTAAAGCCAAAAATATACTTATATGACATAAAGCTCATCCACCAAAATTGGATCGGCACTGAATCTCTAGGTAACTGAGTAACAAATTTTATGAGGGAGATCTATGTTGATGGAAGAAGTGTCAAAAACAATAGGAGTGCAGAAATTTTATAGCTAAAATGTTTAAGCGCTAAACAGGGTGTGTTCTCAGCTATTTTCAACAACCTAAGACTACTAAACACAAGTAATTTTCGTGAACAAATGATTTCATATAAAACAACATGGGAGAGTGCAGGTTTTAGGGGTTCCAAGCTAAACAATCAATTTTTACACTGCAATGTTGCCAAACTTACAGAAGCGAACGATCTTCCAGTGTTGGTTCCTGTTGTCTCCTTTCCACCATTCCCAAAGACAAACAGTGGTCCCATTGCGGACACCTCCATGCTCTTTATCAGCATTCCATGCATCTAGATTGAGGTTAATGTTATTGACCATCCTAACTGCTCGATAACCATCACCCACGTCCCTGCTCTCTGTCCATAAGATTGACGCATCAAGAACGTCGGGATTGTACGGGGTGAGCTGCACCTGTAAAAGAAGTCCAAGAGGAATGTAAACTTTCTATGCTTCCTTCCCTATCAGAAGCCATGTAATATTAGTAAGACAGGACCCCTGAGCAACAGTGTGTTCGACTGTTCGTTACCCTTGGGGCATAGGAAGGTGCATGGAGGCAAGGAAGGCAAATATTAGTTGAAAATGTATATAGCACGTGTATGACATCTGTAGGCAACAGGACAATAGCAATTACTATCACAAGGAACAAAGTTTATTTAAGATGTCAATACTTCTTGTATAAACTCAAGCCACTAATGCCCATGTTTCATCAATTTTCCATTAACTATGAGGTTTTCTACAGTTAATGGATCAAAACTCAAACTTAACATGGCTACGATTTCCCTATTCTCTAGTTCTAACAGAACTTAACCTATACCCTCGGTCTATTTCTATGTTTAGTCTACCTAAGATTTTTCTCATGTTTGATAAGCCTATGCCAGTTGCATTTTGTGCTTATTTTAGGAGTTTCATGTCTTCTTTTTGATAAAGAAAGAAAAGAGACATAAATACTCCTATAATAAGCACAAAACGCAACTTGCACAAGAAAGTATATGCAAATCTTCTCTCAAAAAAAAAAAAAAAGTATATGCTAGTTGGGTTAAGAAAGTATATGGACACTATCTTGTTTTATTTATACAATGTCAAATCTTGATCTTAAAAGATTGGGTATTCATACACACTCTCTTTGTGTTTCAAGGTACAAATTCAGGGACAAATTCTCTTCAGAAAGATGATACATTCTGAGATGGCCACTTAACACATGAAACCGTATGGAACCTTAGAAGATCTTGGCAAGAGGATATGAAGGCTCACAATAGGCTAAAGTGGAGAGTCCAGTGGAGGATTTGTAAGACAGACTACAATAGCATGATAGCCATAGTCTCATTGCAGTGGCTAGTTTTGTAATACTATAAACAATAGATATTACGGCATCTTACGGGTCGGTTCGTATCTACAATGGATAAGATCTCAGTCTAGTCTATAGGAGGTTATAAAAGAAAAGGAGCAATAATCATTTTCTTTTTCTACCAAGAAGGTGCTATTGCTCCTTTTTTGGAGTTCGATAAATTCACAATAAATTCAATTGCATCTTCCAGGTACCTCGTATCAGGCACGCGAAATTATCTTATACATTTATCTTCCTAATTCTAACATAAAGGATGATACCCATCAGCTTCTACAAAAAAAGAAAAAAGAACGAACAAAATAACGATGCCTCCTTAAAGCCAAATTCAGGTGACCAGGGTGTACAAACAAGTGCTATAAATCTTCTTAGCCAATAAGCTATCATTGGTTGCACAGAGAATCGTCGCTTTGTTTGGCAATTTATACAAGTTGTCTTGATCATCAATCTAGAACTAGATGGTGCAAAATACATTTAAGCTCACTATGATATCCAGGACCGACTAAGGCCCTGTTTGTTTACACTTAATGGAGGTCTAAATCATTTAGATCTCAACTAATCAAATGCATTTGTTTTTTTTTTCTACACCACTCTTAAAACCATGTTTCAGCTAATACCAATTACACAACCAACCACATCTGATAAATTAACCCCAAGTTGCTAAAATTAAGCCCAAAATCAGCTGCACATCTGCCCTCACCCATTTTTTTTATGAGGCTGCCCTCACCTACCTAGAGGGGGATCACTGACCTGGGTCCAATGAGTTATTCACACCCCCAAGAAAATGAAGCATAAATTAGATCTCTTGCTAAAGAGTGAAATTAGATATTTGCAAGAAGAGTCTCTTTTGTGTTGGAGCACATATTATAAAGATATAAAAAACTATATAGCAATAACACCATTTCCTTCTCTCCACCTATTCCTTCAGATAAAAGCAATGCACACATAATCAACATTATCTTCTTATTAGTCCTTTTTAACGATAAAATAGCAATACGTGTATGTTGGTACTGTTTAACTTCTATAGTTGTTTTGTTTATAGCTTATGATCTGTAACTGTCAACTGCAAGTGCAAGTTCGAGATCTCAATATAATTAAGTAAATGAAGTGATCTCTCTTATAGCTCAAACTTTTTAGATGAAATGGTCACACAACTCAACATGCAACATGGTATGATCCTGAATTCGAGTCTCACCACCAAACAAAAACCCTTCAGTTTATATATTGGATTACACTTTCCCTCAAACTGTCTAAGGTTTCTCTCCCTCCATAAGTCCAAACAATCCAAACTTGAATATCTTTTTCTTCTAAAAGAACTCATAACTGAGCCTTCAAATAATTTAAATGGTCCTTTATCCTTCATACTCAACATTAAATTGCAAAAGATTCATTTTCCTGTTTTTTCTAGGCAACCTGTGAAAAAGTCCCGGCCTGCATCATTTGCAAGTCAGAGCATTTGCATTAGGTAGAAATAACCTGCACTAAAAGCCGCCGGACAATCACACACAAAAAAAAAGAGAATTACGAAGCATACACTGATACAGCGGAAATCTCACACATGCAGATACCACAAGTAAACACTCGGGATAGACCTAGGAGCTAGAAATGGAAGATATTAGGTGCAGTTTGATATACATACACAATACAGTGACAAATAATTGACTGGGCACTGACTTTCTTTCCGCCTCACACACTCACAGTCCTCATCTCCATTAAACCCTCCATCTCTACCATGGTACTACTTGAAACACCCCAAAACATCACAAGTCGTAGCATTTGCATTAGGTAGAAATCTCTAATCTCCTTTCTAGGACAAAGCAATGGGTTGGCTATCAAAGTTCATTCCTTTGTGAAGTTTAACATTATATAGGCATCATTGAGGATATCATTAAACTATGCAGCACAAAAAATCAAATCAAATAGTTCTTTTCAGAGCTTATGGTTAACCAAGAATTGAACATACAGGGTGAGAGGCGCCAATAGAGTGCTTCAGTGCCAGTCCTGAAGCTTTATTAACCAGAGCAAAGCTTGGAAATCCCTCTTCATCCTTCACTTTAGTACTGCACTTCTCATCTTTATACCAGTGCTGTAACAAATTTCATCCATTACAACAAATTCACAGTAAACAACAAAATCAAAAGAAGAAAAAAAACCTACTTGAAATGGATCTGATGGATCATTAGAAGCCAGAACAACTTTTTCATCACGGATAGTGAGAGAGTAATTAGTATCAGCCTTAGTATAAACCCTAAAAGAAGGTTTATCCATAAGCTCTGGATCTGAAGTTTGATGGTGGAAAGCTGAAGGCACATGTGGTTGAAAACGATGACGATCATGATGCCGATCACCACTCTCACTCTCATGAGACACGTGTTCAACAGAGGAACAGTCGGAAGTAGGTGGTGGTGGTGGGGCGTCATAGTAATCGGACCTCGGCGGTGGACGATTGTAAGATCCACCATAGTTCTCCTCCATCGGCGGCGGAGGATAGTTAGTCCGACCATAACTATCATCCATCGGCGGCGGAGGATAGTGAGGCCGGCCATAATTAGGTTCCATCAGTGGTGGTGGTCCACCTTCATGAGAAGTATGAAAGACATGACCAACTTGAGGAGGTGGTGGTGGCTCATCGTAGTATGACGGTGGTCGGTGGCCGGGAGGTGGAAACTCTTCTCGACGGTCGTCGTCGTCGTCGTCGCGACGGTGGTGGTGGCCGTGGTGGTGGTGACCAAAAGGATATTCCATTTGTTAGATAATAATAGTATTAAATTTTAGCACAATCTTTTTGCTTTGATTCTACATGTTATATATTGTTGGTGTGTGTGACATGTGTCTATATTTAATTTAGTTGTTAAGCTAACTTTTAAAATAGGAAAATACCTAATTTTTCTATACTACCATTATTATTGCACACATGTCCCATTTTTAGTTGCTGTGTGTTGTGATTGATTTGTTAAGCTATCTTGATTGACCTTTCATTTTAAAATGAGAAGAAATCAGAGTGAATCCACAACATTACTAGAAGATTTGTAGGAATTTAACAAGACATCAATTTCCACTTAAACATTTTAAGTAGATTTTAAATATTTGTTATAAAGTTTTATTATTTTATTTTGAACTTTTTTGACAACTAGAAAAAGGGAAAAAAACTTAAGAAGATTGTAATACATTTATTGATAATGCGGTAAATAACTAACTAAATGATTATATGTAGCATTTTAAGTAGAAAAAATATTCTAAAATTTATTTAATTAATAAAATAAAAATAACATTTTTAAGAAAATAACTTACACCTTAGCCCCTTGTCAGAGGTTATCATTTTTAAGAAAATAACTTACACCTTAGCCCCTCCTCGTCAGATGTTATATTCTCTACTATACCCAAAAATCTCTTTTGTAGAAACAACCTCCTCACCCCCCACCCTTTAAACTCTCACTGTCTCTTATAGAAAAGTTTATTTAACAAATAAGTATAAATGTCACAGCTCTGAGCCTACACTCTAGATGTGGCCGATACTCGAAGATTATTGTTAGTCCTCAAGCGAACTCTTGACCTAGTTGATTACTTAGCGGAAGACTAAAACATACACGCAAAAGCTTAAACTGATGAGCAATTTAAAAAAAATAAAGTGAATCTCAAATGATGTCTAAAAATACAAAATATAAAAGATAGAGTTTTAGAAAAACATTTGAACGAAAACTGAATGACTCTCTATCTCTATCTATCCATGAAGCATCTACTGTTTAAAGATGGGTGTCAGAATAAGATTCATGACAACCTCAAAATACTACTACTACTAAAGCAATAAAATTGGAGTCCTCCGAAAGCAAGGAAGCATCACCAGAACATGACGAGTGGATGATGTGATCACAATGGAACGTTTGTTGATGATTGCAGCAACGAATGGTGCAAGTACATGAAACATACGATATGTAATAAAACTGACTAAAACAAAAAACTAAATTGAAGGACTGAAAGTAACTCAACTGAAGTAAAGCACGAACATGAAAGTGAAATCATTTAAGTTTTACAATATAAAATGAAATGATTGCAAATACTGATATATATATATATACACACACACTTTACTTTCTTTGAAATTTTAATTAACCGACAACTATCACTATGAGTCTCGTAATGATACAACATCTCACCCACGTTGCAGAACCGCCCTATACTTTGTTGGAGTATAGGACCTAACTCAACTTATGGATCCACTAAGAGCCTAACCCAAAGATGAAGCTCCTCATTTTAGACATCATGTCTAGACCATCTCTGGAGCATAGTGAGACAGTTGCACAAACTTGAGATCATACTCATTCACCTTCATCTACCCTTGCTTCTGATTCACAAACTCTTCTATTTTAGCCTCTCTCAACTCTTTGGGAAAGAAGTGATCTAGGAAAGCCTCCCCAAACTCATTTCATATGCTCGCATCCACATCCTCACCATGACTCTCTTCTTATTGCTCATACCAAGTGTGTGCTACATCCTTGAGTTGATAAGCAGCAAGTTCAAATCCTTCAGCTTGAGTAACATCCATTGCCTTGAGAATTTTTCCACATCTCATCTATTAAGTTTTGAGGGTCCTTTTCTACTTTAGACCCTGTGAACATCGGGATTCATCCTCAAGAAACCTCTAATCTAGAAAAATCTCAGAATGTATTTCTCAATTAGTTCAACGGTACCCTTGAAAAGGTTGGTTATAGCAAAGAGATGCAATGGAAGAACTAGAAGAACGTGTCTAAACAAAATGGCTCTTCCACCTATAAAAAAGTTGTTTGCCAGCCTTTAATTTTGTTGATTGTCTTGCTTATCATATATGAGTAATGAGAGTTCTTTTTTTATTCTTGTAATGAGAGAGGCACCCAAAATACGCATCTCAACACATATATAAAGGGGGGAAAAGGGATAAATATATCTCTGAACTATATTATTGAGACATTAGAGTTCTTGTCGTCCAAAAAGTGGAACATTTGTATCCTTCACACTCAGGGGCGTACTCACCCTTGGATAAGGGGTGTCAAGCGACACTCCTTCATCGGAAAATTACATTGTATATAGAAGTCAAATTTGGGTTTAATAATATATATACAAGTATTGACACCTCTTGACACTAGTTAAAAGTTTAGTATAGTGGTTAAGCTATTGTAAAAATTCTTTGAGGTCGTGTTCTAGCCCTACTAGTCTCATAATTATATATTTTACTACAAGTCTACAACTATTGACACCCCTTAATGATAATCCTGGATCCGCTACTATTCACACTAACGGACGGACACATGTCATGGTCTTAATGGGCTATCCAAAAAAATTCAATTTTTTTCCACAATTGAAAAATCCACCCGAAAATCAATCCAGATAATTATAACCCCAAAATAAAAACTCAACAAATTCACACCCAAATAAACCTCATTTTTCCTTTCTCTACACTAACCAACAACAATCAACACTCCACGGACCATATCCACACCAGAATTTCACCGCACTACCGCAACCCTCATTTTCTCTTTGATCATAGCATGATTCTAATAAAAGGATTTTGATATCTTAATAGTATAACAAAGAATATATATATATATATATATATTATTTTCGATAATTCGAGGATATATTTGTCCTTTTTCCCTATATAGAAACACTATGTGTCATAACATGTTTCTACTCAAAGAAAGTGATCAACCATATGACATCCCCTATATATTAACTTCACTACTAGAAAACTGGATTTAGCAATGGAAATTTTTTGTAGCTAAATAGAAAAATCTATTGCTAATCCTACTTAGTGACAAATTAGCGATAAGTTTTCATTAACTACCAGCAAAATGATGATGGACTAGCGACGAAGTTCATAGCTAATTTCAGTATTTTTAATAGTGCTTGATTCACATTGAAAAAAGGAATTAGGTTAGAGTTTATTAGATTTGATTGACAAAAATCTACGTTAATTAAGGGATTGATAATCCTAGTCTAGTGATTGAGGTTAGGGTTAATACTTCATGTTTGTAACCTAAAGTTGAAATGTGTTTTATACAACTTAACTAGGTTAGGACTCGCTAGTTTGTTGGAAAATGATTAATGGATAATCAAGAATTTAGAAGTTGTTAAGAAACACCATTAATGAGTTATACTCAAAGCCTATTTGACACTGTTATTGGGAGATCAAAAACACTTTTTTTAGAAAAAAAAATATTTTTGTTGAAAAAAATATGTGGTTGACAAATCAGCAAAAATACTATTAAATAGAAGCAGAAGCAGTTTTTTCTGCGGAAAGAAACTAAAAACTTTTGCTTCTTAAAAAAAGCAAAAATAGAAAAAAATAAATTCTCAAGACTAAAATATCTCTTTCATACATATACATATTTATCAATATATCTCTTATTAATGAATTAAAATATCTCATAAGTTTGGTTAAATTTCATTTAAGAAATTTATTTTTTATTTTTATATAATAAAAATAATATTTTATTTAACGTTTATATATTATTATTTTATATTTTAAATATTATTTTACGTATAATTTTATAGAATTAGAAAAAGGATAATAACAATATTTATGTAAAGTTAGAAAAAATAGAGAAGAATATAATATTTTGACATTTAATAGGATCCATTAAACATATTTTCAATATTTATTTAAAATGTCAATAGTTTAGTTTGTTATGTATCTGATTTATATATTTTCTTATTTGTTTGATTTGCAAGAATACAATTATTTAATAACAGAAAGGAGAAAATCAGGGGATATAATATTTTTTTAAAAAAACATATCACTTAAAATTCTCATCAGTTACAATTTCAAAGAAATCAACTTTCCTTTTTATTATGTTTTCATCGTAATTGCATACCAATAATTTTTATATTTTATGTGTTGACTTTACCATTTAAATTAAAATTGGTATTTTACTTTCATAGTGAAAACTACAAATTGTATCTCAGTGATCAAAATTGTATTACATGATTGTCAAATATATTTTTCTTTTATTTGTATTACAAAAATATTATTGATTGTATCCCAATATAATCTAATCATTATATATGAATATGATTTATGAAAGGATACAATATTTTTGTTAAAAAAAATAGAATACATAATGGAAATAATAGAATTTGTTGAGGAAGGATACAATATTCTAAAAAATATATAAATTGACTATGAAAGAAATAGAGATACAAGGTTCTGGGGAAAAAAAATAGTATACATAGTTGAAATAATACAATCTGTTGAGGAAGGATACAAAATTCTAAAAAAAATAAATACAAATTGGTTGTGAAAAAAATAGAATACATCTATGCTTAAGAAAATAAATCAATTTGACATAGCTATTTAAATGACTACAAACTAAAAAAGAAATACAAGGTTCTTAATAAAAATACAAATGCTGAGTAAAAGAAAAACAATTGACGAGCAAAAATTAATATGAATACAATCCTGATATGAATACAATTTAACTTTCTTTTCTCACTCTCTCTTTCTTCTTCTTCTTCATGTTCCTTTTTTTGATTTTTTTTTCAGCAAACCCAAATTCAAATCCGTATTCACTTGTCCATATATTAGTAACCCTATAAGCAAAATTAGAAATTATTAATTATGAATGTATAAAAAATTAAATAATATATGATGTATGAATGCTAATGTAGATTACTACAATCTATTAAATCTCATATATGAAAATAAAATTATAAGAAAATCGAACAGTAGAGTTTAAAAGATGAAAAATCTGAAATACATAAAAGAAGAAAATCTCATAAAATACTTGGTGAATATGAAAAACTCAAATAAAAAATCAAACAATACTGTTTAAATACGAAAAATTTGAAATACAAAATACTTGATGATTATGAAAACAAAATCACAAAAAATCTCACAAAATACTTGTTGACTTCGAATTAACCTTTATCAATGGTTGAAAAATCTTTTGAATTAATTGTGAAAAGTCTTGAACAAAGTGTAGGAAATTGGAAGAGTTGATTTTCTTGAACACGAAAAGAGATAACAATGGTGAAAAGGGGAAGAGAGAGAAAGGAGCAATTTGGGGTAAAACCTAGAAAGAGGGGTAAGTGGGTAATGGAGTATCTTTTTTTTTTTTTTTACGGGAAGATGGAGTAAAACAAGGGGTCTAATTTGAGCCTGATTTGAGAAATAAAAGGAAAAAATATTTATATTAGGATACAATATATTTTCTAAAATATTGACATATTGATATTTTTAATAATTATTTTAAAGTGTAGATGTTTTTAATAATTATGTTAGAGATTGTGACTAATTTGCTAATTTTCCCCTTTATTTATCAATTAATAGAGGTAAAATGGTAAATTCACTATACTAACTTAATAAGTGTGTGAAATTAAAATTTGACTAGTAAATAAACATGGAGGAAGTACTAGATATCTTTAGTTTAAGATAATAAAATTTTAATTTTTTTATATTTTTATAAAAATTTATTTCAAATCAAAATTAGATAAATAAATTGAGACGAAAACGATTAAAAATTATGACCATCCAAAAATATGAAGACGTGTGTCTAAAATGTGGGGACTGGGTATTACCAACTTTATGTAAACGTGGCGGCACACCATTCCTTATTGCGACTTTAAAGACAGCCAATTATGTCGTCATTTCATGCTTGACTTACTTGCAAGGCAGTACAAGCTTTAATTTTTCTATATTAGCATATAAATATATACATGTGTTTTCATGATTTGAACTCGTGATCTATTATTTATATATTTCACAAAAACAGTTTTTTCTTTGAAGTTCTAATGGGTGAAATTATTCAAGTTTCTTCATATTATAGATGTAATTTTATGTTTGGTTTTGTTTAGGGGGTCTTAATGAGGACTTGGCTTTTGTGCTACGTTAAAGAATGTATTTATTCTTCTTAGACTAATATATTTGTTTTTCTTAGATATGCACCTAAATTCTGCCCAAAACTTCCTTTTTGTTTTTTTTGGCTTTCGAGGCTTGCGGTCCCGTAAAGTTTTGGTATATGCAACTTTACTATTATATTGATTGAAATATGTACCATACAAAGACAAAAGTGGTAGATAATTTATTTACTGATGGGGCACTATTAAAATTAAATTATAGTATCTAGAAACAGCTCATCTCCTTAGGCAGAAGCTCTCCCATTTTTTTTAAAAAAATATCTTTTTCATTAATAGGAAAATCAATATAGCATTAACCGTAAGAATTACAGAATTCATTTGTGGGACAACATTGATATTACGTTGGTGGTGGTGTTAAGAATTATTGTCATGTCATTATGTTCTTTTCTTTAAATTTACTTCAAAAAAGGAAGGTATGAGTCTATTTGTTCTCATGACAATAACAATTTAACAAGTATAGCACATTACTTACTATAAACAAGTCAATCACACAAATAAACTCAAATTTTTATTTGTGTGAGATTAAGACTTTAATAATTAAAGTGGGACCAAAGGCCTATTGTTTTATTATTTATTAGATTATATAAAAGACAAAAGTAAGAACGAATGAATTATTTTCTTGTTCCCTCTTTCTTTATTAAAATTAAAATGAAGTAGTTTAGTCATGAAATAAATGGTTGGTGATAAGTGTCTCTCTTCTTGTTCCCCCTTTACATCATTCAACTTGTATTGAAGTGAACTTTTTTGGGGATAAAAAGGGAATACAATTGTTCTACAATAAGTTAACAAAGATACTCTTACATCTTGATAGTTTTCACCTACTCTAATCCAACTAATTAACTTTTACATGCAATCATCCAGATTGTAAAGGGCACAAGTTATCTAGTAATCTCAGCAAACATGAAACTGGGGTAAATAGTTTATGTCATTCAGATCATAAACAAGATTTACAAATTCTTATCAAAAGGAAAAAAAGAGGTCTATAGTTCAAGATTTATGCTGCTTCTGGAAATCAGGATGATTCAGCTGATGAAGCATTGGACCGAGCTTTCTCATACAAGCGGTATATCAGTGTAGACTTAGACATTTGAGGTTCTCTTTCTAGGACGGCGATCACATCTTTTACAGTAATACTGCGAGCAATCCTAGTTTGTGTTATGATCCCTTGAGTTCTTCCGGCTCTTCTCACAGCACCTACAGAAAAGAGAGGACAAATGCTCAGAGGTTACAGCAGCTAAATGGTTAGTGCACAGGCTAAACCTGAGTAACCACACTAAACAAGAAGAAATATCAACCAAATGTCCTGAAATCAACAAAGGAACGGTGATATCACACATTCCTGGATCATAAACACTTCAATCCTTACAAAAAAAAACTAATATTGTGCCTCAATCCCAATAACTAGGGGTTAAAAGTGGATATGCGCGGTGTTGTTAATCTCTTGGTGCTAAGTGGGCATTCTACCACCTAAGCTACATCCAGGTGCTAAGTCAGCCGAACCCAATAGCTTTGACCTAGACGCTTTATATGTGTTAAGAAATCCGTTTAATATGTACAAGTATCAAATTTCAAACCTGGTTATTAGTACTTGAAATTGGTGTTCTAGAATTCCAAACCCATAAAATTCAAATCATGGATCTGCTTCTGGCTACATCGCCGGCTCAGGAGGGAATGTTGGAAACATCTAAGACGCCAAACTCAGAGCTTGCCACAAGATTGTTTGGAAGGAAATTTATCACGCTCAATGCTAGGATACTCTTGGCTGATCTAAATACATCTCATTCTAGTATTTTCAACCAACCCCGATCCTCCCTCTTCCATTTAGTTGCTGAGTTCATTCTAGTAAGGATGTTTGGTGGTGGTTTTTTTTCTTGGATCAAGTAAAATGAGAAAATTTCATTGAAAATGCATCAAAAGGATGCCAATATTACATCAGCTGAGGAGAAAAGGTAGTTCCTGTACAATTAACCTTTGGTTACCAGTAGTAATTCAAGGAGCTAACAAAATCCATAAATTTCTCTAGACTATTCACATCTTCTAGTTTACACCAGTAAACAGGAATCATTAGGCATCTAGCATTAACTTTGTATAGATGGGAAATGACACCCTCAAAACATATCTAAGGCTGCTTTCTATCCAACTCCAAAAATAGCATGATGGTACCATTTTTTCATCTAACCCAGCTGTCCCAATCCATATAAACTGATGGACACCCTTCGTGAAATTCCTGGCTCCGCCGCCACTGCCAGCTGATATATGTTTCTTTAATGGTATAGGTCATTACCCAGCTCATCATGAAAAGCTTTTAAAAAATATACTGCGATGTCTCAGGCAGCTTGAAAATGGAGGAATAGATGGTTGATGTTTTCTGATTCTAGTAGCCAGATGTAGCACCTGCTGCATAGAATTTTTTTTGAAATTGGTAACTTTGTCTATTCCTCAAAAGTCAGTACTAAAACTGTACTGGTCAGTATTTACAACATGTACTTCAAATCCTACTATCTTTTACTAAATTGAGTCAAGTACATCAATTATGGAGATAGTATCATTTGAGTATAATTGATTACACCAAAAACATAGTAGCATAAGACAATTTAGTATGACTTTTTGCATACTATTCTCAACACTATCAAAAACTCTAGAGTTCCTTTCCTTCCATATTGCCCACCATATACTAGCTGGGACAGTTCTCCATCTGTCTCTATTCTTGGATTGCTTTCCTGTTTCCTCCCAACTCTGGATTGCTTCTGTGATCTTGGCAGGCATGGTCCATGACATACCCTTAAGATTCAAGAATAACCTCCATAGTTGGCCTGTGATCTTGCAGTGTAGAAAGAGATGGTTAACTGTCTCAGCATTTTCCCCACAAAAGAAACATCTAGAACATAATTGTATCCCCCTTCTCTTTAAGTTGTCTTGAGTCAATACAGCCTCATTGGCTAACAACCAGACAAAACATATCACTTTGAGTGGAATTTTTGACTTCCAGATTCCTCTCCATTGCCAGTGACTATGAGGCTGATTGGTGTGGTTCACCAGTTGTATGCACAACCCACCTTAAAGTTGCCCTTTCGATTGCCTTTCCACCACAAAATGTCTTGACCTCCTTCCAGTCCATTAAATTGCCCAATGGTGTTGAAAAAATCTGTTACCCTTTGAATCTCCCAATCAATTGTCTTCTAAAGATGAAGTTCCACCCTTGAGGAGTCCAGTGATCTACTATGGTCTTCTGTTGGTGAGATACTAGAGAATATATATCAGGATACAAGACCTCTAGCCTACCTGCCTCATGCCAAGCATCTTTCCAAAATTCTGTTTTCTCTCCATTCCTCACTTTGATCTTTGTGTTAGCCTTAAACTCAGATCACATAGATCTAATGGATCTCCATACACTAACCCCCTATGATGTAGTCACTTCTTTGGTCATCCAGTTATCTTCCTCTTCATATTTTGCTTTAATGACTTCCTTCCAGTAGGACTGCTCTTCATTATTGAACTTCCACAACCATTTCATCATAAGGACCTTGCTTTGATTCATCTAATTCCTTATTCTGAGACCTCCATGCTTCTTTCCCACTATCACAGCATCCCATTTAACCAAGCTGTAGCCTTTCCTCTCACTGTTTCCTTGCCAAAAAAAATTTCTTCTGATTTTATCCAACCTAGTGATTACACTTTTGGGAAATGGGAATACTGACATCATTAGGTTGGTAGTGGATCAAGAACAGAATTAATCAAGGTCAACCTGACAGGCTGACACCCCTTGAGAGATATTGTGATTTCCATCTTGCTAACTTCATTTTACATTTCTCAACCACATTGTTCCAGATTTCATATGACTGAGATTTGGCTCCCAAAGGCATCCCAAGATATGATGTAGGCAGTGCTCCAATTTCCCCTCCCAGAACAGCATTTAAAGCTTCCATGTTGTGTACTTCATTAATTGGATAGAGATGGCTTTTCCTCCAATTAATATGCAGACCAGAGAACCCTTCAAACAACACTAGGATCACCCTCAACATCTTTAGTTGGCCTTCATCAGCATCACATAATATCAATGTGTCATCTGCATATTGTAGATGGGTAATTTCCACATTATCTACTTCAGGTCTGCTAACCTCAAAACCTCTGAGCCATCCCCTCACTTTAGTTGATTTGATCATATTGCTCAGCCCTTCCATAGCAAATAGGAAAAGGAAAGGAGACAAAGGGTCTCCCTGCCTTGGTCCCCTCTCTGCACTAAAGAAACCAACAGGGGATCATTCATAAGTACTGAGAAGCTCACAGTGGTGAGACATTGTCTGATCCATTGTATCCACTTCATCCCAAATCCCAATCTCCCCATTGTGGTCAAAAGATATTCCCAATTAACATGGTCATACGCATTCTCCATGTCTAGCTTACAAAGAATTCCTGGTTTCTTTTGCTTTTGTCTGGAATCCACTGCCTCATTAGCTATCAACATTGCATCCATGATTTGTCTTCCTTGGATAAAAGCCATTTGTTGGGAATCCACAAGTTTAGCCATTACCCCTTTCATTCTCTCTGTCAGAACTTTAGCAAAAAGCTTGTAGATGCTGCCTATTAAGCTGATGGGTCTGAAATCTCTCAATTCCTTAGCACCCTTCTTCTTTGGGATAAGAGTAATAAATGTTGCATTCAAACTTCTTTCAAACACTTCCTGCTCATAGAAGTTTTGGAAAGCTTTCATGATGTCCTCATTCATCACCTCCCAACATTTTAAGAAAAAACCCATGGTGAATCCATCAGGCCCAGGTGCTTTATCAATTGCACACATTTTCAGACATTTTAGGACTTCACTCTCCTCAAAGTTCCTTTGCAGATTCTCCTTTTCCTCCTCTGTTAACCTGAGGCAATTAGCATCAGTATAGGCAGGTCTCCAGTTAGTAGTCCCAGTATATAGCTTCTTGTAGAAGTCTACTATCTCTCCTTCAATTCTTGCGGGATCTTGGGTTAGTTCTCCTTGGATTATTAGTTCATCAATGTTGTACCTCTTGTGTGCATTGGCCATTTTGTGGAAGAAATTAGTGTTCTTGTCCCCCTCTTTTAACCATAGTGATCTTGATTTTTGTCTCCATGAAATTTCTTCATATTTGAGCAATTCTTCCTTGTTACCTCATCCTCTGTTAGTGCTCTACCCTTACTAACTTCGTCAAAAACAGCCAGCTCTTTGAGTACGTTCATCCTTTTAGCTCCCAGGTTTGCTTGATCACTCCTGCTCCAAAACCTTAAGCTTTTCTTTTAATGCCCTAAGTTTTGAAGCAAGTATGTAATCCGGTCTCCGAGAGAAGCTGAAAGTGTCCCACCATTCTTTGATTTTGTTTGTGAACCCTTCTGTGTCTAACCACCAGTTTTCAAACTTGAAATAATTTTTGTTTTGGTTCCACACTCCCAGCAATGCAATAGGAGTGTGATCTGATCCGAGCCTTTGTAAAGCTATTTGTTTGATGTTGTTGAAGTTTTCATCCCATTCTTTTGATATCAGAATCCTATCAATTCTGGAGGCAATGTGTTGATCGTCTCTTTTGAACCAAGTATACTGGCCATCCTCTAGTTGAATGTCAAGCAACTTCAGATCTTCTATGAAATCTGAAAATTCTCTCATGTCTTTTGTTCTTCTCAAACAGTTTCTCTTCTCTGAGATGAACTCCACCACATTGAAATCTCCACAGACTGCCCAAGGCCCTTCTATTAAACCCCTTATCACCCCTATTTCCTCCCAAACAAGCCTTCTTTCTACATAAGAGTTGGGGGCATAAACCCCTGTAATGTGACAAGTGAAGTTTTGAAGTTGAGCTTCAAATTTGCAAGTTATAGTGTAGATGCCAGTCTCCAAAATATCCCCCTTCCACACTACTGTCCCACAGCATTAGAATTCCCCCTCTAGTCCCACTAGCTTCCAAACACGCATATTTAACCCATCTCCCTCCCCAAATTTGCCTAACCTCCTCTATCACATCCCCCTCTAACTTAGTTTCTTGCAAACAAATGATGTCTGCATTCCATCCCCCCATAACACTTTTGACTAATCTTCTCTTATCCTTATTATTCAGTCCCCTTACATTCCATGAAACCAATTTAAACTTCATCTATCATTAATGAGCAAGTTTCTCCCCATACCCCTGCTTCCACTGTATTTAAATTTCACATCAAAGCTTACTAGACTTTTTAACTCTTGAGAACCTCTACATCTTGTTTTCTTGCATACAGATACAGCCTCTACTTCCATTCTTCTGGCTTGTCTTGAACTGTCTACTTGAAGTAATAACTCCAAGGCCTCCTCTTCATGGCCCTGGAAATCAACACCCAAAACTTAACCCAGTTTGATCAAGTTTTGTTGTACCCAGTTTGAAGTCTCCCTCTCCTTATTCCTTTTTTCTTCTTGTTGTTGAATTTGCAGCGGTTCTGGTTCCTCAATCTCCCAGTCCTTCATGACAGTGATCGAACCATATCCTCATTATCTGAAATCTCCCCCCTTAGTTCATTATCATCTATCTCTATTAATTGGCGTTGAGATTCGATAATTGATTCCCCAACCATGTTTACCATCTCCTCCTCCGCTGGGAAATTTGATTCATGTTCTGCATGGCTGTTCTTTCTGTTTCTTGATTGTATTGCAGCTCTGGGAGTTCTGGAAAATTACCACTGTTAAGTGGTATTGGGCTTTTACAAGTTATGTCATTAAAAATGACTTGACTTGAAAAGTCAGGCCCATTCTTGTAAAGTTTCCTCTTTCTATTGAGCTGCAGATGGCCCAAAGCTGCTCCCTCAATTAAATGATGTGTGCCCCACGTGTGGCCCCCCCTCTCTTCCTTTTACAGTTGTATCCATTTGTTCCTCTGATGCAAAATCCCTAAACTGATGGGATTGTACTTTTCCACAGGCTTTACTAATGACTTTACCACAACCTTTACCACCTTCAGACTGCTGTGTAAAGGCATGTACTGGGTATTTATGTGCTCTATCTTCTCCGGTGACTCTATTTTCAATTTGCAACTAGAATTTGCAAAGATTTCGGTTGTAACTCTACTCTGACTTGGCACTCAACCCATATCGGAAAGTGGAATATTACTCCATTTCTGGAGATTGAAACTTCTTTGGGAATGTTTCTTCCATCATTTGCAACTAGAATTCTTGCCCACTTCATATGATTTCTTAGTTTTGTTTCCTCCTCTGTGGCCACCCAACCTCTGCATAAGTTTCCGATTTCTTGAAATACTCTCTCCGACCAAAGATGGAAGGGGGATTCCAACAATTCTGATCCATGTTTCCATCTTCAGAGTATTATTGGGGAGACAACCCACCATCGGATTCCACCATTCTAGATTGAGTCTGTGATTCTTCCAGTTCCACTGCCCTTGGAGGGTTTGTTCTACCATGCTTATGTTAGGGAACTCGAACAGAAACATACCTCCATACATTTCATAGATGTTTACTCCAAATGCCTTTTTCCAGAGTGTTGATGACCATCTTCTTATTTCAGGCAAAGTTGGCTTTTCTTCATCTGTCCTTCCAGATGACCTACTAGGCATCTTTCTAGAAGCCCATTCTCTTGGTCTTCAGCATGTGTGAGGACTTCAATAGTACTAGCATTGTTCGTAATCTCTGCCTCCTTTATAGTCTCTGATTGCCATTTACTATCCTTAACTGCTTTTGCATAAGCGTAGTTGGCTTTGGTTATTCTAGGAGGTCCTGGCACTTCCATTCTTTTAGAGCATTTAATGAACCTTTCAATTTTAAATGCTATATCATGCCATCCCGCATTCAAGGCTAATTCTGGGATGACCAGTATGGACCTACCCCCATTATTGATGGAAATGATACTTATAAATCTTCCATGTTCATTATGTTTCCTAGTACAGAAATGCTCCGCCTCTCTTTCTGCAGTTCTCCATCTTCTGATTGTTTTCTTCTGATCACTGGAAGCTTCTCTGAGAGTGAAGCAGATCCATTCCATGGTTTTGCTGCTCATGGAAGATCTCCTCAACATCTTTCTACTCCTCTCAACCCATTCAAACCACACAGAGCTGTCAGTGCTCCATTTAGTGAGGCCGAAAGACTTAAAACCCGCATTGAAATAAATCATATTGTCACCCATTGCAAAGTTTGAAAGAAGGATCTGAATCTCGGAAAACTATCACGTAAGGTAATAGTTAAGAAAGGTAATGAAAGGGAAGGAATGGAAATGAAGGTTCCAGCGAGAGAGTGCCGGAAAGAGAGACCCTCCCCCCCTAGGAAGTAGGGGAGAGAGTTACCTCGGGACAGGTGCCTGGGAGCATTTTGTTTGGATGTAATGAAAGGGAAGCCATCTGCACCCACCTGCTGCATAGAATTATTATCCTTTTTGCAGGGTTATCATGAGCTAAGCAAGCATCTCGGATTGCTAACCAACTAAAACAGGCTATCTTGTTGGAATACTTTCTAGACAAAGTCACTGGGGTCACACTTCAGGAATATTGATGTTGGAGCAGATCTTCTTTTAACAAGATTTAAGAAAATATGCACCAACCTGGCTGTTGCTGTAAGAGCAGATCTTCTTTTAACAAGATTTAAGAAAATATGCACCAACCTGGCTGAAACTCCAAACTAATCTGTCCTTTTTAGAAGTGTAATTGAGAACTCTTGCAATCTATCAAGAAGAACTCCCAGCTAATCCACCACCGAGTCTTGAAAAATTCCTTCTGCAGTGCAAATTCCAAGAGTTCTCTTCCCTGCATTGGCTGACTGTGGCTCGGGAACTGGTATTGTCTTAGGAGTTTTTCCTGTAAAGTACTATTCCCCAGCCATACTCTAAAATAGGCATACTTGGAAAAATCTTCCCAAAGTCTGCTTATGTATTTTCAGGGGGCAACAATAACAGTATCCTTTAGTGTGCCAGAAGTCTTGCTCCCCATGTTTAATTTTAATAATATATCTTCAGAAAGAGTCTTCCTCATTGCAATACCTCCAGGACCGTTACATGAGCGAAGATTTACTATGGACAGGCAGATCCCTTGGTCCTAGGCACCCACAGACTGTCTAGGCTTAATTACTTTGGTCCAACTGACCAGATAATATTTTTGTTGAGTGCTACCATATATCCATACCCTCCAAAAGAATGTTCCTTCTTATTTTATCAATTTGCTTCAACGCTTTGTTGGGCTTATAAGGTTTTGATCATCTAGAAAGTCTAGTAATACTCGGTGTTATTTTTTTGAGAATTGGTAAACATTGTATTCTTCAGCATTAAGGATATGCGGGGGACTTTTTTAAAAATCAGAAAAGAACAAAAAGCATAATACTTACAAGGATCCTAAGAATTCTAAAAGTTGATCAAAAAGTTGATCTGAATCCTCTAATCCTATCTCTTTACACCAAAAATATAGAGATACAATGCAATTCCATTTAGCCTTGTGAATGGAATTGGATACCCCATCTAACAACAGAATTTTCTTAAACATTTTGGAAAGGAAAATATTTCAAATTATAACTTTTCTATATTTTCAAATCTCTGAATATGCCTCATATGGTAGTTTATGCAAAAGAAAAGCTAAAATATGATTTCAAACAATGTGTGATTCAGGATCATATCAATCATGTTAACCAAAGTCATAACTACTCTAAACACCATGAATATGAGAAACAACATTCATATTTAGAATGCTAGTCATATGAATCTCGAAACTAGGTCCAATAACGGATCAGTATCATACATACCAGGTGTGGCTATTGCAGATGACTGGATCCTTTTCTCAGCTTCTTGGGGGTCCCTTGAGCTCCTTGTGGGAGCTGATATATTCTTCCTAGTCACATCTTTACCAGGCTGTGAACCAGAAGCCACATCACCTCCCCCTTCACGCTTTTGTCTTGCCTGCTCAGCCATTAATTGCCACTTTGACAACATGTCATCCCCTCCAACAGCAGCTCGAGCAGCAACATTTGCAGCTGTAGTTCGCATCTTATCATCTTCGTCCTTGTTTACCTGCAAAGATACAAACAGTTGGGAAGGATCAAAGTTAGTTATGAAAGAAATTACATTTGACACTTCTCTATGGATCTTAAAACTATCCAGAAAAACAGAAGTGTGAGCAAGGGATAGTATGTACCTTTATTGATTTCCCGCGACCCTCATCCTTCTCCTTATCACCGTCAACTCCAATACTACCTTCAGGCTGATATCCAAGTCATTAAGTTACACTTTTTTCTTCTTTTTTTTGAGTAAGGTAACTTTTAAGTTGCACGTTTTCCATATTGTCATTTTTTTGGAACAGATAACATAATTTTCCATATTAACATTGACCAGTAGAAACTTAGTTAAAGACCGCTCAAAGTGGAAAGAAGGATAACTCACTTCATTTGCCTTTTGGAGTTTTTCCACATCAGCCTGTTTCTTTTCCCATTCTTCCCGGGCTTTTCGATTGATTGACATGATTTCTTCACGAACATCTGAGGTGACAATTGTTCTGTGTCTTGACTTCTCAATGTCAACTCTCTACAGAAAGCAGACCTCTATCTCAGGTTCATATGAGAATCCTATAAGCTTTTCACATAGCATATTTTAGAAAAAATTTAACCAAGCAGAATGTTAACCTGTTTTGACAGTCTGATGAGACTACTTATGAGTCCACGCATTCTTTCCTCCACACACTGGAAGTTGAAAGTTCAAAGTTCAGTGGCACAAGAATTTCCCAAAAAAAAGTAAAACAAACAGAAAAAGATCATATCTCACCAACGACAAGCATCGTTCCACATCACTGCTCATATTCTTTAAACCACATTTTGCCACTGTCAGACAGAATTAGGTAAGCAAGAAAACATTGCAATTTAGTTAGGAAGATGACTTACTGTATCATGTAATTGTATAATAACAAGTTGCACATCAAAAAAAAGGGAAGATCTAAAAGAGGGATTTAACTGATTTCTGTCAATTTCTTCTGAAGTGGAATTTTCTGCAAAATCAGCCTTTCCTCTTCTTCTTGCACAACTCGACGAGATGCTTCAGAAACTCGACTGTCCTCCTTGGGCCCAGAAAACAGTTGCTCTTCCTCTTCCTGTTTTATGAGTTACAAAATAATATCAAACTACTTGGAAATACTTCAGATTAAATGCTTTAAACAACTAGTGATGAGCATAAGATACATTCCACTGTTGGGCATCGAAGGAGGTATTACCCTTAGATTAACTCCACTAACAGCAGTAACATCATTAAGTTGTTCAATGCTCTGATCTAAAAAACCTCCCGACACCTTTTGCTTCTTTCTGTGAAATGTAAAGGGATAAAACAATACAAAGTGGAATCAATACAACATACAAAATATTGAGACACTATACCAGTAAAGCATCATAGTAAAGGTGCTCAGAATTAGTATACCCCGAAGGTGGAGGTGAGGAACCTAGCACATCAAGGGGCTTCTTCTGTCCAATGGAAGGCTTTTTCACAGGAGTCTTTCCATTGTTTCCTGGCCCAAGTGGAGATGTCACAGAAAGTGTCCGAGAACTTAACTGAAGGAACAAAAAGTGAAAGAAGAAAAGTGACAGTGAGAAGCATGCATCTAATCCACAACTTCAAACAAATAAGATATAATGCAAGCAGTGTTATAAAAGGCAGGAGCACGAGGCGAGGTGTTTTATGCAGGATGGGGAGAGACATAAACCCCGAAACACGGGGCGTAAGTCCCATGGATCTATAGGGAGTATATCTCATGTATATTCAATGTTATAACTTTATTACAAAGAAAATAAGCAAAAGTAAAACTTTATTTTACAAATAGTTATAATAAATAGCCAATAATATAGGGAAAAAATATGATAATTATTATTTAAGAAATGTATTAATAACCAATACTATAGAAAAAAGTATTATAGTTACTATTTGAGAAAAGTAACAACTAACACCACAAAAAATGATAATAGCCAAAATAATCTTTAAAATGAAATTATCATCCATCTTCACATTTACGTATCAAGGTTGTAGGTTAGTAGGGCTAGCGTGCTGTTTTCCCTTGCATTTTAAAGAAGAAACGGATAAAAAGTGTAAAAGTAATAACAAAAAATGAATAGTGTTGCCTCAGAAACATAGTGCTATGAAAGTTGTATCCTATCAATTTCAGACACAATTATCTAAAAAACTATTTACAATAATGTCATTTTCTATGAGAGTTTATTTATCCATTTTAGCAAAAATCACTACAACATGATAAGCATCATTACATCAATAATAAAAAATAAAAAATATGATTTTAAGCAAAAATGGTTTTAAACAAAAATAACGTTTGGGGCGTACGCTTTACGCCTAGGATTTATGTTTTTACGCTCGGGGCTTACGCCCTATGGATCTATGCCTTCAATTTGCGCCCCGGAGCGTTTTTGGTACGCCCCACCCCGAAACTCGCCCCAAAAACGTTTTTTAAAACACTGAATGCAAGACAAAACATAAATATTCTAGCAAGCTCAAGAGACGTGCAATCAAAAAATATTGTACGTGAGAAATAAGATATATGATGACTACAAAGTGTTGCCAGAAACAGATCTCACGTTGCCAAAAACTTTCTTTGACCCTCTGCAGTGAGGGCTTTGTGGGAAAAAAATCTGTACTTTCTACTTTAAACAGTCTTATATTTCTGTTTAAATGCCATTGATTTTCTTTCAAAAACCAGAAAAAGAGAAAATATTCCAATAGAAGAACAACTAACAATACAGGTTGGGTTTCTACCGTAGAGTTCCAGATGCTCCATTATCCTAAAGATAAAAATAGATGAAATGTATTTATCTTTGTTACATGTAATAGCATAAAAACGATTGTTTTCCTCCTTATTGACTTGAAGAATACACATTACAAATTCTGAAATATGTTTAAATGGATTTAATGACATCAACCTGTACTACCATATTGCAGCTCTCTTCAAAGCTATTTCCTCCATCAATTTGAGATGACAAATAAAATTTTTACTACAAGTTGAGATTTGAACAGTTTTTCAAAGTAATGTTTTTGTTTTTTGTTCCATTATGGATAAAAAAACATAGAAAGTTTCTGTCCATTGTTGAAGGAAGGAATGAGGGCCATGATATCATGTTGATGGACAAATGTAGGACCAAGCCGTTACAGTGGTAACACGGCTCTTAAAAGTTATAAAAACAGAAATAAGAATTATTTACGTTACCCAAAGTAATAAGGATAAAGGGTAGAGGGGCGGACCCATTATCCACCGAGTTTAGAAGGTTGTGATTGGTCCAAAGGGCGGGTCTCAAACGGATTTCTCGGTTATCAAAAAAAATAAAAATAATAATAATAATAAGGATAAAGTGGATTAGGAGCCTGCTTGGATGGGCTTATAAGCCAAAAGTCATAAGTTAGGATTTCTAACTAATGGATTTTGGATTATTTTTGTTTTTGGCTTAAAAGCACTTTTTGTTTTACCCAAACACTACAAAAACTGCTTAAAAGCTATTTTGACTTAAAAGCACCTAACGTATGCCAATCCAAACAGGCTCTAAGTTGGAGAAAATGAATGCAGGATGAAAACCAAATTTAGCAAAAGAATAATCAAGTCGACAATTGTTTGACAGTGATAGAGATTTGTCTTTTTACAAATGTTTTGGATTGAAAGAAAGAATGAGAAAGGAAGGAAGACCATGTGGAAGAAAGAAGGAGAGAGGAAAGGGGGATTTTAAAAGATTTTGGATTAATAATAAGGGAGAAAAATGGATTGTTGTTACTTGATGCCAGCCCTTAATGAAGTATTTCAACTGTTAGTAAGATTGTAGTTTTTTTTGGCACTACAGGATTCTTGTTAAAAGAGGTCACCTTCTCTCATTTTCTGCTCACTTTTGGACAGATATAAACTTTATCACTTGTTCATAACCTTATTCCTCCCTCTCTCTCCCCTGCTCCTTCCTATCACTCCCTAAAATCAATTCAAAAGCAAAAAGTTGAGCTCTACCCTCTCCATTTTTCTCGTCTCCTGTCCTTGATGGTGTAGTCCAAGGGACAAATCCCTGAGGTCTGTAGGGCCAAAGTGGACAGTACATTCATAATCTTGGGTAGTGACATGAGCGGTTATTCTATAAAATATAGAGAGTTCTCACATAGACAAGCTTTTCAAATTTCTTTTCTAGAGGAGTTTCATTAGTTATAGTTCAATAATGAAACAGTCAATTCATAGAGCAGAGGGGGAAAAGTCAGCCAAAAAAATAGTGACACAGAGAATTTTTTTTTTTAAAAATGAATGTCTAGAAGTATATCTATGTATGCATGCATGTATAAAAAACATGTTCTTATACTTCTACAATCTATAA
Source organism: Solanum stenotomum (assembly GCF_019186545.1). Lineage (NCBI taxonomy): Eukaryota > Viridiplantae > Streptophyta > Magnoliopsida > Solanales > Solanaceae > Solanum > Solanum stenotomum. The sequence continues at coordinate 85,707,290 of NC_064282.1, read as the reverse complement.
TATATCCTCACTTGAGAAGTCAATAAATCAAGCCAGGATGCAAAGTTGCAAACCAAGAAAATTACCAATGTGCTAGTGTCCATATGAGATGACATGGAAGACGAGGCTGAATTTGAAGGTTTCATGCTAGTCGTTGATGATAAACCAATTCTGGAGGTCTGTTCAATAGATTCATCCCTTGAACTTTCCGAAGTGGAATTTCCTTGATCCACTTGAACAGAGGAGAAGGGCGATAACTGGGATCTTTGTAGCTGGTCATGGAAATGATCAATTGGTTCAGGCTTTGGATTGGTCATTGGTGATGAAAGAATACTTTTCTGCTCTTTATTGGCAGAGGGTTGCCACTGAACTGAGGTCTGATGAATTCTTGAAGTACTTGAAATATTAAGACCCCCACCAGGTAATCTTTTGGCTTCGCCAAAAGTGTTTTGCTTTTCAAACTTAGGGGCACTCATTATTCCCATGGCTTGTGTTGGCACTCCAAACTGAGTTGCATTTCTGTTCTGTTGAACTGAAATTTGTCTCATTTGTGCATCATCAGATTGCTGTTTAAGAGGTTGTGTTGTTGAAGAGTTGACATTAGATGCAGAATATGCACTGTAATTGTCCCTGCATTTGCAAATGTGGGAAAAGATACCTGCGAGAAGTGTAAATGTTGTTGCAGTTGTCTGTTAAGTCCCTGAATTGGAAATGGTGTGTGATCCCTTTCTTGTTTTACAGCAGTCAAACTAGAAGAAGGCATCTGGCTTCCTTGGGCTCCACGCAGATCGGCTTGGTTTTCCACCTCGTGCAACTTTTGAGCTTTACTCTCAATTGCCATATTGCTAGAATCTGTCCAAATTCGAATAGGAGCACCGGTAGAGAAGGTCAGAAATAAGCTCGAACCTGATTAGAACAAACCAAAGAGATTCAGAGAACAGAGGTACCATCGGCTGGCATAAGCGAATGTTGCTGCTGTGAAGCCTGAGACTGAGGAAATTGACCGGGAACAGACTGTGAGTTTTTCGATGCCTGAATTAAACTTTGATATAGAGTTAATACACAATGATTGAGAATTTCACTATTGATGTAACAACTGAAAGTGCTGCTTCATCTACCTGAGATTGAAATTTATATACAGCCATTTTGAGCATCTGGTCACCAATTATACTTCTCATGTTCCTTACAAAACTTTCCTTGGAAATTTCATTTTTCTGTATACACATTCCAATTGTTGACAAAACTAACATAACAGAAAAGGCAAAATGAGCACAAAAAAGTCAGCTATAACATTACTTTGAGTTTAACGTAAAGTGTCTGGAGTTGCGCTGCCCTGTCCTTATCAAGTTGGGGTTGTATGTGAGGAAAAAGCATGGCAAAAGGAACTTGTTTTCCCTGTTTAGCTATATTCATTGCTGCTTGGCTGCTCGACCCAGTTGCAGATTCTGACTGATTACCTGCCATTGTTGCCACACGTGGCAGACCACTAGTTCCTGTTGTCAAAGACTGCATGGATTGTAGATTATTTGCTCCCTGTAAATTTAGATGTGGAGATTCTGGATTTTGCGTATTCTTTTCAGGATTCTGCATATTCACTGCTCTAGAAGAATGAAGTGTGTCCTGTTCAACCTCTGTGGTTTGATAACTGTCCTGGGATATATGCTGCAAAGGAAGGGAATTGATCTCCTGTGATGAATCATTTTTTTGCTGCTGATTCTGAGAATCTGTATCAAGTCTCTTCAACTGCATATCAGACAAATTTTCCTCCTTTGGCTGCATGGTCTCTGAATCTTGAAGGCTACAACGACTGGCATTTTCGTCATGGTTAGCAGTTTGCCATGGGGCAAACTGATTTGAGGTATAACTGCTTCCTTGAGACAATGGTACTGTTTGTAAATTATGCAAAAGATAAGATTGTTTTCAAGGAAGGAGAAACAGATACTGAAAGAAGACAAAGTAAGCAAGTGATGAAGATACAGTAGCTTTCTAAGACAAAGTTCCGATCACAATCACAAATCGTCTTCACATCAACACTCTTTCAGCTTAGATATTCTCATGCAACTCTGAAATGTTTACTCTGCTGATATATGAAACACAGATGAATTCGCAAACTGGAAAAACAATTTTTCTCTTTGTTAAGGCAAGGGAAGGAGAGCTTAGCCAAAAGGGCCCTTCACGTACAACAATGAGTGTAAAGGGTTCGAGTCATCAAGAGGACAAAGCAGGAAAAACCATTGTTTGACTCCTGCTTGAGGAGGTTTGACATACATTACAACAACAACATACCTAGTCTGTCCATAAGTGGGGTCTGAGGAGGGTGATGGGTACACATCCCCAACTTGTGGAGGTAAAGAAGTTGTTTCTGAAAGATCTTCGGCTCAAATAAAGCAGTTTAAAGCAAGTTTGAAAAGGAACTACCGTAATGAAGAACAAAACAGTATCAATAGCAATAATACAACAGCCGAAAGCAAAAGAAATAATATGTGCTAATAAGAAATCGAAGAATGAGATAATAGGAGGGTGATACTAAAGCAACAGAGGCAAAATGTAATAGAGGGATCCGGAAACATTATTATAAAAGAGTATCACTGTTTTTTTTTTATAAATATAAAGTTATAAAAGAGTATCACTGTTAATACTGAAATGGGTTTGACCTACATTAAAAGAAGAAAAAAAGGAGCATTGACCTTTGCTATATAGCTGTTTCCTTTGTGGGGAGGCATTAGAGACGGTGAACCATTTGTTCCTACACTGCAAGTATACCCAACAACTATGGAGGAATTTTTTGAACCTCAAAGGCATCTCCTGGACCATGCCCAGAAAGGTATCAGGGGCTTTGAAGAGTTGGGAGGCAGCAGGGGTGAATGCAAAGGACAGAAACAGATGGAGAATTATCCCTGCTAGTATATGGTGGACTATTTGGAAAGAAAGGAATTCTAGTTGTTTTGAGAGCATAGAGAATGATGTCCAGAAAGTCAAGTTAAACTACATTTTATTGTTATGTTTTTGGAGTAATCAAGTATACTCCAATGACACTGTATCAGTAATTGATGTTTTAGACCCAATATAGACGGAAACCAGTGGAAAAGGAGCCATCTGTATATAATGGTTGTACTGTTTTGTGATATAATACAAAGTTACCTATTTAAAAAAAAAAGTAGCATCGTAAATACTGCTTTCTTGATTAGGGGAACTCTATTAGTATAATTCAGTGTTCAAAGGTGAAAAGCTAGAAGGCACCAAGGTCTGCTGGCTTCAAGCACCAAGTGAATTTAAAGTGTGTTTTAGGAAATCCACAATAGGAACAGATGCACTCGTAATAACAGAAAAATAACAATAATCAAAAGCAATAATCATATGGACAATAGAATTGAAATAGCAATAATTCAGTTAGATGAATAAGCCCCGTGTCAACTAAATTCCGATACTACTTAAATAATTTATTTTGACGTAAAAATGCTAAAGCTCCTAAATTAAATAGTTGACATCTAATACTTAGACCTTCATCCAAAGCTTTCTCAGAAATAGGGATAAGAGCAACTGACATCCTTGTTCTACACTGCTTTTCTGTTATACTTCTTTGTTACTTAGTCTAATCACTCCAAATTGTATGATGGTTCCAAACCATCCCATGCACAGTGCACACCCAACAACTTTGCGATATTTTAGCTTCTCTCTGCTACAAAACTTCCAGAGATGCCATAAAGTACCCACACTTTCTCCCCACCAAATTCTTGACAACAATTACAACTTCCCCTACTTATACCCTTCCATTAGCAATTACTCACCCTAGCAGTCTCCCTACTACTTATTTTCCCATGTTAGTAATGCCAACATATCACAATCTTTACCAAAAAACACTACTCACTCAAGAACCAACATACATCTAATGACCAGAATTTAGCCTAATCTTTGCAGTTGGCAATAAACTTAGTTGAATTACAATCTATAATGAAATTGAAAAAATTCAATTACTAAATAGTGATAATATATTACCGCTATCGGAATCCGAAGGCTGAGATTGTGAATTATCTCCACCGATATCCCTGTTTAGGGCAGCAGTGAATGCCTCCACATCTGCCCCCGAATGCATTGTTTCATCCTATATTTATATCCAAAATTCACATAAATCAACCATTTCACCATAAACATACATATCTGTGACCCAGTAAATGAAAAGGGCTAATTCGCAAAAAAAAAAAAAAGTACCAACCTCGTCTTCTTCAAGGAGCTTCATGATAGACGGATCCATTGAAGCTTAGTATCAACACTAGATGGATACAAATCGATCTTGCAAGAAAATCAATTTCATCATCAATAGGATCAACTAGTGCTAGTACTTATGCTTAACAATTAAAGCTAAGTGTCAACACTAGATGGACACAAATTGATCTTGCAAGAAAATCAATTTTGTCATCAATAGGATCAACTAGTGTTGGTACTTATGCTTAACAAATATATTATTTCTAAATTTAAAGCTAAGTGTCAACACTAGATGGACACAAATCGATCTTGCAAGAAAATCAATTTCGTCATCAATAGGATCAACTAATGTTGGTACTTATGCTTAACAAACACATTATTCCTAAACTAAAGCTTAATATCAACACTAGATAGACACAAATCGATCTGGCAAGAAAATCAATTTTGTCATCAATAGGATCAACTAGTGTTGGTACTTATGCTTAACAAATATATTATTTCTAAATTTAAAGCTTAAGTGTCAAACACTAGATGGACACAAATCAATCTTGCAAGAAAATCAATTTTGTCATCAATAGGATCAACTAGTGTTGGTACTTATGCTTAACAAACACATTATTCCTAAATTAAAGTTTAGCATCAACACTAGATGGACACAAATCGATCTTGCAAGAAAATCAATTTTGTCATCANGACTTTTGTCATTCTTTAACACCCCACCTCATGCCCAGTGCTTAGCATCTGGTGCGTGGGCAATTTTTGATTTTGGGGGCCCCAACATCGGGTGAGACGGGCCCTGCTCTGATACCATGTTAAATTAGGTTTTAGGCCTAACTCACACCCCAAAAGCTAGCTCAAAGAGAGGAGGATTGTCCAAGCCTTATAAGGAGTCCACCCATCTCATTAACCACCGATGTGGGACTTTTGTCATTCTTTAACACCCCACCTCATGCCCAGTGCTTAGCATCTGGTGCGTGGGCAATTTTTGATTTTGGGGGCCCCAACATCGGGTGAGACGGGCCCTGCTCTGATACCATGTTAAATTAGGTTTTAGGCCTAACTCACACCCCAAAAGCTAGCTCAAAGAGAGGAGGATTGTCCAAGCCTTATAAGGAGTCCACCCATCTCATTAACCACCGATGTGGGACTTTTGTCATTCTTTAACACTAAACAAACACTTGATGGACACAAACAAATTATCATAAAATTAAAGCTAAGTATCAATACTAGATGGACACAAACACATTATAGAAAACAATTGTACTTGAACTTTAGAAATTTAGAAGCACCAAACCTTATCTCCTACTTTGATGAAAGAAGCAATATAGTCTTGTATCAACTTTTTTAGATGTTGAACTTCCTCAGTTGCCTAGCACGAAAAGAAACAATTTAAAATTTCTTTAGTGGTCATTATAGAGAGATTTCAGTCATTATTAACAGTTGACAATTTGTAAACACCTAATTCCTTCATCTATTCAAGATTTCCAACTTTTGAAAGCATCACTTGGAAATTAGAATGCAACTCATATGTGTTTGACGATCTCTTGATAGAGAAGTAATTGATTTTACCGGATTTTCTTGTTTATGAGCTACATAATGTGTATTTTATAGCGTTGATTACTGGTTGCTGGGAGAGGAATAAAAGCTACTTCAAGTTTGAAAATTGGTGGCTGCAGTCAGAAGGATTTGTGGATAGAGTTAGAGAGTGGTGGAGCTCCTTCAGCTACACAGGAAGACCTGATTATGTTTTGGCATGCAAACTTAAAGCACTGAAACTTAAGCTAAAGGAATGGAAACAAGAAGAGGGTGGAAACCTGGGCAGTCAAAGAAGGAGATTGTTAGAGCAGTTAGCAGAATTAGATACAGAAAGGGTAAATAGAACTCTCACTGTGGAGGAAACGACAAAAAAGGCTGCAGTCTTACTTGAGTATGAAGAGCTAGTCAAGAAAGAGGAAGTTTCATGGAGACAGAAATCAAGAGTACTATGATTGAAGGAGGGAGACAAGAACAACAAATTCTTCCACAAAATGGCAAATGCTCACAAGAGATATAACAATATAGATCAACTCATGATACAAGGAGAGGTTACTCAAGAGAAAGGCAGAATTGAAGGGGAGATAATAGCATATTATAAGAACCTATATAGAGAAACACATCAATGGAGACCTTCTTATAATAATGTTGAATGTCCAATGTTGACTGAAGGGGAAAAAATGTCCCTGCAAGGCAGATTTGAGGAGAATGAAGTTCTAAATTGCCTAAAGCTATGTGCAGCCGATAAGGCTCCTGGTCCAGATGGGTACACAATGGGTTTCTTCATCAAGTGCTGGGACGTACTGAAGAAAGACATCATGGACACATTTCAAAACTTTAATGAGCAAGAAGTCTTCGAGAAGAGTTTCAACGCTACCTTCACTGCACTCATTCCAAAGAAAAAAGCAGCCAACGAGTTAAGGGACTACAGACCAATTAGCCTCATAGGGAGCATTTACAAAATACTCTCCAAAGTTCTCACAGAAAGGTTGAAAGTTGTGATAGACAGACTGGTGGACTCACAGCAAATGGCTTTTATAAAAGGGAGACAAATTATGGATGCAGTGTTGATTGCTAATGAAGCTGTAGATTCCAGGATTAAGTAGAAGAAACCTGGCATTCTATGCAAGCTGGACATAGAAAAAGCATATGATCATGTGAATTGGAAGTACCTTCTGAAGATTTTAGAGATGATGGGATTTGGACAAAAATGGTTGAACTGGATCAGCTTCTGCATTTCTACAGTTAGCTTCTCTGTTCTGATTAATGGGTCCCCTGCAGGGTTTTTTCAAACTCAAGGAGGACTCAGGCAGGGTGATGCGTTGTCCCCTTTCTTGTTCTTAATTACTATGGAGGGGCTGAATAATATGCTCAAGACAGCAAATATGAGAGGATGGGTAAAAGGTTTTGATGTGGCTAGAGAAAATACAGAAAGCTTGGAGGTGACACATCTTCAGTATGCAGATGATACACTGATTTTTTGTGGAGCTGAGGAAGACCAACTGAAATGCTTAAGGGTGATCCTGGTGCTGTTTGAAGGGGTATCCAGGTTGCACATTAATTGGATTAAAAGTTCTATGTATACTATCAATGAGGTCAACAACATAGACTTGTTAGCTTCAATTCTAGGGGGTGAAGTAGGTACTCTACCTACAACATATTTGGGTATGCCATTGGGAGCAAAATCCAAGTCCTTAGAAATTTGGAATGGTGTGATAGAGAAGTGTGAGAAGAAGCTGGCCAGATGGAAAACTCAGTACTTGTCAAGAGGGGACAGACTGACCCTCATTAACTCAGTCCTAGATGCTCTCCCAACTTACATGCTGTCTCTATTCCCCATCCCACCAGAGATCACTAAAAGACTAGATAGCATAAGAAGGAAGTTCTTGTGGCAAGGAAACAAAGAGAATAGAGGCTTTCATCTAGTTAAATGGAATGCAGTGACAACTGGAAAGAAGAATAATGGTCTGGGAATAAAGAATATGGAGCTACATGGCAAAGCACTCTTAATGAAGTGGTTGTGCAAATACTCAAATGAAAACCAAACACTTTGGAGAAGAGTGATAGGTGCCAAATATGAGAATGGAGATAGTTGGATGACTAAGATTGTGACCACACCTTATGGGATCAGTTTATGGAGGTCCATAAGAGCATTATGGGAGGAAGTTAAACCCAAATTCAAGATGAAAGTGGGGAATGGGAACAAGATCAAATTCTGGAAGGATGAATGGCATGAGAAAGGTAACCTGGAAACTCTTTTCCCTGATATTTACAATCTGGCAATGTTCCAACAAAGAACTATTGCAGAACTATGGACACCACAAGGGTGGAATTTCATCTTCAGGAGAGAACCAAATGACTGGGAAGTGATAAGGTTGGCAGAATTCCTCAACTTGGTTGGAAACTTTACTGGACTTTAAGCATATGAGGATATGCTTTGGTGGAAAGGCAACAATAAAGGAGAGTTCAAAGTGCATTCAGCTTACAGGCTGATGGATCAATCAAGCCAGCAGAGTCCCATCTGGCCCTGGAAACAAATATGGAAGTGTAGAATCCCACACAAAGTCTCATGCTTTATTTGGCTGCTAGCTAAGGAAGTTGCCTTGACTCAGGATAATGTAATGAAAAGGGGGATAACCTTATGCTCTAGGTGTTTCCTATGTGGGGAAACCTTAGAAACTGTAAACCATCTATTTCTACACTGCAAATACACTCGGCAGCTTTGGAGGATTTTCTTGAGTCTTAAAGGCATATCCTGGACTATGCCTAGGAGAGTTACTGAGGCATTGTACAGCTGGGAGGAGGCAGGTGCCCTTGCAAAAGACAGAACTAGATGGAGAATTATCCCTGCTTCAATATGGTGGGCAATCAGGAAAGAAAGGAATTCCAGATGTTTTGAAGGCATAGAAAATAGTGTGCAGGATGTTAAACTAAACTGCATTTTGTTGTTATGTTTTTGGTGTAATCAATTATACTCAAATGACACTGCCTCTATAGTTGATGTTTTAGACTCAATATAGAAATAGAGTAGGAGTGTCTAGAGTGCATCTGTATATAAGGTTTGAGTACAACCCATGTACTCTTGTGATATAATACACGTTACCATTTTAAAAAAAAAATAGGTTTCATACATAGCACTTGCATCTTTTTCTCTTTGGTGGACTCTTATGCTTTCTCCTTTTCCACTATTGTTTGTTTATCTTTTATTAGAATCTTTGTCCATTTTGTACTTTTTTCTTATAATGAAGCTGTCTTAACCACACACCCAATCCACAAAATTGTTAGAAACTTGGTCCTGTAAAAGCTTAATCTTGACATGCTGAATATAACACTAAAAAGTAAAAACTACCTCCTCTATCGAAACATCTAGTGTTGGCCTCAATATTTTAGTGCTGGCCTCAATATTTGTTAGTCTTAAGACTATATTCAAAGGTAGTTTCTAAGTATAGGCACCTCAATACTTACACTAACAATAATTTCCAAACATCTGTTCTTGCTGGTGAGCTATCTCTCATGTCAGCTATCTCTGCTGGCCAACTGATTAAAAGTCACATATTTCCCAAGTAATCTCTTCCTCTTAGTGACTGTGAGGATTAATTAGCCCCCCACTTGATCCTGTACATCACCACCCCTACTATTTTTATATTCCAATAATAAATAAAAAATAAGGAATAAAATTTTCACAATTAGGAGGGAGATGTAGAAGCAGAAGAAGTAATTTGAACCAAAATATAATATAAAGTAATAATCCTAAATCATCCCCTTTTATTTTATCCTCATTTTCTCCTAAATGATCCCTCTCTCTCTCCCTCTCACAAAATTACAACGAAAAAAAATGAAGAAAAAAAGAGACAATTACAGTAGTGTTTAAAGGAGTATTATCAGATCTGGAACCATATCATTTTAAGTTGTTTCTAAAAAGAAATCAAAGCTTTATTTTTACATGGGCAAGGATTTTTCAGTAAATGAATAAAAACACCATGAAAAAATATAATTACCTTATAAATTGACTTGTGTGACGGCGAGCTGCGTCGCCGGCAAGCTTCTGCGACTGAGAGCTGCGACGCCCTTTGCTCTCTGCTGCTGCCGAACTCTGTGCGCTGCTGCTGCGACCTGCGGCTGAGGCTGCGCCCGTCGGGGATGGTGGCGTGGCGCCGGTCGGGGACGGGTGGGGTGGGGTGGGTGGGCGCCGGTCGGGGAAAGGGGGGTGGGTGGACGTGAGAGAGATTATAGTGAAAAATATTTTTTTCACTTATTTATTTTTATTGAAAATATTTTTAAAAATTATTATTTTTATCATTAAATAATTACATGATATATTAATAACAAAATTTAAAAATATAAATTAATAAAACTAGTTTATTAAATAATTACATAATATACTAATAACAAAATTTAAAAATATAAATAAATAAAACTAGTTTAGTAAAATGAATTTGTAATACAAATATAATTGAATATATTACACATTAAATATTTAGAAGTTATCGAGATCAAAAGCATGATTATGATTATTATTATTATTAGGTATTTGACTATAGAATTCATATATATATATATATATATTGAAACTAGAATTATGTTTTTTTTTTTCAAAATAATATTCAAAATAATGTTCATGTTAAACTTAAATAACATTTCAAGAGTGAAAAGTAAGTTGAAAAAACACATTATACCAATATATTTCCAAATTTAAAATATACCTTCAAAAAGAAAATGTGGTGTTTCAAATTTTCATGGTCAAAAATCAATTTTCAAATAAAGTGAAAATTATTTTATATATAAATAAATATTTATGTTTAAATGGGTCCTAAAAGTAGAAGTTAAAAAAAACAATGAAATATGAAGGCAAAAATTTTTAAAGTACAATAAATGAAAAATGGGAGGAAAAGAAACAAAATAATTTTAGTGGTCAATTTTTATGGAATAAGTGACCAACCGAAGAATTAACTTGAATATTTTTATGCTCATAGCCTTTAATTATAAAATAATAAAAATTATAATTTGAAAAATATTTTCTATTAAAATAAATAAGTAAAAAATAAATTATTATTTTCATCCAAACAAACTAAGGTAGTATAAATTGATTTCCGAATAGAACTTAAAAAAAATATCTAGAAAAAACGAGGAAAGAGAGAGAGTAGGAAAGAGAAACAAAAGGCAAAAAATAACAATAAAGCATGGATCCCACAAATAAAAATATAATAGCAATAAAATAACCCTTTAGACAACTAGTACTAATTATACCTCATACATTTATAAAAAAATTCAAATGCAATCGAAGTTGAAATAAATATGTTTTGTAGAAATTAATGTTCTTCATTTGACGAGCCAAAAAATGGTTGGCAAATGAGTGCCATAGCATGTTTCCTTTCAATATTACTCATATAATCAGATGAGATCTTTTGGGATATAATTGAAAATAAAACACGAGGATTAAGCAAATGAAAAATAAGTTAAAAGTCAACTAAAAATAAAAGGACTAATTTGTAATTAATTTGATCTTTTGGTTTGATGAAAAAACTAACAAAAATGATCCCCCTATGTTTAAGAGTATATTCAAAATGACCTTTTAAGTATGAATTTTGATTCATTAAGTTTGTCAAACGTTAATATTATTGGTCTTTGTTAAATATATATCGAGTCGAAACTCACAATTTTTTGAGGTGTACTTTTCATTATTTTTTCGTGTTTAGTACAAGTTTTTTTGTGTTGCATGTTTTATAATTTGAAGAGAATTTCTTGATATTTATGATTAACTTTATTTTTACTGTTTTCGTTAAATCTAGCAAACAATATCAAATTATTAAATATTTAAAAAGGATTAAAAATGTTAACCTTTTTCTTCTCCGTATTTTTTAGTATATGATTTCTTCACAACTATATTTCATTTTCTTACCGATTTTGATTATTTTATTTGAATCGGAAGTCTATTAGAAACAACCTCCCTATGCTCATAACGCAAGTATAAAGCTTACACATTTTTGTTTTCAAATCTCACTTGTGAAATTACACGCAACAAAATTAAAGGATCGAAATTGTTCAATGCTTACTTAAAGGGACTATTTTGAGCCTAACCTTAAACATAAGGGTCCAAGTTTGATATTCTCCCTTTTTCCAGCATCTATAAATCCCCGCCATTTTTTGTCTCCAAAATTCACAAACCCTTTCTATAAGAATAGGAAACAAAGAAAAAAATTAATCAAAAACTATAGCATAAAGTAAAAATGGGGATCGATCATCTTGTTAAATTAGCAAAACGCAGCATAATTCAACAATCGAAGCATCGTTTAATCTTCAATAATTCAATTTCTGAGTCCAATTTTGTTTCTCATTATCAACAATGCAGAGTTTACTCTGCTCGATCTATGAACACTTCAGCTACTAAAATCTCTAAAACCCATTTCTTTTCGTTTCCGTTTTCTATTCGGAACTCAACTCCATCTTCAGCTTCTGCGAAAACACGTATTGGATTCTTGGCGTGGTATTTGGGAGCTCTTGAGTCTCGTCCGATTATCACGAAATCTATTTCTTCTGCTGTTATATTTGCTGCTGCTGATGTTACTTCTCAGGTATTCTCTCGTTTTGCTTAATTATGTGATTTTATTGCTTTGTGTTAGAATGAAATTGGTATAGATTTTAGGATAGTGATATCATGTTTGAGTAACTCGGATTTGGACTAAAGTTATTGGATTTAATCAAAATTCGAATGCATGAGTAACTTTCTAACTTCACCTCTGGTCCAAATAGATGGAACTGATATAGATGAATAGATGATCCATATATCCAACATCTTTGTTTAGCTGTTTGGATGGTTGTTATTATTTGTTGGGAATAACAGTAAAAACGTATAATCGGGTAAACTTTCGGCTAATCCAATAAGTTGAAGGATTTTTTGGTAGAGAAGTTACTTAGAGGCTATTTGGATTGATTTTTTTTTTTTTAAAAAGCTTTTAAATAATAATAAAATAAAGTGAAAAGTCAAACTTAAAATGACTTTTAAATCAAAAAAATAAAAAGTAAGGGGATACCTATTTTTGATTTTTTGTAACATTTTTAAAGTCATTTTAAACTTACTAGTAACTGGGCACGTGTACTCTATAATGATAAATATGAATTATTAAAAATTGCATAATTTCTTTTAAAATTATATTTGAGTTACAACAAAAATATGAAAAGTAAAATAATAAATATTTATAGTGTATAGTTAACTCATAAGAAGAAGCTCTTTTGAATTTAGTCCTCCCCTTATTATGATTTCGATATATAAATTTTATTTTTGTTTTAAAAGACAAAATAAAGTAGCAAACAAACATAGAGGCACACTACCTTATGATTAACTTCCTTAAAATGTCTCTCTTGTCTCATAGAATAGAGTAAAAATGTTTAAATTAAATTAATAGTTACACATTTCATGACGATAAAATGTTTTAACATTAATTAGTAGAAGATGAAATTCTCCTTCTCATTAAGTAGAATGCAATTAAGTAATTCAAATTTATAACTAAGGAAACTTAATTAGAAGGAAATAACCAAAGAATTAAAGTGCAACCGTTAGTATTTAAATTTTGTCATTATATATTTAAAATATTAATATTTAATTAAGTAAGTCAGAGTTTAATTTAGTTGAGAGCCAAAATGACAATATTAGTATTTTTACAATTAAAAGTTTGTTAAAATATATTTTACGTTTTTTTGTTAAAAATATAATAGATTTGGTCGGAGGTTAAAAGATCTTCTAACTTCATAAGCATTTTGGTGTAGCATTTTTTTTTACTTTGAAATTTGGATCTCATAATAATTTTAATAAAAATTGTCTTAAAAAATATAGATTTTATCCACAAGTACATATAAGAATAATTCTTTACAAATATTTAAAATTAAAGGTGGAAAAATGTATTATTTATAATTTGAAATTAGAATATCTTGTAGGCGTTAATTGTCTGTTTTTACATGCCTTATAGACTATTATGATGATCCTATTTGTTTTATTTTCTATAGGAAAAATACACCCTTCAATCATATACATTCTTAAAATGAAATTACAAATACAAAGAAAAAAATACCATAGGAGCAAGCTTAGCATAAGGCTACCAACGAAAATAGAAAAATTCTAAGACAATCTCTTTTTATTGATAATGCAAATTGAAACAAAGCTATAGTAATAAACATTTAACCTTTGACCATAAAAAAAGAGTTAAAAATCTTGGAAGACAAGTTAACGGAAGTGACATTCAACTACATAAATGGAGGGGGTCTTATCATAGTTCTAATATCGGCAAATAAGTAAAAAAATAAATACATCAAGCTCCGATATTCTAGTAATTGAAGTGTTATTAATCCATATAATCACATTATGCCTTCTAATTTTGACACAAATTCTCTTGTCTTGAAATTTTCTTCACTTGATTAAAGCTTCTCTAGTCTTCCACACAAAAAAAATTGCATCACATATAAATCTTTCTATAGAAATACTATTGAAAGATTTGTATTTATAGGGAAAAAAAAATATAGTTTTGGAATACGAAGATTCACTTACAAAGTTGAAAGGTCAAGAGTTACAACAAATTAAAGACAAATATTAATTAAGAACATAAATTAATTTGGAAGATGAAACACTTATGTATCGATTTAATTTGCATACTTCAAATACAACTCTTTGACTTTTCTGAGGCATGACATACTAATTACTTAAGTGAACTTAATTTGAATTCCTAACGATACACGTTTTCATAAGGTCAAATACTACTATAATAAGTTATTTATATTAACTAAGAGAAGTGAAAAAAGCTTGGTTGATTTTCTTTCAGAATAAATGTAATACTTTCTTATGATTATTTTTATTTTTTAAGTTTTGACTTAATATCTTCTCACTTTTAAAATTTATGATAATAATAATAATATAATATAAAATAATATAATATAATATAAATAATTAATAAAAGGAGATAAGCTGAAAAGTAAAAAGGTTACCATTACTAAATAGAATAAGATAAAATCTATAATATTTAATAGGAGGAATTTACTTTATATAAATGATTCTTATTTTTTATTTAATCAAGTATATGTTTTATTTTATTTTTAATTTGGTATAGGGGTAAAATGGTATTTCAACTTTTAACTTTGTGGCTTCCCACTTTTAATATGATACGATTTTAAATTATTTTTAACTTTATCAAACAATTATAAAAGCTAAAATTGATTTAAAAATAGATTTGACCAACTTTTAAGTCAATTCAAACAAGCTCTTTGACCGAAGCCGTGAGTAACCTTCTAACTCGTCCTTTGGTCCAAATATAGTGGAATTGACATAGATGAATTGATCCCGTGTTTTACTAATAGGACTCAAAAATATGAAGAATTAACTATACAAAGAAGCCAAAGGGTTAACATCAACAATATATGCACCAAACATAAGTTTAACCTTATATATTTATATTCTAATTTTCTGCCGAAAGGGATACCCTATCATAGATGTATGATGCATCTAGTACTCTTTGAATTTGATGTGTTCAATAATTATGTTATCATAATTGAAGCCTTTGTGCTTTTGCATTTATGTGTTTAGAACTTGATAATTTGTTGAAATTTTAGTGATTTTCACATATATATTTATGCTAGTTGTAAAGAATATTGGGTTTAGTTAACCCTGTGAATCTACTCTACTCTGTGTCCGTCTCTGTACGTGACCCTAACTAGTTCGGAATTGTGACTTAGTTGTAGTTGTTAATTTTGATTTTACTGCTTCAATTTGATCAGATATTTGAAAATTTGAATAACGTTTGGATCCTTTTTTTGATGGTATAATGATGGTGTTTGTATTGGTCAGATGATTACGATGACACCTTCAGATTCTCTAGATATAATAAGGACTCTGCGAATGGCTGGTTATGCATTGATCATCTTAGGAACAGCACAACATCAGTGGTTTAACTTTATGGGGAGAGTATTACCAAAGAGAGATGTTGTTTCTACCTTGAAGAAATTGTTGCTAGGGAATTTCGTTTATGGGCCCGTCATTAATTCTGCTTTCTTCTCTTTCAATGCAGCTCTACAAGGTATGCATTCATTTTAGTTGTTGTTCAATTATGTTACTACTTTTCTTGATTGTTATATATATCATCACCACACAATATGCATTTGATCAAAGCTAATTTACTTCTCTAGAAATCTCTAATAGTGGAAAGGTACATGGCTATTACTTGCTGGTAATATCATACTTGGATGCATATGAATATCGAAAGCAACCTCTCTACCTTCAC
This sequence comes from Solanum stenotomum, assembly GCF_019186545.1. Taxonomy (NCBI): domain Eukaryota; kingdom Viridiplantae; phylum Streptophyta; class Magnoliopsida; order Solanales; family Solanaceae; genus Solanum; species Solanum stenotomum. The sequence continues at coordinate 85,691,313 of NC_064282.1, read as the reverse complement.
AAAGTAGGGGTAAGGCTGATTTCACTTGTGGGATTACACTGGTATGTTGTTGTTGTTGTAGTATAGCTATTACATTAATCATGGAACTTTATGCACTGATACTGATACTGTGAGAAATGTTCCCATGAATATATTTATGGTTACTACATTAACATTAAGCATGGAACATTATGCACTGATATGGAGAATAACATGTGAGAATTCGTTCTTAGAGGCTAACCAGATAGCAGAAAACAACCTGATGCATGTTTAGTTTATAGTTACGACTTAAAAGAGTATTGGGAAATTAAGAAAATTTTGAAACAGTGAGTTGAGGTGAAATAAGATAATTTAAGATGTAAAGTAATATTCAAAGTAAAATGGGTTGATTCTCATAACAAAGTGAATGCATCCAAGTAAAATGGCTGGAGGATACTCAATTGTCGTCTATTCGAAATTGCTGAACTAGTTTTTCTAGCATTAGATCTAACTTTTGGGAGAACCATTAAAAGATACATTACTCTGTCTAGAGGTTTTATCATCCCTGAGGTTTTAATGTGTTGGATATGTCCCAAAATCATGTTGGCACTGTGGTTTTAATTCTTTGCCCTAGATAGCTCAAGTACGAGCTAAACATACAAAATTTTTAAAATGAAAGGAGCTTTTTTGATTAAGTACCACAATAAAAAAGATCTTAACTACATGCCATATTTTCCGATGAAAAGATTATAATTGGTGGAAGTTACTGAATGACAGTCCGTAATTTCTTCTTGGTTGAGCATCTGAAGAAAACATGAAGGGACCTAAAAGGCAGAAAGTTCTTCAAGCTTGTAAACATAGCAATGTTGAGTGTGTGAACAAAGTCTCATATTAGTGCTAAAAAGATTGGAAAGCTACATATAATGTGTAATCATCAGAAATTAAACACATAATAGCCACCCTTATCGAGTATTTTCTATTATTAATAAAGTTGAAACAAAGCAATAGCCTATGTTGAAACCTTTTCAACAGAGGGAAAGGTCATTTCTGTTAGAATCTTATGTTCCTTGGTTATACAATGATCATCGACATTGGATCAGTTAGGTGTGATGCCCTCAGAGTAGCTTTTAGGAGTTCTGCATTATTTGTTATACGATCATTTGTTGGCTGAACTGATTCTTATGTTGCCCTTGCTTTTGGACTTGCCATTTCATTTCTCTCAACATGTTCTAATTCGTTTAGTCTAATTTGTTGTGATGCTCAGGTGAAAATGGAGAGGAAATCGCTGCAAGATTGAAACGAGACCTGATCCCGACAATGACTAATGGACTTATGTACTGGCCATTGTGTGATTTCTTGACATATAAAGTAGTCCCTGTCCATTTGCAGGTATTCACATTCCTAGTCTTTGTTTCAATAGAGCTTCTGTAATATCTAAAATGAGATAGTCCAGCACTTCTGGGCTCTGACTATTAGCCTTTCTGAAAGACATAATACATAAACAAACACACAATTTTGGCCTCAACCGGTAAATAAGCACTCCTGCTCACCCTGATGTTGTCTCATGGACACCCAAACTTGTCGTGACACATAAATTTTGAAGGTGTCTAGATGATCATTTTGTAAGTTGGAATGTTCAACGGACATAGTGAAAACGAGCTAAAAGTGCTTACTTGCCAACTGAGATCAAGTTTGAGTATCTGTTTATGTGTTATGTCTTTCTGAAAAGCTTATTTTTGCCCTGCTTCACTAATTTCAAATGGAGTTAAATGCTCAGTTCAATTCCTTCTATCACTCTGATCACTAAGAATCTGTTAATGTCTCTTTTGCAGCCATTGGTTAATAGTTCATTTTCATATGCGTGGACAATATATTTGACGTACGTTGCAAATTTGAAGAAAGTTTCTGATTAATTTCCACGCCGCGCTATGGATGTATCAATATTCTCTCTAAAGATTGAACCAAAAGAAAGTTAAATCAGTCAATTGAGTGATCAACAATGTCCTACTGCAGTCTATACTTCTCTTACTCCTTGATGATTATGTGGAAAAAAAATAGTTATATAATTTTATTTTTTTTGAGAATCACATTGATATTTATTTGTTAATTTTGTGTATTGGTGAATGAAAGTTCTATACATAGCCTCAGCCTTCTTGTATTGTTGATCATATTATTGAACAAAAATGGTGATGTTCATCTTCCATAGGTCTAGAATTTCCATTTTTCAAAGTATCATGATCGTCCAATGAGAAACTAATAAAGCAATTTAATACGAAAATACTTGATTTGGATGTTCTTTTTTTGCAAGAAGAAGCACCAACTCAACATATAGGCTGAAAATATTAAAATACTTAAATTGATCAATCGAATATCAAATTTAAAAATTGAAAGAAATATAATTGTAATTTCTTTAATTCAAATTGAAATTTTCATAAATTTTAAATTTTAACTTGACCGCAACCTCGTTGAAACCACCTGATTGGAGTGACATAATGATTTTCACAAGGCCACAACAAATCATACAAACATGTTGGCCGGTCAATACAATGAGTAGAGTATGGTCCCACGTGGCAAAATAAAGTATCCAGAAGACGGCATTGCCGCATTCTTTATGTCTCAATCACCGGACAACAATTATTGGTTGGATTTGTTTTAATTCATGTGATACTGTTCGAGTTTTAAGAAATAAATAATTTTAGAAAAATATGATTCTAGAAATATCGTAGAAGTGTAGAGTATTCTCCTTCCATTTTTTTCCCTAACTATTCTCGTTTATGATTAACCATCAAATGGTGGACAAAAGAAAACCTTAAATAACCAACAAATTATTTTTATTTAATTTTCTACAACAAATATCCCTTTCCACATCTCTCTTCTTGAGAGAATAGAGAGAGAAGAGAGAGTATTTCTTTTACTTCTTTTTTTCAGGTTGCACATACACAAATCAGGGAAAAGGAAATTCTTTTTTGGTTAAATTGTTGATGGAGTTGTGGGAGAAGATGATGGATCCTATGCGCAAAGCTTGGAGTAGAGTTTCTACACGTATTCACATTCGTAAAATTGGTTAGTTACATTCTCACATTAATTCATTTCCTGATCACCTGATATCGACTTTATCAATTATGTGAGTCTCTCTTCCAACATCATCTACCCAATATGATATTTTGCTATCATATTTTTCTTGCAAACCCCTCCGGCCCTCCGGCCCTCCTCCCTTCGAACAACTTCTCTAGTGAGTTGAGGGTCTATCGAAACACTCTCTACCCCTCAAAGGTAGAAGTAAAATTTGCATACATGTTATCTTTCCTAAACCCACTCATAAAATTATTATAGATAATTACTTATAGTTTTCTTTTACGTGACTGATTAATATAATATAAATTTTATTTAAGTAATATTGGTACATAGAAATTAAACTCGTGATGTAAACGTCTTGAATAATCGCTCTTGAAACTTTTATTTAATAGGACATGTAAAGCTACACCGTGATGTGAGGAAATGTGAATATGAAGATGTTCAAATTTTGTGGGATATGCTGAAAAAGAACGAAAAAGGATCAGTTGCTTCTAAATCTCCTTCTGGACGCAAAAAAGTTCAATTTTGGGATATTATTGATTGGACTAAACGTGCTCCCTTCATTTGTCGTAGCGTGTGAACGATCAATATGTTTTTATTGTGTTTTTCTAGCTTGTATGTCTCAAATATCTGCGTGCTTTTTGCAAGATGAATGATCGTGAACTTTTTCATACTCTTAGTTTCACTTAATTTGGAATGAGACTATTGATCATGTAGATTTATAGAGTTGGTTCCAGCGGAGTACGTATAATTTCTTGGAGATGGATGTGTTGTTTTTCTTAGATATTTTTCTGAACTGAGTAGTGATACCTATATTTGTATATAATAAATTTATAGATGAATTATTCTATCTTTGGGGTGTTGTTTCTTACATTTTTTTTAATGTTTTCGGAAGTGAATAGCTTGTTTTTAGTTAAAAAAAGAGTGTATGTAGTGATACGTATATTTATTATATATAATATTATACATTCATAGATAAATTATTCTATCTCCGAGGTGTTGTTACGTATGTGATCTTTCTTATTTTGAATTTATTGGATAGTGCAAAACTTGTCTTTGGTAAAAAATAATTACATTTGTCAAACTCTCAGCCAAAAGCACTTTTGAAATGGGGACTTTTCAGCTTTCTCGAAGGCTTGTACACTCATCAAAGGGATCACTTAACTCTCTTAGGGTGTGTTTGGTATGAAGGAAAACATTTTTCGAAAAATGTTTTTCAATTTTCTCATGTTTGGTTGGGTTAAATGTTTTGGAAAATATTTTCCAAATCAACTCATTTTTCTCAAATTTAAGAAAAATGACTTCCCTTCAAAACTCAAAGAAAACATTTTTCAAAACTCTCTTCTAACTTCAAATTACAATTTTATTTTTGTTGAAAAAATGAATTTATTTCCCTACCCGCAAATCAGCTCCCCAACCACCCCCCCCCCCCCCACCCAATTTTTTTTTTTAAAGCTAGTTTTTAAAAAATGTTGTTAACTTCAATTTTTTTTACCCCACCCTCACCCTACACAGCCCCCTACCACCACCCCCCCCTCTCCCCCCCCAAAAAAAATGTAAAAGTTGTTTTTAAAGATATTTCTAATTTCAATTTTTTTACCCCCACCCCATACGCTCCCCCATCAGCCCCCCACCCCCTTAAAAAAAAATTTAAGTTTGTTTTTAAAAAATATTTTCTACTTCAATTTTTTATTTTTTCACC
>NC_064282.1:85606731-85686065 GCF_019186545.1 Solanum stenotomum | reverse complement strand
AAAAAAAAAGTTTTAAGTTTGTTTTTAAAAAATATTTTCAACTACAAATTTTTATTTTTTCACCCCTACCCTCGACCCGGCCCCCTACCATGCCCCCACCTCGCAAAAAAAAAATTAAGTTTGTTTTTAAAAAAAAATTCAATTTCAAAACTTATTTTCTACTCTAGTAAAAATAAAATATATTTCTCAAAAACATTTTCCATTCATAAATCAAACACTAAAAAAAAATTTCGGAAAATATTTTTCACTCACCAATCAAACATGAGAAAATAAGTAAAAAATCTACTTGTTTTCTAGAAAAACATTTCTCATGAAAAACATTTTCCTTCCTACCAAACACACCCTTAAAGTTTTTCATTCTCAGAGCATTCAAATTTGTTTGGTTCGAGATTTGTTCTTGAGGGAGTAGATGTTAGAGCTTGTGTTATAGTTGATCTCTATGTATTGTAGTTGTAATAGGATTGTAATTGTGATTATTCTATATTATAAATATAAGTCACGCGGGTGAGCAAACACACGCTTTTACATATCAATTTCTATCTTTCATCTTGGTATCAAGAGCCATATATGATTCTTCCTCTTTTTTTTTTCAATGGCCCCAGTAACATCCTCCTCCTCTTCTACTCAACAAACCTTGAATCTTCCCTTGGTCTTCCCGTTCCCCCTCCAACAATTTCTAATATCAAAGGTTTTGTCCCTATTGGATTGGCATATGTCAATTACCTTATTTGGAAGAAGGTTTTTGTTACAGTTCTGAAAAGTTATAATTTGTTGTCCGTTGTAGAGGGAAATATATTGTGTCCTTCGCCAAATCATGAAGAATATAAATTATGGATTCAGTGTGATACTATTGGATTGAGTTGGATTAATGCAACACTTTCGACGGCAGTTCTTGATAAACTTTTGAACTATTCATGTGAGACATCTAAAGAAGCTTGGAACACTTTAGCCTCACTGTATTTGGATCAAGTTTCTTCCTCCTCCATTTATCTTAAGTCGAAATTTCAAAATTTCAAGAAAGGTTCTCCTTCAATGGAGGATTATCTTCAACAACTTCACTCGATTGCCTGCTCTTTAAGGGCAATTGGCAAGCCTTTGACGGATGATTATTTAGTCACTCAGGATTTGCAAGGTCTACCTTCATCTTATCGTACTTTTGTGTCTGAATTAAATGCCACTTGCTCGCTTCCTACTTTTATTGTGTTACGACCACTCCTCCTCACAGAAGAAGCCCACATTAGTACAATTTCTTCAGAAGAATCAAATCATAATTCTGCCTTGCTTGTGACAACTCATGGGCAAACCAATTCTGCTGCATTATCCCCTCACGGACATTAACTTGCGAAAGGACACTCACATGGACGAGGTCGTGGCAGGAATAACAAAGGACAATATTGTAGGGGTTGAGGATCTAATAATTCTTCATGGTCAAATTTTCAAAATAATATTCGACATCCTTCACCCGCTAATGGTATTTTGGGACGACCACCATTTACTCCGACTAAACAGTGTCAAATATGTTTTCACTATAACCACACTGCCTTGGAGTGTAGAAACATGTTAAATCACTCTTTTGTAGCTAACAATAATCTTCAATCATTTGTTGCTATGAATTTGGAGAAGGTTCGCCCAACAGTTTGGTATCCGGACTCTGGAGCATCGGCACATATGACAAATAATCCTTCACCCCTACTTCTCATGCTCCATACTCTGGTTCTTCTCGGGTCATAGTTGGTGATGGTACTCTTCTCTCCATTAACTATACTGGTTCCTCTATTCTTCCTACAACCTCGATACCTCTTGTCCTAAAGAACGTTTTATATGTTCCTTCCCTTGCTAAAAATTTACTTTCTATTCAACGTTTATGTGCCAATAATAATTGCTTCATTCAATTTACTGATTCTGATTTTTTTGTTAAGGACAAGAAGAACAATACAGCACTGCTCCGTTGTAACAACATTGGATCTCTTTATTCCATCCGCATCGTTTCATCCAGATCCTCCAATTTTGGTCTCTTCGCTAGTGTCGTGCCTGCTTCTACTTAGCATCAACGTTTGGGACATCCTGGTCACCAATCTTTGCGTTCTTTAGTTGCTAGAAAATTGATTAGTAGTACTTCTTCATTTGCAATAATTCTTGTAATGTTTGTCATTTAGGCAAACAAACTCGAATGTTGTTCTCTTTATCTAGTAGAAATGCAAATTCTCCATTTGTTTTAGTTCATTCGGATGTTTGGCATGCTCATGTTGCCTCAAATTCTGGCTACCGTTATTATATTTTATTTCTTGATGATTATACTAAATTCTCTTGGATTTATTTGATGCGTGAAAAATCTAAATCCTTCGAAAAATTCAAAGAGTTTCATGCAATGGTTAAAAACATTTTTAACACCTCTATTTCTTATTTTCAATCTGATGGGGGTGGAGAATATGTTAACCAAAAATTTAAATCCTTTTTCCAGCAAAATAACATCATCCATCGTTTTTCTTGTCCTCACACATCTGCTCAAAATGGTAGGGCTGAAAGAAAACATAGACATATTGCTAATGTTCTTCGTTGTCTTATTTTTCAAGCGTCTACGTCTTTTAAATATTGGGGTGATGCTTGTTTATATGTTGTCTTTATTATCAATGTAATGCCTCTTCCAGTGTTGCATTATAAATCTCCGTTTGAACTACTTTATGGCCATATCCCCGATTACAATTCAATCTGCGTGTTTTGGTGCCTATGTTATCCCTTTGTGGCATTTAATAAGTGCTCTAAGTTCCACCCTCGATCTAAACCATGTTTGTTTCTTGGTTCATCAGATAAACATAACTGATTTAAATGTTTGGATCCTTGCTCAAATAGAATTCACATCTCTCGGCATGTTCATTTTGTTGAGGACTCTTTTCCGTTTAAGAGTATGTTTCCTACTTTTCCGCCAACTTCTTGTAGGAAAAACAGAGGTTCTTTAACTACAAAACTTAGAGTTGCACAAAGAAGATGAAGGAAATAATTTGTAGAAGTGCTTACTTCATTAACTTGAAATATCTGCCTTTATAGGCTTACAGACTCTGGAAGATAATATCTGTCCATGACTTCCACTTGACTAGAAACTAGGAAAGCGCCAGAAAAATAGCAACCAAATAACAACCTAACAAAGACTCTTTCAACTCTAGTAAAAGACTTATTCAAACTCACAGTAAATAATCAGTCACTTAGACACTTTTTTTGAATCATTTCTCAACACTCCCCCTTGATTCAAAATCACATACGCCAAGCATAACATGAAGTAATTCTGCTTTGCCTGAGGAAGTGCTTTAGTAAGAATATTTGCCACCTGTTCTTCTATGCTACAACTCTTCAACTCAATCACCCCTTCTGTAACCAGATTACAGATGAAATGATGCCGAATATCTGTGTGCTTTGATCTTCCATGATAAACAGGATTTTTCGCCATTGCAATTGCTGATAAATTATCACAGAAATTTTTTGTTGCTCCCTTTTGTTCTTGGTGAAGATCAACAAGTAATTTCCTCATCCACAACACTTGACATGTTGAAGATGCTGCTGCAACATATTCAGCCTCGGAAGAAGACAACGTTGTTGTTAATTGTTTCTTTGAGCTCCAAGTAATAGCTGCAGAACCAAGAATGAAAAGGTTCCCAGAAACACTCTTTCTATCGTTCACATTCCCTGTCCAATCACTATCTGAAAAACCATAGAGATTAAAATTAGTACTTCGAAAGTACCATAGTCTAAATCCTATAGTTCCAGCAACATAGCACAAGACTCTTTAGCTGCTCCAAGATGATGCTTCGAAGGCATATGCATAAACCTTGAAATGATTCCAACAAAAAATGATATATTAGGACGAGTGGGCGTCAAATAAATTAAGCCTCCAACTAAACTTCTAAATAACTTCCTTCAGCTTTTTCAATACTATCATCAAGTTGTAGCTTCTCATTTACATTCATAGGAATAGCCACTGTTTTGCAGTTAAGCATGTTAAATCTTTTGAGAAAATCAGTGGCATACTTCCTTTGGGATATGAAAATTCCATCTTTTTTTTGCTTCACTTTAAGTCCAAGAAAATAATGCAACACTCCCAAATCCGTCATTTCAAATGTTTTCATCATAGAAGATTTGAAATCACATACAAGAGAGTAAGATGAACCCATATAGATCATATCATCAACATACAGATACACCAATAATAGATCATTTTTTTCATATTTCTTCACATATAAAGTTGGCTCATTCTTACTTCTTTCAAAACCATTTTCTCTGAAATGTGAATCGATTTTGCTTTTACCATGTGCGAGGAGCTTGTTTTAGCCCATAGAGTGCTTTCCTCAACTTGTATACTTTGTTCTCCCTTCCTTTCTCCACATAACCATCTGGCTGTGTTACATACATTTCTTCTTCCAAATCACCATTAAGGAATGCAGACTTAACATTAAATTGATAAACCTTCCACTTTAATTGTACAACCAAAGTTAAAAGAATTCTTACTGTTTCAAAGCGAGCAACTGGAGAGAAAGTTTTGTCAAAGTCAATGCCTTGTTGCTGCGAATATCCTTTTGCGACCAATCAATCTTTGTGTTTTTGCACACTTCCGTCAACATGGTACTTTGTCTTGAACACCCATTTTACTCTGATAACATTTTTTCCATCTGGAAGGTCCACCAAGTCCCATGTCCCATTTTTTCTTATTGCCATAAGCTCTTCTTCCATTGCACACCTCCATTACATTTTTGTTGAAGCTTCTTGAAAGCTAGCTGGGTCTGCACCAAATAGAGCAAATGTACATGTTTCAAAAATATCTTAAAGTGATCTAAACTTCGGTGGAGGAGTTTCACCGGAACCTTTTGAGTCAGGCACCATCAATGTTGGGCTGCTACACCTTGGACTTGTGTCGCTGGAGTTTCCTGGAGAGTGGCTTGGTGTATTAGTAAGAGACTGACTATTAGCAAGAGATTGACTTACTTCTTCACTAGGAAAGACTTCATCTTCCATTGTAACTTGTGAACTTTTATTGTTGCTGTCCCATTTCCAGCAAGTGTTTTCATCAAATACAACGTCTCTCCTGATAATCACCTTACCATTTGTGAGATTATACTATTTAAAAGCCTTAGATTCAGAACAATATCTAAAAAGATGCATTTTTCAGACTTTTCATCAAGCTTTTTACGATGTTGAGAATTTATTAGAGCATATGCAATACAACAAAAAATTCTCAAATGACTTACCCACGACTTTCTACCTTTCCAGATTTCAAAAGGTGTCCGACCCATGACTGCTTTGGTCGGAGAGATATTAAGCAGATAAACTGCAGTATGAACAGCCTTAGTCCAAAACTGAATTGGAAGATCTTTACTCTTTAACATGCTCCTGGCCATCTCCACAACAGTTCGATTCTTCCGCTCAGCAATCCCATTTTGCTCCGGAGTGTAAGGTGCAGTCAATTCCCTATGAATTCCATTTTCTTCACAAAATAACTTAAATTCTTGTGATAAGAACTCACCTCATCTGTCGGTACGCAGAACCTTAACTTTGTTACCAACTTGGTTTTCAACTAATGCCTTGAATTTTTTGAAGCTTGCAAAAGCTTCTGATTTATGCTTCAAAAAATATACCCAACTCATCCGACTGCAATCACCAGTTAGTAACAGAAAATATCGAGAACCAGCAAGAGATTCTATGTTCATAGGACCGCACAAATCTGCATGAACAATTTCAAGACAGCTAGTAGCTCTTAAGGATCTTCCAACAGGAAAAGAATTTCTATGTTGTTTGCCATATATACAACCTTCACATGTATTTTCAAAAGATCCTATATTTGGTAAACCATGAACCGTCTTATTTTGACTTAGCAATCTCAATCCATTCATGTTCAAGTGTCCATAGCGCAAATGCCACAACTTAGATTCGTCAAGATTTTTCTCACTAACAATCAAGGCTTGTTCAACTTTTGAAAATTCAAATGGAAACATTTTATTATCTATCATGTGAATACTTGCTAAGATTTGACCAGATTTCTTATTCTTAATAACACATGAGTCATCATCAAACAAGACAGAGAATCCACAACTCAACAATTGCCCAACACTTAGTAAGTTATGTGCCAAACTAGGAGCAAATAACACATTTTGAATAAGTTTCACTTTACCTTGACTAGTCTGGACATCAATAGTACCTTCACCTTCGACTTGAATTTCCTTGTTATCACCAAGCCAAATTCTCCTCTTTTTTTATCTCATCTAACTTTTTAAATCCTTTTCTTTCACCAGTCATGTGATGGGAGCATCCACTATCCACAACCAAATATCAGTCTTGTAATCTATGGTGGTAGAGCGAGCCATGAAAAGCACATTTTCTTCTTCCTCTTCCTCGGCATAACTAGTTTGATCATTTTTATACCAACAGTTAGCTTCTATATGGCCAAACCTATGACAATTGTAACACTGCACTCCACTTCTACGGCTATTTGTCCACCCAAATTGGCTTCTGCCTCTAAAAGAGTCTCTGCCACGTCCTCGTGCTCCTTGTTCTAACGACTTCTCATTCTGAATTGGATGCTCTTCCTTCACTTGAAAAGCTTGTTTGACTTATTGATCCGTGACTCATGAGATTGCAAAGTGCCCATTAGTTCATCAAATGAAAACTTAGATAAGTCTTTTGATTCGTCTGTGGCTGCAACCACATGATCAAACTTTGGAGGTAAACTTCTTAAAACTTTTGAAACTACAATTTTATCACCTATCTCTTCACCATATGATTTCATTTGACTTACAATTACACTAACTCTTGATAAAAAGTCTTGCACATATTCATTGGTTTTCATGAACAATGTTTCAAAATCACGACGAAGATATTGTAGTTTCACAGTAATTACCTTTGAGGAACCTTGAAACTCAATTTTCAAAATCAACCAAGCTTCTCTTGAGGTAGTTGTTGTTGTAATTCTTGAGAAGATTGTCTCATGAACGACTTGTTGAATAAAGAACAAAGTTTTTGCTTCTTTCTTTCTGATTTCTTTTAATCTTTTCTCTTCCTCTGCATCTGACTCTGCTACATCAGTGAACCCATCTTCGATCAAGCCCCACAATTCTTGAGACCTAAACAAGGTCTTCATCTTGATGCTCCAAAACTCATACTTCTCACCATTGAAGATGGGTATGAGGGATTGTGAAGAAGAGGATATACAATTTGCTGCCATAACCTTTTTTTTCTTCTTCTTATATTTCACTCCCTAGTTATTTCTTATCTCTTTATCGCCCAGTCAAAGACCGAATGCTTGCTCTGATACCACAATGTAGAAAAAACAGAGGTTCTTTAACTACAAAACCTAGAGCTACACAAAAAAGATAAAGGAAATACTTTGTAGAAGTGCTTACTTTATTAACTGGAAATATCTGCCTTTATAGGCTTACATACTCTAGAAGATAATATATGTCCATGACTTCCACTTGACTAGAAACTAAGAAAGCGCCAGAAAAATAGCAACCAAATAACAAACTAACAAAGACTCTTTCAACTCTAGTAAAAGACTTATTCAAACTCACAGTAAATAATCAGTAACTTAGTAACTTAGACTTTTTTTTAATCAATTCTCAACACCTCTTCACCCAGTTCTATCTCATTCCCAACTATTTTTTTTATAATTCTAAGTCTTTTACCTCTCCCATTCATATCACTCACTTTGGAGGAACTTCAAAAAGGAGTAGTAGTAGTCTGATTTTACCTACTCGGGATCACATTTCAATTAGGAGTACTCAAACTCCATCTATTTCGCAACTTCCTCCTCCAAATAGGAGTCTCCAGACTCCTTTACATAAAGGGAATACCTCTGTCAATTCTCTTCCTTCAACTAGTGGCGTTACTCCCATTCAACTACCTGTAGTCTCCACTTTGGATCTCTCCTCTGCTGCTCCTCTTGAACGAGATATTTCATCTCTTGCCCCTTCCACGCAGACCCTTTCTCCATCTAATAATCTCCAACTATCTCCCTCACAATCACCCATCGTTAATCCTCAATCTCATCATCTGGTCACTCGTTCTAAAACAAGATCGCTCAAGCCTCGTGTCCTCCCTGTTGGGTTTAGCAAGGTGTGAATGAGAAATAAAAAGAGAAAATGAAAAATGGAAGAACCAATGAAAGTGGGGGAACCAATTTTGGAGGGAAAATGAAAAGTCATCATTGCAAAAGTGCAAATGAAAGGTCATTTTTACCATATTGGTAGAAGAAAGAAAATTGTTGTCCTTATATTAGGAAACACTTTCTTTAGTTCTTAAAGGGTTAAGAAGAAGGTGCCCCCTCGCGTCGTAGTCGTCGCTCGCTCGGCCTCGGCTTCGGCTTCGGATTCGGCTTCGAATTTGGCTTCGGATTTGGATTTGGATTTGGATGTGATTGATTGATAATATTTTTGGACAAAATTTATTTAATCAATCTTGTTAAATCATTTCCTTTCTCTTAGAAATTAATTCAGAATGTTAATTAAATAACAGAATTAATTTGGCGCAACTGAATTTATTTGAAATTCACGTATAACGGTAATCCTTCCAAAAAGTCGTTACTTTTCCCAAACGATAATCCTTCCGAAAAGTCGTTACTTTTCCCAAAAGACACAATGTTCTGGAAAAAATGGGTCTGAACAGATTTTTCTGAACAGACGCGTTCCTTGCTGCAAATGGCTATAAATAAGAGGTTTTTTTTATTTTTTCAAACACTGAAAATTTTTCTTCTCTGCATACATAGTCTTACATAAATAAAATAGTCGATCGACTGAGTCTGTGTGTGCTCTTGTTGCTGTTCTTGCGTTCGCTGAAGTTATTGAAGTTTGAGGTACCGCTACTTCTTTAACAGGTTAATCCGTTTTATCTTGGGAGGAATTAATCTGCAACCTTGGGTACAGTGAGGGGATTAAATTTCTTAAAGAAACACAGTGGTTTCTGTTGACTCGGATTAAAAATCATTCTGTCAATTTCATCTTTTTTCTGTTTCTGTATTTTTGACTAACCTGAATACAGGAGATAACAATCTTAAGAAATTTAATAGTTTATGTATTTGAGGTTTCTGGAGATTAAAACCTTTATGGTTTTATACTCTGTTTGAATTTTTAAAATTCATTCGGTTAACGATTAAAAGAACATAAAAACTTTATTGTTAAAATAGAAACAGTCTGTATAAGGATTTATTCTTTACTGGTAGTATTTCACATACTAAATTGTCTGTCATTTGTGACGGAAAAATGACTAATTCAAGTCAAGTAAATGCTGGAACAGTAAGTGCTGCAACAACATCAGTTGCACACAATTGTTCAAATGCTGCCTTAGCACCGGCTGAGAAACCTGCAAAGTTTTCTGAAGTCGACTTCAAGAGATGGCAGCAAAAGATGTTCTTCTATCTGACTACGTTGAGTCTGCAGAGGTTCATTAATGAGAACGTTCCTGTTATGTCAGATGAAACTCCGCCTGAAGAACGATTCTTAGTATCAGAAGCATGGACACATTCTGATTTTTTGTGTAAAAATTATATTCTGAGTGGCCTGTAGGATGATCTGTACAACAATGTGAAAATCTCAAAATAACTCTGGAATGCTTTAGAAAAGAAGTACAAAAGAGAGGATGCCAGAATGAAGAAGTTTATTGTGGCAAAGTTTCTGGACTATAGATGATAGACAGTAAGACCGTCGTCACCCAAGTTTAAGAATTGTAGGTCATAATCCATGATCTCCTTACTGAAAGTATAAATTTATTTAATACCTATGTTGAAAATATTAAGTTTATTCTTAATACTCACATAATCTTTAATAAAGGATTGGTTGTGAATGATGCTTTTCAAGTGGCTGCCTTTATTGAGAAGTTACCTCCATTGTGGAAGGATTTCAAAAACTACTTGAAACATAAACGCAAGGAGATGACTGTTGAAGATCTCATGGTAAGGCTGAGAATCGAATAAGATAACAAGGCCGCAGAAAAGAGGTCGCGTGGTAATTCAGCAATATCAGGAGTAAATATTGTTGAAGAAGATCCCACAAAATCAAAGAAAAGAAAGAAAGCATCTGGTCCAAAGAGCAATCCTCCTAAGAAGAAATTCAATGGAAGCTGCTTTAACTGTGGCAAACGTGGTCATAAGGCTACTGAATGCAAGGGTCCCAAGAAGGACAAGAAGAAGGATCAAGCAAATTTGGTTGAATCCAAAGGAGAGATAGACGATCTCTGTGCAATGCTTTCAGAATGCAACTTGGTTGGAAATTCAAGAGAATGGTAGATAGATTCTGGTGTCTCATGCCATGTTTGTGCCAACAAAGAATTATTTTCATCGTATACTCCAGCACCTACAGACGAAAAGTTGTTTATGGCAAATTCCGTTGTTGCAAAGGTGGAAGGAACTGGCAAGATCTTCCTAAAGATGACATCAGGCAAAGTGGTGACTTTGAACAGGGTCTCGTATGTTTCGAAATTGCGAAAGAACCTAGTTTCTATACCAGTTCTGACTAAGAATGGATTCAAATGTGTATTTGTTTATGATAAAGTTGTAGTAAGTAAGAATGAGATGTATGTAGGAAAAAGGTTACCTCACTGAGGGCCTTTTTAAACTCAATGTAATTGCAATTGATATGAATAAAGATTCTGCTTCTTCTTACTTGCTTTAGTCTAAATATTTATGGCATGAACGTTTGGGACACATTAATAACAAAACCTTGCGAAAACTGATTAACTTAAATGTTTTGCCTAAATTTGAGTGCAATAAATCAAAATGTCAAGTTTGCATTGAATCTAAGTATGCTAAGCATCCTTATAAATCTGTTGCAATGAGTTCATATCCCTTAGAACTGATTCACACTGACATTTGTGACATGAAGTCAACACAAACACGTGGTGGGAAAAAGTATTTCATAACATTTATTGACGATTGCACTAGATATTGTTATGTCTATTTGCTAAATGGTAAGGATGAAGCAATAGATGCATTTAGGCAATATAAGACTGAAGTTGAAAATCAGTTGGATAGAAAGATCAAAATGATCAGAAGTGATAGAGGTGGAGAATATAAATCTCCATTTGCAGAAATATGTTTGGAAAATGGGATAATCCATCAAACTACTGCTCCTTACTCTCCATAATCTAATGGAATTGCAGAAAGAAAAAATCAAACTTTAATGGAAATGATGAATGCCTTACTTATAAGTTCAGGTTTACCACAAAACTTGTGGGGGGAGGCTATCCTTACAGCAAATCGAATACTCAATAGAGTGCCTCATACGAAGACACATGTTATTCCATATGAGAAATGGAAAGGTAGAAAACCCAACTTGAAATATTTCAACGTGTGGGGGTGTCTTGCCAAAGTCCAGGTTCCTATACCTAAGAGGGTGAAAATAGGGCCTAAGACTGTGGATTGTGTATTCATTGGATATGCCATAAATAGTAAGGCATGTCGATTTTTGGTTCATAAGTCCGAACATCCAGATATTCATGATAATACAGTAATGGAATCAGATAATGCTAAATTTTTTGAACATATCTATACATATAAAACTAGACATGAGTCATCTAGTGGAGGGTCTAAACAACCTCGAGAAAAACCAAAAGAGTGAAACCAATGAAGAGAGTCCAAGGCGCAGTAAACGTCAAAGGACAACTACTTCATTTGGATCTGATTTTGTAACATTCCTTCTTGAAAGTGAGCCTCAAACATTCAAGGAAGCGATGTTATCTAGCGATTCAACCTCTTGGAAGGAGGCCGTCAATAGTGAGATTGAATCAATCTTAAGCAATCATACCTGGGAGTTGGTTGATCTTCCTCCAGGGAACAAACCTTTGGGTTCTAAATGGATCTTCAAAAAGAAGATGAAAGATGATGGAACTATTGACAAATATAAAGCAAGAATTGTTGTCAAAGGCTTTAGACAGAAAGAAGGTCTTGATTATTTTGACACATACTCGTTAGTGACTAGGATTACATCAATTCAGATGTTAATTGCCCTAGCTGTAGTATACAGTCTTGAAATCCATCAAATGAATGTGAAAACCGCATTCTTAAATGGAGAGCTGGAGAAAGAAATCTACATAGAACAGCCTGAGGACTTCGTAGTTCCCGGCAAAGAAAAGAAAGTATGAAAATTTGTTAAGTCACTTTATGGACTAAAACAAGCACCGAAACAATGGCATGCAAAGTTTGATCAAACCATGTTGTCAAATGGATTTAAGATCAATGAGTGTGATAAATGTGTTTACATTAAAGACACTACGGATCAGGAAGTCATTGTATGCCTATATGTGGATGACATGCCGATAATGAGCAAGGACATTGCCAATATAAAAGCTACTAAGCGTATGCTTGCTAGTAAGTTTGATATGAAAGATCTAGGAGTAGCCGATTTAATATTGGGTATAAAGATTCACAAAACTCCTAAC
This sequence comes from Solanum stenotomum, assembly GCF_019186545.1. Lineage (NCBI taxonomy): Eukaryota > Viridiplantae > Streptophyta > Magnoliopsida > Solanales > Solanaceae > Solanum > Solanum stenotomum. The sequence goes on along the minus strand of NC_064282.1, from coordinate 85,673,657 downwards.
GATATAGCATTGTCTCAATCTCATTATATTCAAAAGGTACTTGAAAAGTTCAAGCATTTGAATTTCAAAAAGGCAAAGACTCCAATTGATGTGAACCTTAATCTTGCTAAGAATAAAGGTGAAAGTCAGTCTCAATTAGATTACGCCAGAGTATGGGAAGTTTGATGTATGTCATGAATTGTACACGATCAGACATAGCCTGCACTATAAGTAAACTGAGTCGATACACAAGTAATCCCAATCAAAATCATTGGTTGGCAATGAAGAGAGTTTTAGGGTACCTAGAAGACACTCAAAACTATGCTTTGCATTACAACAAATATCCAACAATTCTTAAAGGATATAGTGATGCAAATTGGATTACTGGGTCAACTGAAACGAAATCCACGAGTGGATATGTTTTCACTATTGGTGGAGGAGCAATATATTGGAAATCATCCAAACAAACATGTATAACTCGCTCTACAATGGAGTCAGAATTCATCACCTTAGACAAGACAGGTGAAGAAGCTGAATGACTCCGGAATTTCTTAGAAGATATTTCGTTTTGGCCCAAACCAATGGCCCCTATATGCATACACTGCGATAGTCAAGCTGCAATAGGAAGGGCTGGAAGCGTTATGTATAACGGGAAGTCTCGTCACATAAGACGAAGACATAACTCTGTTAGACAACTACTCTCTAGAGGAATTATAACAATTGACTATGTAAAGTCAAAGGATAATGTGTCGGATCCATTTACAAAAGGCCTAACTAGAGAGGGAGTTGAGAGATCATCGACGGGAATGGGACTATGGCCGAGAACAAGTCATCGTGGCGGTAACTCTACCTAGAAGACTGGAGATCCCAAGATCTAGGTTCAAGAAGATAAAACAAAGTCATAGATGACGATTCAACATTGTCAAAAATTATTTTATGTCCATTCTTATGATGAGACAATGTTCAGTAACCAGGATAAAGGCATAAAGACTTTTTAATGGTTTCTAAGTTTGATACAGGGTATATCAAATAATGTATCTACGGGATAACACAGTTAGAAACCACTTATGTAAGTGTGAAGTGTAAGCCGCTTCAAGGAGAATCCGGTAAGGCCAGTTCTCTAAGCACTTATTAACCGAGATGTGTTCATGGTTGAAACGAACAAAACAATGAGAACCAAAAAACAGTTCAAGGGTTAATTGTGTGACTTATGTTGTCTAGGTATACACTAAAGCTCAACGGTTCAAAGATATCAAATCTACCGGTTGACCGAGTATATCCGATATATGTTCACTACAGAAAGTTTAAAGGGAAACCTACTTATCCAGATGCGATTAACCCTTACTTACGAGACACACAAGTTTTTCATTCATATGTTTTAACAATAGTCATTCCCCATTCATGTGGGGGATTGTTGGGTTTAGCAAGGTGTGAATGGGAAATAAAAAGAGAAAATGAAAAATGGAAGAACCAATGAAAGTGGGGGAACAAATTTTGGAGGGAAAATGAAAAGTCATCATTGCAAAAGTGCAAATGAAAGGTCATTTTTACCATATTGGTAGAAGAAAGGAAATTGTTGTCCTTATATTAGGAAACACTTTCTTTAGTTCTTAAAGGGTTAAGAAGAAGGTGCCCCCTCACGCCGTCGTCGTCGCTCGCTTGGCCTCGGCTTCGGCTTCAGATTTGGATTTGGATTTGGCAAATGATTGATTGATAATATTTTTGGATAAAATTTATTTAATCAATCTTGTTAAATCATTTCCTTTCTCTTAGAAATTAATTCAGAATGTTAATTAAATAACATAATTAATTTGGCGCAACTGAATTTATTTGAAATTCACGTGTAACGGTAATCCTTCCAAAAAGTCGTTACTTTTCCCAAACGGTAATCCTTTCGAAAAGTCGTTACTTTTCCCAAAGGACACAATGTTCTGAAAAAAATGGGTCTGCATAGATTTTTCTGAACAGACGCGTTCCTTGCTGCAAATGGCTATAAATAAGAGGTCTTTTTCATTTTTTCAAACACTGAAATTTTCTCCTCTCTGCATACATATTCTTACATAAATAAAATAGTTGATCGACTGAGTCTGTGTGTGCTCTTGTTGCTGTTCTTGCGTTCGCTGAAGTTATTGAAGTTTGAGGTACTGCTACTTCTTTAACAGGTTAATCTGTTTTATCTTGGGAGGAATTAATCTGCAACCTCGGGTACAGTGATGGGATTAAATTTCTTTAGGAAACACAGTGATTTCTGTGGACTCGGATTAAAAATCATTCTGTCAATTTCATCTTTTTCTGTTTCTGTATTTTTTACTAACCTGAATACAGGAGATAACACTCCCTTCCTTAACAACTTCCACATGTTCCATTTTATCCGAACCTACTTCATTTTCTTAAGCTTGTAAAGACTCTCGTTGGATGCACGCAATGAGTTCTGAATTTGATGCTCTTGTCCACAACTAAACTTGGACCTTGGTGCCGCCTCCTCCAAATGCAAATATTGTTGGCAACAAATGGGTGTTTCGATCAAGTTTTGTGCAAATGGTTCTGTTGAAAAATTTAAAGCTCGTTTAGTGGCTCAAGGTTTTTCGCAGCAGCCTGGGGTGGACTATTTTGAGACTTTTGCTCCTGTCGTTAAGCCTAGCACAGTGCGTTTGATCTTGTCTTTGGCTCTTCAAAAAAATTGGTAGATGCACCAACTTGATGTGTCGAATGCGTTGCATGGTGAGTTATCCGAGACTGTTTATATGCGTCAACCTAAGGGCTTTGAACATCCAGATTATCCAAATTATGTGTGCAAGTTGCAGCGTGCTCTTTATGGTCTTTTCGATATTGACAACGCCTTAGTTCACTGCCCCATAAACGGTAACTTCAACTTTTCTTTCTTTAGTACGAGTGTTAATCTGTTTAAAATCATGTTTTAAAATTTATTGATGTATGAAATTGACAAAGACTACATTTATCTGTTTTGTTTGTTTGAATTTTATGAGTAATGATCATGTTCCTGTTTGTTATATTATTTTTCTGTAAGAGTTCTAGTTTGTAGGATTAGAAGTCTGTAATGTTATGAAAAAGTTATCTGTGTGCTAAAGGATTGTTCTTGTCAATTTATTTGTTTAGTTAAATATTGTGAATGTTATTAGATACTATTTCTAAGCTAGTAAATTAGTTCAATATCTCTATTTTGTCTAAGGTTATGGTTTAGTTACGACTCTATTGATTCTTGCAAATTTGCAGTAACTTAGTTAAAGTCCCTTTTTCTTTTCATATCACGATATTGCATCTTTAGGATACTATAATGATTTACCTTTAATTTGTCAAATTGGTCATGAAAACAAAGGCATGGTTTTCAGCTTGGTCCATCTTTTAAAGTCGATGTTGAAGTAGTAAATGATTTTGTGTGTGTTCATATACATTGTGTTGTGTTGTGAATGGTATGTTGTTACTAATTTTTGAGTTATTTGTTGTAGCGTTGTCTACTTACTTTACATACACTTGTGAGAATTAAATCACTCTTTCTAACTTTTTCATGTTCTTTTCTTTGTTTGGCATGTACACCACCAGAGTCGAAGAGTCCCACTTTAAGACTCCGTCCCGCAAGACTCGAAACGTGCATTACATCTATTTGTATCTCTCGCTCTCTAAAAACTCCATTCGAACAACAAATGAGGGGTTTGGAGGAAGTGGCGGATATTCCTCTCTATACTCTTGTTAAATAGTTGTGTATCTCTTATGTGTTTTTTTACTCTTATCTACTTACGTGTTATTTGCATTTATTGTGTTTTGAGTATTCTAGTGACAATTAATTCTCTCGGGTAACTTAGAATTTGTTAATAACCTAACACAAAAGTGTTCTAGTATAATTAATACTTTTAAACTTGGCTGCCTTTTTCTTCAAATCAGTAACTTAGCGTGTAGGTATAAATTTGTTAGGCCCTTTTTCTTTTATGATAAAGAAATATCTATTACTAGTTAAATTCACCATTTCTTCTTCTTCTTTTTTTTTTTTTAAAAAAGTCTTTTATTACTACATACTCCAATTCTTTACAAAAGTTTTTCACTTTTTCTTAAAATCCAAATGGGTCTTCAGGCTACTGATTCAAAATAACCTCCCTTTTTCAATAAAAATAAGTTTTAAGCTCATGAAACCTTTTCAATTTTTTTGTTGTGTTTCCAACAAAAATAATCTTTCATAAAAACATCTTTTCTATCATTGATTTTAAGTCATTTAGTACGTGGTATTTATACTTTTTTTACATCTTTACACCTTAGCCTAATTAATTATTTAAGAATTCGATCGGTTAACCATTTTTAATGGATTTTAAAGGATGTTTAACCCCTTCCCTTAGATTAGTTGAACCCTTACCTAGAATCTCATGTTTAGTAGACCTTAAAATGAAGTTAACTTTAGACAATAGACTTTAACCATTTTAGGTGCCCTAATTTGCCGTAAATAATTAGGTGGCAACTTCTTAAGTTAGTTATCAATTTGGAAATCACCAAAATATTGTACACTATTTTGACCCAGTTAAAATGGGGTATAACCCTTGTGATGTATTGTTTTAAATTAAGCAATGAATATGTGGTAATTACTTTCAATTAGATGGTAAAATAGTTATTTTATTTGATAGGAAAAAACATAAAAAGAAATGTTAAAAAAAGAGAGAAATAGATAAATAGGTTTCTTGGACTTAGAGAGCGCCACATCAACTTGTTGCTATACAACTTTATATATATATATATAGATTTGCTTCACATACAATTCTTCCGTAAAACATTTGACTTAGCCAATAGAGGCATTCATACATTATATATTTAGGGTCGTTTAATACATCAGATAGGGAAAAGGGTCAAAAATGCCCTCTCTCCAACTATTAGTTTAAAAATGCCTTTAACAATTTTTTTGGTTAAAAAATGTCCTTTAATTAACAGAAATATGACATGGAGTTTAACTAAACAAATGGCCAATTTTCATTGGTCCACCTATGTTTTTATCAAATAAAAAAAATCCACCCATCCCAATACCCAAACCCATTTTCACTATCAGTTTTAAGCCTTTCTATGCTCGTTCTTCGTCCTCTGTTTTCTTTCTTTAAAAAACAACATTTAATTCCAAAAACAACAGTAAATTGCAGCACTTAATTGGCCAAAAAACAAGTAAATTGCGCTATTTAACAAAACAACATTTAAAATATGCATTTTAACAGCTAAATTGCAGCAAGTATGATAAATAAAATGTGGATTTTAAGCAAAAAAACAGCAACTTTTAACCCAACAAACAAAAATCAAAATGAAAGCTTGAAACCAAAAAATAACAGCTAAATGTAGATTCAAATCCACCGAAATTACATAGTAGATTTCTTATCCATTTCTCAACCAAAATAAGTTTAGAACTGTATTAACAAGTCTCGTATTATATTGTTGAAATTTTAAATTGTTGGTTACTGATGCTGCAAGGAATTTACATATCCGCGTCCACAACATGAAATGATTTGCAATCAATCTTCAATAGCGATTACGTGATTAGCCTTGATTATGAGAAGCAAATAAATTTTTAAACATTGGATTTGAAGGAAGGAAACAAAAATTAAATTAAGTTAAAATGGCAAATGGGAGAAAGGGGAAGGAGAAGAAAGAATGAAGAGAGATAACAATTGTGTTAGACTTACTAGAAACGGGTTTGGATGTTGGAATGGGTGGGTGGGTTTTTTTTATTTTGATAAAAAAAATTAGGTGGACCAATGAAAATTGACCATTTGTTAAGTTAAATTCCATGTCATATTTCTGTTACCTAAAGGACATTTTTAAACCTAAAAAAAACATTAAGGGTATTTTTAAACCAATGGATGGAAGAAGGGTATTTTTGAACCATTTCTAATAGGTAGTGGACATTTTTGACTCTTTTCTCTATTAGATACGCATAACAATATAATGTCAATACAATTTTTTTTTGTTTACTTTATCTTTAATTTAATATCTATAATATATTAGCTAATTTTGACATGATTTTTATGTTAAAATGAATGAATTAACTATTCTATATAAAAATAAAATAATTAATCTCATAAAATATTTCATCAAGAATCAGGATAACCAACCAACCATGGTACCAAACGACCCTTTATGGCATTAAAAAAAAATACTCCATTGAAAAAATAATAAATGAAACACAATGAGAAGTTAGAAGCATCTCAGAGAACAACATGAGTTATTGTGCAATGGTGAGATTGTTTCATCATTAATTAGAGATTACAAATTCAAATCCTAAATATGGAGAAAATCATGATAGATCTGTAGACATTAAAATTTTACGGACTCTACAAGACGTGTTCAATTCGAATTGAGACTCTATAAGGTGTGTTCAGTTTCAATTAGAATTCTTGGAGGCTACTCAATCCTAAACCCTAGTTTATGTCTATATAAAGGGTACTAAATTCCCTTACACTCTGTTTGGATCATTGTTATCCATTGTATTGTATTATATCGTTACCATACCTAAAATGTTTGTATTGATTGTTACTTAAAATGTATTGTATTGTATTGTTAAATTTCGTTGTTACGTAACAATGAAAACCCCTATTTTATGGAACAATCGATTTGGTGTGTTCCCATTGTTACTTAATTTCTTTTTCCAATTATATCTTTACATAATATTTCAAAATACTATTTTACCCTTTACCTTATATTATTTAATTCTAGTCAAACATCCTACCCTAGAATAATAGGATATTTTAGTAAATTTATAAATTACAATACAGTACGATACAATCAAACCAAACAATTAAAATGTTATTAAACAACAACAAACAATATAGTCTAGCCAAACATTGTATCTACCATACAGTACAGTACAATAGAGTACAATACAATACATTATGAAACAATGGGTAACAATGATCCAAACAGAGTATTAAAAGACATCTCAAAATATCCCCTAAACTCTTGGGTATTTTTAAAGATCAAGATCTCGAATATTCCACAAAAGTCATGGAATGTATCATATAGAGATTAAATCTAAATCATCCTAGTTCGAGAAATACGCCACTACCGGCCCTCGAATCATGGATAAATCTTAGGAGAGTAGAATTAAAGGATCAATAGCATTGTACCCGCATATTTATCAATAAAGTTATGTTTCTTCTTATTTTATTGTGATTGCAATTTATTTTCTATCACTTTAAAATTTGTTGCAAACAAGATCGTCACCCCAAATAGCTCTGCAATGCGTAATTCGAATTTAGTCGAACACTTGAACTCCAATGTGCATTTCGAACATCGAGTAAGGAAAAGAAAAAAAGCATCTTGGAGGAATGGGCGACAGCATATTCTCCTCCGTAAGCCAATAAGAGAATAAAAGCATATTCTCATGTTGATTTTAGAAAGAAAGAAAATGTAAAGGAAATAAGAGTTATAGTTTATAATAATTTTAATTTACAATTACAGTTTGTATTATTTAAATATGAGGTTTCCACAAAAAAAAAAAAAAAAACATTTGAAGCTTTTTTTTTTTAAAAAAAGCATAGAAAGGAAACTGCTGAAAACGTGCGTGCTTGTTTGTGTATGATTATTTGCCAACAAAGCAAACTAATAGAAAAAACTATCTCCATTTCTATGGTTTTAAAAAAAAAATTATTTTTATACCGATATTTATATTAAAGTTGGAGTAAATTTTCTATTTATGTATTGAGGATATTTTTGGAAAGTGCTTTTGATATGATTCTTTTTTTTTTTTTAAAAAAAAAATACTCTCTTTGTTCATTTTTAATTGTCGAAATTTTTTTTAGAGTCAAATTATAAGAACTTTGACTAACATTTTAGAATGTATTTTTTCATTATATTGATAATGCAAAAAATTGCAATTTATAGTACTTTTCGTATAGTTTTTGAATATCTAATTTTTTGCTTAAACTATTAAATTAATGTAATCTAATTTAACTTTAAAAATTAGTCAAATTGACTTTTGAAAAACGTAACATAACAAATAAAATTGAATGAAAGTAGTAATAATAATTCGAAAGCTCAAATTCAAGACTTTTAGTTCTGAAATGTAGAAATTCTAACTAACCCACCATAATTCATGTTGATCCATTTTTATGACTTGAATTCATGCCTTTTGTTCTTTAACAATTGAATCGGGCATAAATATCCTAATTCCCAGATCATAAGGACCTGTGGACAAGTAATATGAAATTACATTAATATGAAGTAATAATTATATTAATTCATATGTCAAATCAATAATGAATAACTACTAATAAATCTAACTAAAATAATTCATACTTATTTATAATGGATTAACTCGAGTTAAATGAGTCATAATTTAATCAGTCTAAGTTTGAATTTAAGCAAATAAATTAATTTTTTTTTTTTTTTAATTTCAAAATTGACAACGTATCTCCAGGCAGAGTCGAAGGGCTGTGAATGATCCAAGTTGGTCTAACAAAAAAATAAATAATAAATTCAATAAAACAGAAAATATAAAAGTACTAAAGTACCCTCACGTTAGATATAATCAACGGTCCAGAATCTCTTTCTTCACATCCATCATTAGATCAAACGGTCTAAAATGAACTAAACGAAATAGTCTAGGGTTATTCCTATTACACTATAATTTTCTTTTTTGGTAACAAACCAAGTCTTTCGATACACACCGATTCTCTCTCTCTCTGTAAGTAGACTTTCTCTCTCTAGAAGCTTCTCTTTCTCTCTCTTTTGCAGTTGGAGTTTTTTTTTTTCTTCTGTTGCAGAGATGGTGAAGGGACCTGGACCTTACTCCGATATCGGCAAAAAAGCTAGAGGTATTTTTCACTTTTTTTCGTTTTGTTCCGTTTCCGAAAATGTTGTTGTATGTGTATCGGATTTTTTGAAAAATGTAGTACTATTTTTGAGATATTCGATAAGCACTAGTTGATATTTTTGAAGAGTTTTGAGTAATATAATTTGGTACATCCTTGTTGAATTCTCAAAATGTTGCTGATTCTCCAAAAATGTTGTTGCATCCTTGTTGAATTCTCAAAAAAATTGTACTATTTTTTGGAATATAGCATGTGCAGCTGTTGATATTTTTGAAGAGTCCGAGCAATATAGTTTGGTGCTAGGGAAATATGTTGCTCGGATTCTCCAGAAATGTACTTTTTTTGGAAATATTCGATAAGCACATGTGGATATTTTTGAAGAGTCTGAACAATATAGTTTGGTACTACAGAAACTGTGTATTTTTTTATTTCTGGAGGAAATTATTTTTTTCATTACTGTTTGGTAGTTCCTCTGTCTTAATTTATGTAGCACCTTTTTGAATTTTGAGAGTTGGAACTTTTTTAAAAAAAATTTAACTGTTAATTCGGACATGGAACTTTTTAAGTTTTTAGAAATACATTTACATTTTTGGAAACTATGGAAAAAGTACTGAAATTGATAATTTGAAGTGCACATGAAAATTTCACAGTTGAGCCTTGAAATATGAAAGGTGCTACATCAATTGGGACGGAGGAGGCATATAAAACTTTATTTGTACAAAACCAAACATGGAAGATTGATGTTAATGAAAAAAATTATCAAAGAACTTCATGTGTGGTGGTAATTGATGGATATTGTATCTTTTTGTTATTGTTTTTAGATCTTCTGTACAGGGACTATGTCACTGACCATAAGTTCACCGTCACTACGTACAGCACAACGGGAGTGGTTAGTTTCTTTCTGGATATGTATATGATTATCATTCAAACTTTTTGCTTATTGTTCATTCGTGATTGTGTTTTGGGGTGTGGGATGAGGGAGCTGTGGTTTATGTCGTCAAGTATGAAATTGTGACAAATTTTATGAGAATACTGGAAATTAGAAGAAGTTAAGGTGTGTATGTGTGTGGAGCGGGGGTTAATAAACTTGGTCTTATGCTGCTCCTAGGAATATAGGGAAGAAACTAATTACTTTAGAAATGAAGAATGAGATGTCATCTTATTTACATTTTGCTGGTATCATGTGACTAATAATTATTTTCATCTTCTGGAATGGCAAATCTAGGATTTTAAAATCTATGGGTTCAATATTTAAGGTTTTAGCATTGAATCTGTTGTATTTTTAAAATTATGGTTCATATATACTATTTGTTGTGATTTTAATGGAACTTTTAACACAAATTTATGCTATGAAAAGTACCGGATTCAGATGATTCTGGTACCACAAGGCTATACATTTGCATCTGGTTATTTTGTTACTTTACTAACTTCTAGCAGAGTGTGTGTTTCTCGGGAGGGACTTCCTCGGTATTGCCTCACGATGCATGTAGTGGATTCTTCACATTGTTTGACAATGATATCTTGTTATTGAAATTTTTTGTGGTCAATTAAGACTTCGAGTATATGTTGCTAAAGTTTGTCTTACATCTCAGGCTATTACCGCATCTGGTCTGAAGAAAGGTGAATTATTCTTGGCGGATGTTAGCACCCAGCTGAAGAACAAAAACATTACCACTGATGTAAAAGTGGACACCAATTCCAATGTGAGCTCATTTTTCATTACTGGGATCTCATATTTGTTAGTACTATATTTAGTAACTTCTATTGGGAGAATGGAGATACAATATTAAAATTATACATCTTTGGAGATACTTGGTGCTCAACATGTTTAGTTTTGACTTGTGAGTTATACTGACCTGGCCACACTTTGATCAAACTTTCTCAATCCTTCAAGTATCCATTTCCCTGAAAATATAACCCACAAAAATCAAGAAAATTGATAGTAAATATGAAGGATTCCCACTTTGGTTACTTTGTTATCATTTTCTTCCTTATGGTCTGATTTAATGCTCTGCGAGTCCATGGAGTCTATAGCTTTTTCCTTTCTGTTATTGAAAGATTGTGTTTGCTAGTTTAGCTTGGTGTCTATGATTTGTTTTCACACTTGCAGTTAACGATATTAATATGTTGTCCAACAACTATAAAGCTGTAATTGAAATGTTTGGATAGTCACATAACCAATATCTACTATAGTTTTATGTTTCCCATTTGTGCCCTCTTCTCCATTTCGCTGTTGGATCTCGTGCAAACTTGCTTTAATCCACATAGTGGCATATTAGGTGTTAGCTTAACATTTACCCTGGTGTTGATTATGGCGATGTGCATGCTTCCTTAATCTAATACTCCCTCCCCCTTATGTATACCGAAAAACCCTTCGGGGTGGCCCAGTGGTTTGGAGGTCTCAAGTTTGAAACCCCTTGCCAGCAAAAGCAAGGGGTTTGCCTTCTGGGTCGAGCTCGTCACACCGGGCTTGCCTAGTGCGGGTTACCTCTCCTATGTGGTTTGCGAGCTATTGCATAGGAGCGGGGGTTTTACCCTGTGCACACCCAAAGGGTAGCGACTGCGGGTTTCCCTTGTCATAAAAAAAAAAATAGTAACCGAAAACTGAATTTGTCAAGCATGATAATCAAGACGAGTTTTGTGATAGTTAAAAAAAAGAGTTGTACAATCAAAAGTCAAAGGATAGTTGATTGGGGAGGAGAGTACATTTGAGTTATCTAGCTTGTTCTCTAATCTTCCCTGCCCTCTGCTCTGCACTCTCAGAAGAAGTTGTCCGTCTTCGGTTTTGAATTTTCAACTTTTGAGACTTACTGATTGGGAAATCCACAAGTTCAAGTTCTTTTCTTCAAACTGAGCTGGGGCAATACTCTATATGCTAAGTAATTTGGATTGAATGATGCAGGTTTACACTACCATCACTGTTGATGAACCTGCACCAGGACTCAAGACAATTTTCAGCTTTGTCGTACCAGACCAGAAGTCTGGAAAGGTACCTTTGCTTTTTACTATATTTCTCTGTAGTTGGCTGGTAGTTTACTGAACTGTGTGATACTAAGCAAAAGTATTATTTTACAGGTAGAGCTCCAGTACTTGCATGAGTATGCTGGGATCAACACTAGCATTGGACTTACAGCAAGTCCTCTTGTCAACTTCTCTGGCGTTGCTGGAAACAATACCGTTGCTTTGGGCACTGATCTATCATTTGACACTGCCACAGGCAATTTCACAAAATGCAATGCTGGTCTGAGTTTTTCTTCGTCTGATCTGATTGCTTCTTTAGCATTGTAAGTATTTACGTGATATCTACCTTGGACATAATGTATTTGTTAGATTCTTCATGGAACAAAATCTGTCTTTTAGCCATTTGTTCTCTTTCTAACCGTCAAGTGATACCTTGCAACGTCTTGGTTTTCTGTCTTTCTGCAAGAAATACTTTTGGCATTTGAATTTTTTCATCCTGGCTAAACTAATGAATCATTTGTCTCCTCTACTGATAAGATGCTATATTGAAATGATATGATGGCTGTAAAATTGCATCAAAGTTCTAGAATTTTGCGGAAATTGTGACTTTGGAACAAACATGTTCCATCATCATCTTTGTTGTTTTCTTATCTTTGAACCCTTTTGAACTGAGTACTAATTTTATACAGGAATGACAAGGGTGATACCGTCAGTGCTTCCTACTACCACACCGTGAAGCCAGTGACAAACACAGCTGTTGGTGCAGAGTTGACTCACAGCTTCTCAAGCAATGAGAACACACTCACCATTGGGACACAACATTTGTTGGACCCATTGACCACGGTGAAGGCTCGTGTTAACAGCTATGGTAAGGCAAGTGCTCTCATCCAACACGAGTGGCGACCAAAATCCCTCTTCACAATATCTGGTGAAGTTGACACCAGGGCAATTGAAAAGAGCGCCAAGATCGGGTTGGCTGTAGCCCTCAAGCCATGAGTTCGTTACTACCTTACAGAAAAGTGAGTGAAGCAATGTCATTTTGTATGATCCAGAATAATAAATTAGGTAGATTTGTTTCAGCGCATTATCCTTCTGCGCCGGTGAGAAAAACCTTCAGCTGGTAATGCAAACTCATGATTTTTGCTAATACCCATCCTAAATGTTGATTGAGGGGACTGGTTTTTAACCTTTTGCCTGGGCTTCTGGCTTCATCATTCGCATAATTGATTAATCTTTCTTTGATCATTTTTTATGTGTTGGGGTGAGTTGCACAAAAAAGGATCTCTTGAAAGAGAGCTTTAGGCCTTTCTTCTTTTCTTATTCCCTTTTCTTATCAGTTCATCTATCCTCCATCCTTGAAATCACTATTACAAAGTAAGTATAATTCGAACGCTTTGGACCATGCATCGATCTCTCCTAGACTCCTACCTTCACTAACACAACACATGAATCTCTTTCTCCCTTACAGAAATTAAACCATAATGTTCAGCATCATAGCCTAAATATGTTACCTTGAAGCAAACTGTTTCTTATCTCTGTTCAGAAGTCACATCCTCTAGCTCATGAGGAATGAAAACAGCAGATGAATTAGATGAGACACCTATCTCTTTCATTGTATCAAAGTATTGGGTGATCAAAATCATGTCCATGACATCTTTGGTTGATGCCCCTGGAACACTAGTAGAGAAGCCAATCACACTTTCTTTGAGCCCTTCTATGATAGCTTGTCGTTGACGAGCAATTCCTAGCCCTGCTAAGTACTTTGATTCTGCTTCTCCTTCTGCTTGCTTTATCTGCAGAATCTTCTCTCCTTCTGCTCTCTCAAATGCAGCTTCTCTCAATCTTGAAGCTAGTTTCCATGAAATTGTCAACTCACGTTATTAGAGGAATGAAGATTTATGTGGTCCATCAATATGCAAACAAGAATTCAATACATAGTTCACATGGTCCAATACTAATTTTACTTTGTAAAACTGTTGACTCTTTACTAGTGGAGCTTAATGCCAAGAAGATGTGATAAAAGAGGGCAAACGTGTTGCATGGAGCACTTAACGTTTATGCAGGGTCGGAAAAGGCAACACCCTTCGTGTAATGTAGTGTAGACAACTTACACTAATGCAAGTACCAATGGTTGATTTCACGACTTGAACTCGTGGTTTATAGGTAACAAAGACTCACTCCCTAGACCGCATTCCAAGGGGATGCAACAACATTTCACGTTTATGCGGGGTCAGGGAAGGCCACACCCCTCTTGAAATGTAATGTAGGCAACCTATACTGATCCAAGTATCAATGATTGATTTTATGACTTGAACCGTGATCTATAGGTATCAAGGACTCTCCGGACTGCATCCCAAGGAGATTCAATGTAAGCAACCTAGCTACAATGATGCAAACATCAGGTGCTGATTTTAAGGTTCAAACCCCTGATTTATAGGTCTCGTGGCAATAACTTTACCGTTGCTCCAATGCTCCCCTTCAATGCCAATATGTGGTCCAAGCACCGAAACTAGTAATCACATGTTGAAACCCAAAAAGTGGTTCTAGTCCAAAAAACAAGAAGTTGGACAACAAGTCTCTGGTAAAAGGTAATACCAACAACTCTATACTTCCATTTAGTGGGGAGAAAAAAAATACTAAGCAATTGAAGTATTAAAGCTGGCCAGGCATACATACCTGCATTAATCTCATTCATTGAACTTTTCACTTGATCATCTGGTTCAACATCTACAATAAGAGTCTGAACTATCTCATATCCATAAAGTGACATAACCTATGTAATTCCACAAGGAAAATCAGATATGAATTGATTTTGTTTCTTCTGTTTGTTTTGCTTAAAAGTTGCAGTAGTACTTGTACTAACATAAGGAGAGAATTACCTTTTCGAGTCGCTCCCCTACTGTTTTCGCTATCTCAGTTTTCTGTTCAAAAACTTTATCCAGCTCCAATGTTGGAACAGTTGCCCTAATAACTAATAAACATCAATAAGAACCTACTCAGCACAGAAGCTTTTGGATTGAAAAAAGAGAACTTAAAATAGTGACATTCAAAGCAATGAGAAATATGACAGAAGGCAAAGCAAAATCTCTTTAACTAGTGAGTAGTGACACTCTCTATATATACTCACACCTATTGTTTATACTAAATCAATACTAATTTATCATGATTAAATCATAAATTAAGGTGAGAATGTGTATTAGTTAATTTTAACCGCGGTTTAGTGATTGATGTGCATGTTAATACATGTGTCATATATTCATTAGGCTGGTGTAAACACCAGGAGTGGGTTTAGTAAGGCTTGCTTGGGCTGCATTAGAAAAATAATGGCATGAATATGCCCTTTCTGTAACGGCAGTTACATGATTGGGCCCAACTATTAATAAATGACATAAATGAAATTTTTCTCAAAGTTTGATAACATATTTGAGTTTTTTCCCTTATTTTTTCTTTTCACTCGTAGTGTGGGGAAGAAGTGGACTCAAAACATCCTACTAATTAAGTTAAGGATGTAAACTGTATCAATATCAATTGCCTTTTAGATCGTTTTGCAATACATTTCGATAAAAAAACTGTTATAGAAGAAGGTCATAACAAGTATGATGTATAAGCATAAGAATTGCATTCTAACCATCAAAGACATATGCTTGAATCTGCTCCTTTGTGTTGCTTAGTTTATAGAAAGCATCAGCTGCCTTGTCTGCCAAGGCTCTGTATTGGATTGAAGCAACCAAAGTCACAAAAACATTATCCTGAAAATTATAGCTTTCATGAGAAACAACTAAAAACATTTACTTTACAAAATAGTTAAATGTTGAGACTACCAAAGAGTACTGATTGCACATTATTTGGTACAAAAAGATACATTCTTTAAAACTTCCATCTATTTCAGAAACATCCTCTCTACCCTCATAAGGTAGGGTAAGATCTGCATACACTCTGTCCTCCCCAGACTTCACTTGTGGGATTTCACTGGATATGTTGTTACCCTAGTCATTTCAACTTCTTTTTTAAATAATCAAGAAATCAGTGTGGTGCCAACTCTTAGGATCAACCACATCTTTTCAAAAATCGGGATAATATGCCTGCTCCTTTACCCTTATCCACTTAAATACGAGGCTTAGTTTGCTTTGCCCTGATCTAAGTCATAAGTCCCTCAACCTTTATTCAAACACATGAGCACTTTGGGTGTTAGTTCTTTCAAAGCGTCTGAAACCACTAGGCTGCAACACCTTGTTGTGTCAAGGATGTCCAAAATATGTTATTTAATCACTTCGTTCATGTATCATTTTACTCATATATATGGTATCATTTTCTGACGAAGAGTGTCACACCCCTTGACAATAACATAGCTACCAAAATCAAGACTATAACCCGAATAACTTATCCCGCTTCCTATATGAGACAAGCTATCCAAATTATAGTCTTGATTTTAATACCGATTTTATCTAATACCTTCAATCAAACATGACATAAACTTTATCCCAAAATTTAAATCGAAATAACTCACTTAATCCCTCGAACCAAAAGGCAAGCTAAGCTAGCCTTTTCAGTAAGATGATAAAGAAAAAGAAAAAAAAAGAATACAAATATGCAAACCTTAGTCTTGGATTCACATGTAATGTCAAGTTGTTGGACTCTAAGTGAAAGATAACCAGCTAATTGGCTTCCAAAACACCAAGGCATGAAGTGAAAACCAGGACCAAGAACACCATCATACTTGCCAATATTTTCCTTAATAGCAACTGTGGATTGATCCACTTGAATACAACCAAAAGCTTGTCCCATAACTAAAATAATCAATTTAACATATAGTAATAAAGATGATAATATTATTATTAGAATCTTGGTTTATATTTATTTAGACATGACTAGATCTTAACCATACAAGTGAAGGACAAGATTCACAAAAGGGGTCAATATGTCTACTTGTTTTTTAAAATAATCAAGATCGTTTGATAAGGTGTATAAGAATATTACGGATATTAAATTTTAGTATAATGTTTGGTTGCAAATGTAAGTGTGATATTAGTTATAAATCTTATTTAGTACTATTCTTATACATAGTAACTCATGATATTAGTAATACGGAGTACTATTTCTATTTTAATATACCTTATTCATTATATACAACAAATTAAATTATCAATAAAAAATATTATTAGTATTACTTTTACATCATATATTCAATACTATTCTTATATATCCGACCAAGAAATTCATCCATGTGTAAATTAATGTGAAAGTTGATATGTTTTGTAGGCCACTAACTACTTATGGATAAGAGTGAACAGACAGAAAAGAGTCACTTTCAGCAAGAATTGGTCAACTTATTATCATATCCATCCCTTTATTTTGTGATTTTGTGTTCTAAATTATATTTTGAGCATAATTATAGATTGGTAAAATGATTTATGATCTCGGGTTTTTTTTGATACGGAGGAGAATATTTTTTATTTTTTCATGTTCGATTAGTCAGAATTTTTGGATATTTTTTAGTAAAACAAGTTTTTTGAAAATGACTTTTCTAGTGAAAGTAGAAAAAACGGGTTAAACACCTGACATTCCACAGTAATTGTATCCTTTCCATCCTTCAATACACCTTATTTTCACCCTTATCCTACCCACTCATATAGTATTTGTCTAGATGATATATAAATGTTTTTAAGATTATAGATTTGTTTACGTACTGAACACAAGAAAATAATTAAAAGAAAAGAAGATATTTGTGGTCTAAAATACTCATTTATCATTGCCTGACTATAAATCATTTCATTAAGAATAAAATGAAAGTTCTAAAATTAAATTATTTTCAATTATAAAAAAACAAAAACATTCTTTTAAGATGAATTAAAACAGAAAGTGTATGATATATATAAATTGCGACAGAAGGCGTACATATTTCGCATTCATGGGTATAAACTTTAGGTGCCGGTAGAGCTGTCAAAAAGGGTCGGCTCAGGCGCTCAGCCCCACCCGGCCCAAGCCTCGCGGGCCAAGGAATTTGAAGTGCTGGGGTAGGTTGGCCCTTCATTCGGAAGGGCCTGAAAATGCTCAACCCAACCCAATCCTAGAAGGGCTGAGGCTGGGGCGGGCTAGNCCCCCCCCCCCCCCCCCCCTTTTTTTTTTCAAACTTGTAGTTCTATAACATCAAGAAAATGAGAAGATTTTCAAATCAAATATGACAAACAATAGTGTTGTTTTAATAACACTAGCAAAAAGTCTAGTCTAATTAACATGTATCTTGCATACTAGATAAGAGAGTGACAAGCAAGATTGGAGGGAGGCGAGGGCACGAGATTTGTGTATGCATCCTAGATACATGCGAATCTACTTGGATAGAGTGTATCTAGAACATATTAACTTAATATTGAGTCCATATATTTCGAGATACATGTATCTGGACGTACCAAAATTTGGTAAGATTCATAATATTACAACATAGCGTGTATTTAAGTAATTAGATTATATACTAGTGAGATTATTGTAAATTAACCTTAGATTAAAAGTTTTGGCCCATGGGTCGACCCCGGCCCCACCCCGATCAAGCCTCAAGGGCCAAGGGCTAAGGGCTTATAAGCCCGAGTGTTAAACTGGCTTGAAAAATCCTATCCCAACCCTACCCAATAACGGGTTGGGTTGAGCCTGCCCCATGGGCCAAGCCTGTTTTGACGGCTCTAGGTGCCGATAAAGACCTAAAGGTTCCTTTTATTTGCACCAACATCAATTTGGGTCATATATTTAACTAAAAATTTGCATCCTTTATGTCCTCTTCTAAATAAAAATTCTTTCTTTTGATTATTGGATTTTAGAGTAGTGCAATTAAGAACAGACCTTCGAGTAATAATAAAATTGATTGTCGATTTAGACTTAATGAAGGAGACTTAGTAGGGGTGTAACTAAAAATCGAACCAAATCGCAAATTGAGTCAAACAAAAAAAAATCTAACTAATGGTTTGGTATTGAAAAAAAAAACCTGACTATACTTGGGTTAGTTTGGTTTTAACTAAAAGAAAGTCACCCGAGACCAAACCAACCCGACATTATATATATAAATTCTAAAATTTATTCTATACATAAAAATATTTACTTGATGTAATTTCTAAATATTACTTATATGTTTTCATAATTTTTATCTTTTAACATATTTTTTCAAGTTTTTTGAAACTTAGAATTTTGAATGGTCCAATAAAGGTTAGTCCATAGATATTACTGTAGGGGTGTACATGGTCGGGTTGGTTCAGATTTTTCAAATATCAGACCAAACCATTTGTGTCGAATTTTTAAATTTATAAACCAAACCAATAAAGCTCAGGTTTTTCAACCTCGGCTTTTTTCGAGTTTTCGGGTTGTTTCGGATTTTTCCGGTAAAGTATTCATACAAACATATAATTTACTTGTACTTCAAATATTTCTTTAGTCCTACCAAAATATAACTATCTAAGGTGTTTCTTAAAAAAATAACACAAAATATGATATGATTAATGACACTAGAATATCCAACAAAAATAATAATAATGAAATCGCGTAAAACAAATATTGCAAATTAACAATTCATAATGAAGATGATCATAATTTAAAAGTACTAAATCATGCTAAAATAAGTTCAATAAGTATTAGTTACATGACTAAATATTAAAGGAAATTAAAATTATATTATGTATTTTAATTGTCTAAACCAATGTAAAACTAAAAAACAAATATTCAATAGTATTGTCATTATTAGTGTTGAATTGATTTTCTTTTTGCATCAGCATTAATTGATTTTGATTTAAGCTTTATTATAATTACCAACATATGTGGACTATAATTTTTATTGGAACATTCAGAATTCTAAGTTTCAAACTTGAAATAATATATTAAAGGATAAAAACTATGAAAAAGTATAAGAAATATTTAAAAATTATATCAAAGTAAATATTTTTATGTATAAAATAAAATTTTAAAATTATATATATAATGTCAGGTTGGTTTGGCCTCGGGTTATTTTTTTTAGTTAAAACCAAACCAACCCAAATATAGTCGGTTTTTTTTTTCAATACCAAACCAAGTCAAACCAAACCACTAGTCGGATTTTTTTCCGGTTTGATTTGATTTGCGGTTTGATTCAGTTTTCGGTTCGATTTTGTACACCCCTAGATATTAGTAACTCTAACAAAGCTCAATTCAAAATCAAATCAATACTAATGCTAACAAAATAATTCATTCAACACTAAGAATGACAATTATGTTGAATATTCGTTCTTTAATTTTACATTGGTTTAAACATTTAAAATATATAACCTTAATTTTCTTTTTCTTTAATGTTTGATCATGTAATTAATACTTATTAGACTTATTCTAGCATGATTTAGTACTTTTAAATTATGATCATTTTCATTATGACTTATCAATTTGCTATATTTATTATTTCATTATTATTTTTTGTTGAATATTTTAGTGTCATCACTCATCTCATGCTTTGAATTATTTTTTTAAAAAACACCTTAGATAGTTGAGTTTTGGTTGGAGTTAGACTGAAGAAATATTGAGAGCACAAGTTATTATATGTCTGTATGAATACTTTACCGGAAAATCCCAAAAAAAATCCATGGTTTATTAGTTTGGTTTGATTTAAATTTAAAAATTCGACACAAATGGTTT
Source organism: Solanum stenotomum (assembly GCF_019186545.1). Taxonomy (NCBI): domain Eukaryota; kingdom Viridiplantae; phylum Streptophyta; class Magnoliopsida; order Solanales; family Solanaceae; genus Solanum; species Solanum stenotomum. The sequence goes on along the minus strand of NC_064282.1, from coordinate 85,653,285 downwards.
GGTTTGATATTTGAAAAACTCAAGTTTTGTTAGTTTGGCTTATAAATTTAAAATTTTGACACAAATGATTTGGTTTGATATTTGAAAAATCCGAACCACCCAATCATATACGCCCCTAAGACCTAGGAGCAACAATAAGATTTACGCCTGGTTAAGACTTTCGAAATGGATATTGGAGCAATAGTAAAATTGTTCTTGTATACTTTTAAGTCGATAGTTGAAGTTGTAAACCCAACTATTGTTGCTTGTGTCAAGATGGATTGTCTACGTTATGTTCTTAGGGTGCAGACTTACCCTAGATCATTGTAAATCCGAGACGCTTTGTGCACCAGACTTACGCTTATGGAGTAGGTCAAAGGTGACCAACTTTTGGAGAAAGCATGAGCAAGTAACAAAAAAAATTCCCTTTTATTTGCTAGTTCCACTTGTGATGTGGGCTGAAGATAAAATAGGAAGAGTGATTTATCTGACACAAATATATTTACTCCATGGTGCTTAAACCACACTCTTTTTAAGGAGTTAAGCACTCTCATAGATCACAACATGTAAGATGTGCTCCTATTCCCTTGTCAATCACCCAAGCATAAATGTTGGCACAACAAAATATATTCATAGAGGGTTGAAGAAAAGAATGGTAAAAACAGATCACTGCAGAATCCAATTCTATGGTTTGCCATTTGGATTTGGCGAATTCTGAGAAAGTTGATGACGGTATGGAGAAGCATGAGAACCATTTGGAATCGATAGGCTTCTTGGTTGTTGTTGTTGTTGTCCATTCCTTGAGAATGATCCTTGCGTTCTAAGGACATTTCTTGTATTTGGGCTTGGGCTTGATCCAACTCGGTCTGCTTGCATCGTCTGGAAATAGTAGGAGGAGCTGGCCATGTCCTTGAGGTTTGGCAAAGGCTTCAAGGCTTCGACCACATCACTCATCATAGGTCTGACTTTGGGATCCCGGCTAAGGCATCGTGCAGCCAACTGTGCAGCTTTCTGCGCGCCTTTTATTGAAAAATGGCCTTCAAGTCTAGGATCTATCAATTTATAAAACCTTCTTCTTTCACCCAAATGTGGCCGTGCCCACTCAACAAGGTTGTGTTCCCCGTTTGGCCGGTTCTTGTCCATGGATCTCCTACCTGTCATCATTTCAAGCAGAACTACACCGAAACTGTAGACATCACTCTTTGATGTCAAATGTCCTGAGACCAAAGAGTGGTACACATTTAATTAAAGTTCCACTCAGCAGATGTGAGAAACATTCAAAAGCTTTTCAACAGTGGTTCAGATCACGGAGTCATACAGAAAAATTGATATAAAGAAAACGAGATTAAAATGATTTGTGAGCAAACTAGCAGCCAACTAGGTTAGACTTGAAGAGACAGAGAATCTGATAAAGCTGAGCGGGCTGTCCAAGTAGAAATTGGGCAAGCATTGTAGGAAGAAAGAAGCAACTGAGATCTCAATCTTACCTGTCATCACATACTCTGGAGCTGCATAACCATATGTTCCCATGACACGAGTAGAAACATGGGTCTTGTCGCCCTCTGGAGCATCTTTGGCAAGTCCAAAATCAGAAAGTTTGGCATTGTAATCCTGAGAGAATGCGTTATTAGATGAATGATAAAAATGGGCGAGAGATCAATTTGCCAATGTGTTTGAACACACCGCATCTAGAAGAATGTTGGACGTTTTGAAATCACGGTATATCACTGGTCTTTCTGCTTCCTCGTGAAGAAAAGTAAGACCTTTTGCTGCACCCAATGCTATCTTCATGCGGATGGACCACGGAAGAGGCAGGGACCCTGATAATAAATAAATTATTACAAAGTATCATAAAGGATATGCAAGGGCAAGACATCTATAGCAGAAATCACAGATAAGAACATAAAACATTTGTTCTAGAACTTCGTAAGTACTAACATCAATTCACCGGATACAGACTGCAATACTGAATATCATATTTTGGTTATTCAAGAAATATGCTAAATGCAGAAAACTGGAGCATAAAATGCATACAAGACAAATAAAGGTTAGCCTTTGGTGTAACCATTTGTCTTTCCGAAGAATCACCAAACCCTCCCAACTATGATTGCTAGTAGCCGAACCATAGATCGTACTGAAAAGGCTCATGCATTGCATCACTCAGCCGAAAGATACATGAACTATAACTGCCAAAACGTAGATCAAGGAATACTTGCAAAAGTGCAAGGCAATCCGACATATATGTCAATTGACAATCCTTGTCTACAGCAATCCTATAATATTCCTTAAGAGGCCAATCTCAAATGCCTCATTTTAGGGGGTCTAACAGGGGTTGACCCATGCAGTCTCAACTTGGTTTTTCTCGACTTCAAGGATGGATCAAGCCTAATGATCAAAATACCCTGTGTCACATCCTTTTATTATGTTTCATAAAATGTTATTGCTCTTCTGAATGGGATGATTAACTTACCATTCTTCCTGAATAGAATGTCCCCTCCCACACAAAACCTAAACTTAGCAGCAAACCCTCTTTTTTTTTTTTTTTTGATGACCGTGGTGTCCGGACCAGCTTTACCTCAACTAATTCCATGGGATGCCTGCCACCTCCCGCCAGCAATGGTATCCAGCAATAGATACCAGGTATTTTTTTCCACCAAGGCTAGGACAGACGGGAAGAATCACCTAGTGTTTTTTGTCTCCGCTGGAGTTTTGAACCTGAGACCTCAGGGTTCTCAACCACTTCATTGACCACTAGGCCACACCCTTGGGAGCTCTCTTCTATTTCTATCTCTAACTGTATCAGCCAAACCCCTTTTTCTCTTTCTCCAACCTACGGTATGGGTGTTCTTCAGACAAACTAGTTCTCTCTCTCTCTCTCGCTGACCTACACACAAAAACTCACTCAGACTATATCACCATCCTTTTGTTCATCACTATCATCACAACCTCCAACTCAAATTCTCACTTCCGCACAACCTTGTCTTCACATTGATTCATCTGCATTTTCAGTAATCAGTAGCTGCAAGGTTTTCTGTAATTGATAGAGACAAATTAAATGGTCAACATGAATAATATAGATTCCACTTAGGAGTGAAAGGATAGCATAGATATATATAGCTTAGTTTCGAGCAATAGAAATAGGTCTTGCTGATTTCAATGGACAAATCAATCATTCTTATCATGTGGCTAATATCAAATATGATTAATTTCTTTAACCACTATCTTATTGGTTAATGGGAAATGGATATTTTGTGAAGCAAGCGTTGAGTATCACAGCCAATCAAGCTAAGCTAGACTCGAGGGTGAGCTCAAGTTCTTTTTTTGTTTATGACGGTGGTGTCTGGGCCAACTTGTGCACACCTCAACTAATTCACTAGGTGCCTGCTACTTCCCACCAGCGCAAGTACCGAATAACTCCTGCCCGAAAGAAGGACATTGTCAACAGTCAAATCACGTTTGGACCAGACCTTTTTCAAGAATTTTTGTACCCTCAAGGACATAAGTAATTTTTGTTCTGTTAGCACAAAAAGTACCTTTTCCCATGATATTAAAGAAACTAAACACTAGAAGCGGGAAATATATTCTCATAAGAAGCTTCTGCATCCTAGCAAATTGACACTGGTCATGAATACAAAGTATGTAATATAGGACTAGACGAGCTGACGAGATTACCAAAGTAAAATACGAAGACTGCCTATTAAGTTTTTTTCCTCAAACTCATCGGATGCAGATTTTGCACAAGGCCTTCAACTTTCCCATGTTTTTAATCTGTGATGATAACAGAAGAAAGAAAGCAGACTCCCAAAAAGATGGCTGCTTTCTAAATGGAGGAACTCACTCTGGTTTGATCTGGGATCAGGAAACAATGTGAAAAAATCATTTCCCCTGTTGATAGCTTTGCTAATATGGAGAACTCCATCTTCCCATTTCAACCTTAAATTTATGAGACACTGAATTGTATTATATCTTAGCGAATAAATTTTCTAATTAGTAGTGGAACATAAATTAGTCTCATCTTATCTTCATAGATTGTTAAACAGTAACAAGAGAGCTCAAGTTGTACTCCACAGGTAGTGATATGCCATGTGACTAAAGCATTAGTGGTTGCAGAGGAGAGGTCAGCATGATGCATGTTAATTTTAAATGATGTTTAGCTTACCTAAAAATTTACTTGTGTGCAACAAAAATCTCCGATAATTAATATATACAAAACATCATCTCTTCTCATTTTTTTTGGGGTGGGGTGGGGGGTGGATAAATTTAACAATACACATATTACAAACTGATCTTCAAATATAATCAAAATTCAAAGAATGCAACATTGTAAAGCATATCAGAAAAGGGTCAATTACATACTCCTGAACAGATGGTTTTCCAAGCTTCCTCGAGGCATAAATTCGTAAACCAGCAACCTCTGATCATCTTCAATACAGTAACCAATTAGTTTAACCAAATTGGGATGAATGAGATCACCAAGGAAATTTACTTCCGCCTGCCAAATGAGATAGTAAATTAATACAAGCATACATGAAAAAAAAAAAAAGCAAAAATAAACGATATAACATAAGCTTTTAAATAAGATCCAGAGAGCAGCAAACCAGCCATTCTTTGTGACCCTGAAGTCCATCATGATTTAGAGTTTTCACAGCAACAGTAAGCCCTGTTCCTGGTTTAACAGGTGCCGTTCCGTTCTCTTCAATCCAACCCTTAAAGACACAACCAAAACCCCCTTCACCGAGAAGGGATTCTGGTCTAAAGTTTCTTGTAGCCAACTTCAAATCATTGAATGTGAACTTCCGAAGCTGCGAAAAAACTTTTAGTTCCTCTTCGAGTTTGGAGGTGGAAGAATTACTTTCAGCATTACTCGTAGTTGTGGATGAGATAATTGGAGCAACAGGCTGGTCTATGCTTGTATCATTTGTCGATTTACTTTCTGCCAATAATGATACAAGATATTAGGACCATGAGCACTAATTACCAATAAAAGAAATATGTTACTCCCTCCGTTTCAAAAAAACTTGACCTACTGTTTCCTTTTTAGTCTGTTTAAAAAAGAATGACACCTTTTCTTTTTTGGCAACACTTTAATTTCAGCTTTCCAAGTAACATGTTTATCGCCACAAGATTAAAGGCATTTTAGTACATTTGACATAACTTCAATTTAGGACCACAAGATTGAAAAGTCTTCTTTATTTTCTTAAGTGTCAAGTCAAACTAGGTCATTCTTTTTTAACCGGAAGTAGTATTTAGTTTAATCCTGAAAAACCCTTAAATTTTCCTCTTAGTTAGGAATAGTATAAAGGGTTTGAAAGAGCTACTGAAGCTAGTAAAGGTGCAACTTTATAAGTACTATGTGTGTGTGTGATACAGCATTACTTAAGTCTCCAAAGTGCGTATTTTTATTGATTTGTTCTCATTGCCAAGTGAACAATGATCCAATGACATCATATTTTTCTTCAATTTTTTGTGTAGTCTGTACTTGCGTCATTAGTAGATAAAGGTTTAATCTGTTGTTCAAATCTATAACTAGATGACATTAACAGTCTAATTTACTATCTCTTCCTTCAGTAAACAAAGAAAATGGCTAAGATATTTTTTTGAGATTTATCAGCACAAAAATTGTGCTAGCAGCCATAATTTCAATTCAGAAATGAATGATTAAAAAACATCCCTATTAATCCTACAAGGCCTCTAAAAATTGTACCGACATTTCAGCTTCATCTGCGTGGTGTTCTTTTCACCAAAATTCAGAAGACAAGATAAATTCATCTTGATTTTTTGTACTAAACTACTTCTATCCTCAAAACACCTTGCATTTCTTTTTTTCCACACAGTCCACCATATGTATTTTGAGAAAATTGCGACACAAGCAAACAAAAGCGATAAGGAAAAAAATACCAATAACAAGAAGAATGATGTGATAAATCTGCATAACGCTAATGTCAACATCATTATCCAGAAACACAAACATTGTTACCTAAGTAGCATGTACTCTTCACTTTCGATGTCACACCCGTGTCGGATTCTCCAAAATAACACGACTTTTGGAGAATCCGACACGCAACATTGACATTTTTGAATAGTCTGAGCAACAGAGATTGTTCCCCTGACATGACTGTGGCCTTGCAAAAAGGAGCCTTCACAAGTTCCCTAGGTTTGTTCTAGTAATACCTCTTCTAGATGTATCAAAAACAAATTACTTTGATCTATCGAATGAAATAATGCCTCTTACAGAATACAGCTACCCATCTTGAATTTCTTTAAATTGGCTTCATTATTAGTTTCTCTGAGTTAACATCATCAACTTCTACAGAAAGAAGAAACATATGGAAGCTTCTTTCCACATCAAATTTTTAAATATTTACCCGCACACCATTTAACTAAACTCAATTCATTTCACTACTTAAGAAATGGAGAATAACACTTCAAAATCACAGCAGCAATCAGTCTCAAGCTAATAACAATAAGGCATGTTCTTAAGGCTCAAATAACCATTTCCAACAACATCAACAACAACAAAAACCCTCTCCGTCTAACCTCTATTCCCCAGCAACTATGAATGTAAGTGACAAAATTCTTCATAAAATAGGATCAATCTTCAACGAAAACCAATTAAAAAATGCAATTAAAATTTGCAACCATAACAAAACAATGGAGCTTCTTCAATGTGAGTTCGAAATTACCACAGCGAGTACTGATGCCACTGATGGAGGTATCAACTTTAGAACTTGAGGAAATACAGCTACTAATAAACCTCAACTTCATCCAGCAGCCAGTCTCCTCCTCATCCCCTTCTTTTTCCTTCCTTCCCTTTGATTTCTCTGCATCCCAAGACTCCCCCTTTACACCATCACCACCTAATCCCATAGTTTAACAATACCAACAATCAAACTCAAAAATCATCAAACCCCACCCCCACCCCTCCAAGATACCAACTTCAAATCAACCCCCTCACACAAACCCCAAAAATCTGATCTTTTTCCAAACCCTTAAATTATCAGCTAAACAACTGAACCAAAGTTGCCTAATTAGCACAAACATGACCTAATGGAGACCCAAAAAGGGAATTCCAAATATATACACTTCCTTTAGAGCAAAATCCTCCAACACCCAGATGAAGAAAAAGTATTAAAAAGGGGAAAAAAGACAAAAATAATAAATATACAGATGAAATAGCTCAGACCCAGTTCAAGAATTCAAGAAAATATGACATTGAATCCAAAAAAAACTAATTTTGATTCAGATCAACAACCCCATCTTGACCTCCAAAGAAGAAAACTTGCCCCAAAACACTGTATCAGATAATCCCACTTCAAAAAGTGCCCCCAAAAAATGTCAGCTGGCCCAAAGATACTGAAATCTTAACAAAAGGACTCAAATATGCTGACCATTTCTGTCTCCTCAATCAGAAAAAGATACACATACTAATAAAAATAATTATTTTTTAAGTAATTAATAAAATTAGTAAGGGGTGGTTTTGAGTGGGGACGGGGTATTATATGTCTAGGTACAGGAATGTATGTCTGTGTGACGTAGGTGTGTGCAAAAACCGATTTAACCAATAAACTGAATAAAAAAAATACTATTGGTTTATTGATATTGGGTTATTGGGCTAACGGTTTTTAAACGGTTTTGCAAATTTTTTTATTGGGTTATTGGTTCGGTTTCCGATTTTATAATTTTTGTTAATGGTTAAACCGATAACCCAATAAGACTATACTAAATTTACTAGTCTTATTGTTAAGATTAAACGATTGTTACTTTCACACTTTTTCCTTTGAATGTGTCTAGTGTCTAAACTTGCAAGAAAAATGATTGTTACTTTTATGATTATTACTTTCATGACAAATGCTGGAAAAATCATATGGTTTATTTGAAAATTTTCTTATTGTGTATATAATATATATGAGTATTTTCTTATTGGTTAAACCGAAAACCGAACCGTTAAGTACCATAAACCGATTAACCAAAAACCGATAAGAAATATGTTATTGGTTTAGTTATCGGTTTGAAGTATTTACAAATCGAAAACCGATAAACTGAACCAATAACACCTAAAACCGAACCGAACCGACCGATGCGCACCCCTAGTGTGACGCCTCATTCGGTTGAAAACAAATTATCGCAAGACTAACTGTCTCAAGATTATTATTTTATTTTAGTGTTCAAAATAATTAATTTCAGATAAGTTATTATATGATTTTATCTCAATTAAATTTGTGATAAACTTATTCTAAAATTAATCTCGAGATAAGCTATCTCTTTGTACATCAAATAAACTCTGAATACGTGTATTAAATTATAGTCATGAAATTGTAATTTCTAAACTAACTTATCCTATTGTCAGAGATGAAATAAAATAATCTCAAATCAAATAAGATAAAATGAAATATTCGATAATTGAGTCTAAAATAAAATTTATATTGTTAATCAAATAATTTAATATCCTATTTTATCTGCGCACTAAACGAACCTGGATGTGTATATACAAGCAACAAGGTCAGCTAATCATAAGCTATAATAAAGTTTAGTACTTACTATTTTTTTAATTCTAATTAAAAACTTACTTATATATTTATATAAAAGAAAATATAAAACATCATGCATATTTTGAAGAACCTGTATAGTTTTAAACTTTTAATAATCTCAGTTAATCTTTTTATTTTAGGTTAGTAAAAGACAAACAGACCTATTAGAATCGACATAAAGGTCTTTGTATAATTGATTGAGTTGATAAGAATTAGGTTGTACAAAATTGAATCAAATTCGATAATTTAAATAGAAAAAAGTATTATTAGTTTATGAATAATGAATTATTAGTTAACAATTCGATAAGGACTCTGCTTTTATTATTATGGGGTTATCAATTTGATAACAATTAAAAAAAATTCTAAATGAATTATGGCATAACTCCATAACCGTTGAGGACAAATCTTGAAGGCAGTTATGCTTTACTACTACTATTTTGATTGTGCAAATAATACAAAATCAGTTGGTTCCTTTTATATCAAATGTTATGCTTGTAAAAATCTTTACTAAAAAGACTTTGTATCGATTTTTCTCTCCCACTTCTCACTAATTCCAGAAGCCCTCCACTTCCCACAGTTTTTTACAAAAGCACGATACCCAAAAAAACCTTACTCAAAAAGAAAACTACAAACATTTCTTGGCCACAAACTCAGCCGTCCTCCCTAAGAAACAACTTACCAATGGCGGAAGAGTGTAGCCAAGTGGCAATTGTCGATGGACAAGTGGACATGCAAATGAAAGGAAACAATCTTTTTCCAAATCTTCCGGCTAGTAACCCTACAGCTAATTCGACCAATAATAGTCATTATAAATCTCACTCTATAGATCTTCAATCATCTCACCTAAACTCACACTCCATCTCTACTAATATATCTCTTAGTGTTTGCAACAATGCTGAGACCACTAATCCCCTTGAACAAAAGGAAATACCCACAATATACTTCTCATCCTCTCAACCCCACTCGACAAAACATGAACAACTTCTCCAACATTCCCCAACAAGTTGCACAACACCCTATGGTGGTGACAACACAACCAATTCACCCCCCTCCATCAAACGCAATCCTGGATGGAATACGGGTTGAAAGATCAAGCTGTCTTCTTTACGATGGAGATAAATGGGGTGAACACCATGATAATCATTCAAAACCCCAACTTCTTGGCCCAACTTATCACAGAGGGAATGAAACTGTCCATGGACAATTATGTGAACCACACTTGACGGAAAATGTGTTGAATCCACTAGTGCCGGCTGTAGCACCAGCTCCTATTCGCTCTCCGGACGAGGACGATCCGCTGATAGTCAACCCCCCAATCACTTACACTCCAATGATCAATCCCACTAGCTTTATTGTGTGGAACATTAGGGGNGGGGGGGGGGGGGGGGGGAATAATCCTACCTTCAAAAGGAATTTTAGAGAGCTCATCCACAACCATAAGCCTTGCATGGTAGCTCTCTTGGAAACTAGAATGACTAACTATGTTGGACTATGCGATGAGTTTGGTTTTGATGATTTCATGGAGGTTCCGGCAATAGGTAGATCTAGAGGTTTAGTCTTACTTTGGAACACTGTTATGGTCACAGTCTCCGGCATTAGGCAATCTGAACAGGAGCTGCATGCAATGATCCAGGTATACCCCGACCCTAAGATCTGGTGTTTGAGTATTATTTACGCCAATACAAAAAGTTACAACAGACACATGTTGTGGGAAATACCTTGAATCTGTTTTCCATTCCTTCTCATCTCATTGTCCTTCTGATCTTTGGTGCATTGTGGGTGATTTTAATGAGGTTCTTAGACAACAGGATAAGTGGGGAGGTAATGTTATTAATCTCTCTAGAAGCTCTCATTTTTGGTCTTGTATAAATCACTGTAACTTGATTGACTTAGGGTTTAAGGGTAGTCGTTATACCTGGTCCAACCACAGAGGGAGACACAAAGGCCTTATTTTAGAAAAACTAGATAGATGTTTTGTCAATGATAAGTGGTTGGACCATTACCCTAACGCGTCTGTCACTCATCTCCCAAAAATACACTCTGATCACAACCCTCTCCTAATTAATTTAATCCCTAAAACTCTCACTTCTATTGCCAAATCCTTCAGGTTAGAGAGTTACTGGTTAGGACATCCTGAATTTAAGAGTATTGTAGGGAATTGTTAGCTGAACAGGGAATTTGCTACTGCCTCTAGTGTCTTTAAGAATAGAGTCACCCATTGGAGTCGCATCACCTTTGGTAATATTTTTCGAGAAAAGAAAAGACTCTTAAGCAGCATAAACGGTATCCGAATTTCTTCTGCCTACCCATTGCTGATACCTAATTTTGGACCTCCACAATATATATTAATCATCGAGCTTCTTAAATTCCAAACGATTTGAAATAATTAACTTTATAAAATTCAAAATATTTTTCAAGTTATTTTAAATAGTTTTGTCACTTTTTATAATTTTTAAATAATATATATGTTTTAAATAATCATGTATATAATTAGTATATTTTATGAATATTCAAAAAGATTTTAGTTTTAGTTAAATATTTTGTCAATTAGTTTGGTTTAAGTAATAGTTTATATCTTTAAATTAATTAGTTTATAATTTAGTTAATTACTTTATTTCGTTAAGACTAGAAGCTCGTTAATTTATTAATATTAATTTGTTTTATTTAATCTTTAATCAGATTCACTAGTTGAGTCAAATTGACTAAAATTTAAAGTTAAGTGGACTAAGTTTGCAATTCATTTGGTCATTTTTCTAATTCAAATATAACCATCTTTTTGTCCCACTTCATGGACCTTTTTAGAAAGACCAAGTGTTGGGCCCTCAACCCACTTCTCCAATTCAATTACCCAGCCCATTTCTTTCTCCTTTCCAGAAAACCCAACCCATCAGCAATACAATTTCCAGCAACAACATACAACAACATCACCCGACCGACCCCACATGCATTCATCTTCTTCACGCGTCTTCTTCCCCATAAATCCAGCAGCAAATCGCGGTTGACCAAACCCGAAAATTGCGCCAACAATACTCTCCCATACGCAAGAATCAGCCTTTTCCCTGATTTCGAGCAAGAATTTGAGGATTTTGGTACAAATTTTGAATTTCAAATTCATTCAAAAATCTGCCTGTTTTCCCCCCTAATCGAATCCAATTTCTTCTATAAAAACCCATCTTTGCCTTTAGTTTATGGAGGGGCGAGCATAGGGAGAGGTTTTGAGTTCGGTTCTTTGGCAATAGATGTTTTACACTTAAGAATTTTATATTTAGCCCTCTCTTGTTCTAAGTTCCGAGAAGGTCGCCGCTCAGATTTTCTTGGTTTGCCGTTTGTATTCGAATTTTGTGGTGGAAGAATCGCTGTCCTCCTTTGCTCGTTCGTCCCATTTGCTGCTCCGAGAAAGGTAAACCCAGTTCCTCTCTTATCTTTCAAGCTATTCTGTTTGATTTTGGATATTTTTTTAGATTCTTGTATTCTGAAATCTCGTGTGTGTATAATATTATTTCTCCGATTTTGTGGCCATTTGATGAGTTTTTCATATAATGAATTAGGCGTATATGTGTTTATTCCTTGATTTTGGGTATTGTAAACTTAAAAGAGCCTATGTTTCTTCCATGGTGATAAACTCCTCTTCCAGTTGGAAACCCCAAAAAGCATGAAATTATTAATTCTTTCAATTGCTAACCCATTTGAGATTTTTTTTAAATCTCTAGAATGGAGGTTTGAATTGTTTTAACCTCTCTATGTGACTTGTGCACTTCTCCACATTTGTTTAAGTTAATGTTAATTTATTACTAAGTTTGAAAAATCCCGTTTATGATATATGTTCTCTCTGACCTTCTAAGCTATTTGTTTAATGTGTTTTGATATTATTGTGCCAACTAATGACATTTTGCTATATATATATATTTTTTTTTTTATTTTTTTATTTTTTTATTATTTTTTTTTTAAAATTTATTTATTTTTTTTTTATTTTAGTTGGCTCCACTGCTAATATATTTATTTTCCTTAGTTGTGATTTCCACCCTTATCGATTTTTACAAGTTGTATGTTTTAGTTGAAATCATTTGAGTTGTTTTACATTTTGTGATATGAGTCTTCATGGACTATTATTATATGATATTTTTAGCAAATCTTGAATAAACTTGCTTAGCTGTAGCACAATTACCAGTGATTTCCTTCTTAACAAAGTACTAAGAATTACCCTAGTCTACTACTATCTTGGTTTAATTAATTCCGTTGCATCATGACAATTTTCTTTCCATATACAAATAGTACGATTAGTTGAATATCGTCTAAATGCACTATCTCATTTTTATTCTTATCATCCAAAGAGTCTCCTATATATGCTAATTCATTTTTTCTTTCTTTGCATGACTTCTCTAAATGAGTTCGTTGGACTGTTTTCCTTGCATTTTTGTTAGGCCGAGCCTAATAATTTTTCTCGAGTTAGCCTCGTTGCCAAGCATGAAAGAGAAGATTATATGCAGCTTGTATACACTAAGTATACACTGATATACACTCAGTGTATACACTATACAAGAGCAGTGAAAATGGGCCAAAGGCCCTAAATTTTCCAACAGCTGGTTGAGATATATCTGGGCCAAAATCTCATCCATTTGACAGCCTTTTTATGTTAGATTTAAGACAGGTTGAGGTGGGCTAAGAGGCCCAAAATCAGAAAGGCCCAAATCTCCCTCTCTCACTCTCTCTATTGTATTTATTAATTTGTTTAATTCGTACTTGCTTATTTGCTAATTAATCTTAAGGTTAAGTCAATCCAAAATTCCCAAAAGATGAACCACTTCTTTGTGTTGTTCTGTTTTCAACAATTTCATTTTATCAACTCTTGTATTCTTTATATACTTAAATATTTTAATCAAAATTTTCTCTTTGATTTAATTAATTCAACTGGCTTAAGTTATTATGTTTGAAATAATACAAATGAATTTTAATTAATCCAGTTTTCTTTTCTACAAATTCTAATCATTTGCAATTCAATTCAAATATTTTAATTAAGGCCCCCCTTTCTAAAAAATAAAAAAATATCTTTGTTTAACTACTTTTTTTAAGTAAATTTTAAAAGTCATTTTTATAATCATTTTTTCTGAAAAATAGTCAAAATATTTAATCTAAGTCGTAGGATAACCGCATATTAGCCGGCGCTTCAAATGCCTTAAAACTCTTTTTGAAGCGTAAATAAGAACCTCTTACCCATTTTTATCTAAATTTATAAAGACTTAATCTGTTAGTCCTTTTTAAATTAACTTTTCTTAATTTTAAAAAAAAATTAAGTGGTGATTCTTTTCTAAGTATTTTTCTCAAATTGGTTTATACTAAGAACATTTCAAAAAGTGATTCTTCTAAAGATAATAAAATCACGGCATAATAGAAATGACGATTCTGCTGGGGATTTAATAGGTTCTAATCATAACAAACTTAGGTTAATTATTAAGGTTTTTAGCATATGCTTACTTGCTTGCTTTATTTTACATGCCTAATGCTTTATTTTCCATGCTTATGTGATATAAACTGCTTATTTGTTATTGTTTATCTAAAATGTTTATTTGTTACTGCTTTATATAAATTGTATATTTGTTACTGCTTTATAAACTATCATTCCGTTCATACTTCTTCCAATTATTGAAAATTCACACAATCACACATACACACGAGGTGTGTTTTGCGCACCTGTAAATTTCTTTCAAAATCTCCAAAGTTAGGAGAGTTGGCATATGCGTGGGGTGTTAGAATCTTTTTTCGTGTGACCGCATAGCCTCCTTGCTCGAGTTGTCCACTCGGGAACCTTGTGTCTAGTAAGCCAAATTTTAGAAAACATAATATAGAGCTAAGTCAACCCTCAATTAAGTCATGCATGCATATATTCATCCCGGGTATCGATTCCACATTTAAGAAGTCCACCCTTATGTCGATGGGTTTCACGATCCAACAACCAACAAGCATATTTTGTGCAACATGATAATGATAGACGGATCCAAGTCTAATTTTGACATAGTGAGTTTGGAAATTACGTGTTCATTTTACTTTGTAGGATGAATTCAGTCCCTCAAGTGCCCAAAATTAGGATGGTTGAGGGTTTCCCGTGCAAATTGAAGACATGATGGGAAAATTTCACTCCAAGTGAAAAATTGGCAATTGTAAGAAGGTTGGGGTTCCTCCCCATGCTATTCAAGGTAAACCCAGACAAACATGTGATTAAAGCATTAATTCAGTTTTGGGATCCAGACCGTGTTGTGTTCACATTCAAAGACTTTGAACTAACACCTACATTGGAGGAAATCTGTTATTTCATTAGTTTGAAGTATCGAGGAAGAGGTCAAATTATTTCACACAGTCATCAAGGAAGAAATTTCTTCGCTACTTAGGACTGAAAAATGAAAAGAAACTTCGATGCTTCGAACATAATTGGGTTTCTCTGGATTACTTATACGAAAGGTATGGACGCTTGGATAGTTACAAAATTTTCAGGAAAGAATTCTCTTGCACTTATGTTCATTGGCAAGCTAGACGTTCTATCACATTTGTTGTGGCTTTACTAGGGACTTTAGTGTTTCCACGAGAACATGGTAATATTAGCACCTGCATATGTTCTTGGCTCGAATACTTTTTGAAGGTGTTAATGGCGAAGAACTCACTTTGGTTCCTATGATTTTAACAGAAATATTTTGAGCTCTTGGAAAATGTAAAAGAGAGAAGGCAAACTTCTTTGAAGGTTGCAATCTTCTTTTACAAATGTGGGCAATTGAACATTTTCACCAGCGTAAAATTATGGATGATATATGCTTTAGTAACGCAAATCATATTGACAGTTTTTATGACATGATTAGAAGGTTTGTGTCTCCGGTTGGTACTGATGACTAGTATGGATATCTGGCCCCCCGCACCAGTAACCAAATTTAGTGAAAATATCCATTACTCTCACATTCCTCGGCCTATATAAAATGCAAAAGCTTTTATTATATCGAGCTTATTGGGTTGAAAGGTCTCTAGCCATATGCTCCGGTGCTCCTGTTTCAACAGTTTGGTCAAACACAAGTAATCCCTCTTCGAGCAAACATGAGGATTTCTGAAATTTCCTTCGGACCAAACTTTGAAGTCCCTAGAGCCAGAGGGATTCTTCATGAATGGAATAATATTCTCATGATAGATATAGGAAATGAGCCAGAAAGAGAAATTCCAGAATATCAGGTGTGGCTTCGAGAAGATCGCAATAACATGAGTCTAGAAGGTGAATAAGGTTTTGAGGATATTGGGACGACGATCTGGATAAGATATTCTTATCTTGGAACCAAAGTGGTCACTCCTGAAATGTGGGCTCAAATGGAAAATATAATGCAATATTTGGACAATGCGGGAGCAGGGCTTAGCAACGTGAAAGCGTTATCTTCCCTTCCTCCACTAACGTGATTGATAGCAAGATTTGGGCAAAGTCTTAGATTTGTTTATTCTCTCTTTGTTGTACTCTTTTATTAGTATTTAATGAAAACTCTGGGGGTCTTTGTTTTCCAAACTTGAGTTGTCACAAATTAGTGACTTGGATCAATCTATCATAATCACGTTATGTTTGACGTTTAGGCCTACCCTTGGCACAAAAGGGTCACAAATATGTTTAGGACGCGATATTTGTTTGTTTGCTTTTGTACTTTAACTGCTTATGTGATACGTTGCTTGGAATGAGGACATTTTTAGCCCACTCATTTTCAAAAAAAAAAAATCTCTAAAAATCTCTACAATACCAAATACAAGTCACCACTTCAACATTCGACCAAATACTCTTTGAGTCTTTAGTTTCCCAACAAAATTTGAACTTCACTTTCAAACCCTTACTCTCCCATCTCATAAAAAGGTCGATTTTTCGTCTCAAGTCAAAAAGGAAGTTTGGACTGCATAGGGCCTGAATTCTCCTTGGGAGATACATAGGCAGCCTTTCAAGGCCCGATCTGTCACTACCCGAGAGCACTCTCTAGTCGTAACCGGCGTATTCGACCTCGAAGAGGTCAAATACAAGCCTCATGGATCATTCATTCATCGCATAGACACTAAAACTCCCAAGGAAAAAAAAAACTTTCTTCATACACAAAGAAACTTTCATCAAATAACAAGCGGAAGACTTTCTAGACTTTATCCAAGATGTCTCAAAACCATCTAATATTTGAATACAATAATGGGACTAAGCCCACTCAAAACTATAACAAAACTACAAGACATAAAGGAACATGTTAGTTATTGTCCTTGAATATATGAGGACTCACCAAGTCTTCATCTTCAAACATCTTAGAAACCTATCCATCAACCATGGAATATCGACATCTCTAAATCCCTACACTTTAGTCAAAAGGGAAAGAAAGGGGTTAGTACAATTAAGTACTAAGTATGGAAACCATGCAAAAACATGTTAAAAAAGACATTTGGTTGAAAGTCATGCCCTATACCATTTTAGTAAAACTTCATGAATATTGACATATTAGACATATTATAGAACATAACCAACATATAAGACATTAACCACATTATAGACATACTCAACATTTTCACCACGTAACTCATTTTATCATCCAAGAACCCTTATCTAAAGTTACCCTAAGACACACTTGAGTGAGACATGAAGTGGCCGCCCATACAACCTCTTCATACACACCTAAGTGTTCCTCAAGGCTACTATAGACAAGAACCATCATGCTTCAAGGTAGCATACTAAGTAACTCACTTCATTAACATAAGCTATTCATTCAACAAATCATTTAGACATTAAGTCAACATTCTTCTTTAAAGTCATTTAGGACACATTCATGCATTTAGGGGACTTCACACTTTAGTCATATAAACTTAGGGAACTCACTTTAGCACCTTCAAAGCCTACTCGTGCCATGTGTAGATAGCATCCCATACTACTACCTACACGTTGTAGAACCTATCAAGCAACTAGAGTCCACACTAAGGATATCAAGTTTTACATTTAAAGATCCAAGTGTCAAGAATGCTCATAGCACAAATTTTCCAAGAGATTAAATAATAAGGCTCGCCCAATATATACATCATGTTGTCACACCAAGCACAAGCAAGTATCAAGAAGGCCCAATGCCCGGTATCAAGAAGGGTCAAAGACCAATAATCAAGAGAACCAAGAACCACATTAAAAATGATTTTCTAATTCGTACTTAAAAGGGACAACTTCCATTCAAAAGACGGACTAAAAATCCAGAGTCAAGATGGCAAGTGATCCGAATCAAGAGGCATGCAAGAGTGACAAAGTCACAGCCACAAGAAAGACAAGGTCCCAACAAGAGTGCCATGTGATCAAACAGTCCGTACAAGTGGGCGAGTTACATGAGCGTCTTTAACGTCTTAAAGGAACCAACATGACAATGCAAAGTGACAAGAGGTAGCCAAGGTACCAAGATCAACTTTCAAATATTTTCGCAGTTAAAAGAGTGCAAGTACAAGTTTATACACAAACTCAGTGCTTTAGCAAAGAACCCGTCCAACACAACTTTGCGAGTTCAGACCGTAGACCAACCAACGTTTCAAGGTCCTCAACTTGTTCACGAGTATATACAACCTTAAAAATACAATTAAATAACTTCTTTAACTTCTATTTGCTTAGTAATGTTGACGTAAGATAGGATCATCATCACAAGTAAGCCTAGCATGTATAAATACAACTATGCTTCCAAAACAGTGAATATGTCCAGCCTGGTACCTGAAGTCGCAAGTTAGATTTGAAAAGGAAAGCGACAAAACTAGACTTTCTAACCTTCATGAAAGATGTAACTACATCTCTTAAGGTTGCAAACAAACAAGAATCACCACCAAATACATTTTGTACAAAAAGATATATTCAAAACACTAATAGCTGATCATACAGGATTTCTATTTCCGAAATCTGGGCAGAACATGCCCTATGTTTTGTCCCATATTTCGTATCCATAACGATTAAATTAGAGTTTTACATAAACATAAGAGTTGTAGGTATCCGAGTTAGCTTTCCAAATCATATTTATACAATGTAAACGAAGTTCTAGATAATGAGATATGCATAAATTACTAAACACTACCCAACTCAGAAACAGATTTCATCACTTACATGTGAAAGGAATGCCATAGCCTATTGATTTATATTCAACATAGCTTTTCATTTGTCAAGAAGAGCACCTAAGTCTACCAAGTCAAGAGATGACATTCAACAATATAAGACACTTCACATTCCATCATCTTCATTCATAAGTGTTAAGAGAGAACATACTTTTAATCACAATACAATAATACTTTATTCAAGCTCACCTTGGGATCCCATGAACACATTTATATTCACAACATGATTACCTTGCTTCATTAGATTCTCATTCAAATCCTTTACATCACATTCACATATATGATATCATGTCAACACTTCAATTCCTCATATAATGCCTTCCAGGCCATAATCATAATACATTCAATAAGTAAACACCTCCACCATAAGTGGATCACACATCAATCTATCACAATTCTATATCAATTCTACATTAACAATGAAGCTAGGACAACTTACCCTTTTCCAAAGCCACAATCACCATTCTTCAATTCTTCAACAATTCTCACATAGATAATAATAGAAATCAACTACTCAACTCAACCTAAACATTTTTCCATCACCATTCAATCATAAACATTCAACCCACTTCATAAGCCAAATTTAGAAAACTTGGAAAGATATGGGTTCATGGATTTTTCTTTCTTAAAACCATCAATAAACATCAATAATAACATAAATCATCATTAAAAATCATTTAATGCAAGAACCCATGCTAGAACCGAAATTAGGACTTTATTGAGTTTTTGAAGAACTTTCAAAACACTTTGATTTGGCTCCTTGAATCGAAAAAGAATCAAGGATAAAGGATCCCCATACCTTAACCTTCATGAATCCTATGAAAATTGAAGAAGAAACACCATGAAATCCTCAACCCTAGCTCCCACTTCATCTTCTTCTTTGAGTTAGAGAGAAATATAGAGAGAGGGAAGACTTTGGGATTTTGATTTTGGAAAAAGAGAGTAAATAACTTGTTAAAAGACTTAAAACCTTATACAAGTCATTTAATTAACTCCTAACCGAAATAACTAATTAATTCCCAAAGCCCAACTAAAAATTAAAATGTCAAAAACTGGTAACATCTACGGACCCTAAATCTCTATGAACTAAACTCAAAAAGCCAATTTACATTATTTAATCAAGTTACCAACTTCAATACACATGTGAGGCTCTAGTTCTTCCTATTTCATTTTTAGGGTCGTTACACTACCCCTCTCTTTTTAAATTTTTCTTTTCCCCTTCATTCTACAAGGAAACGTTGAATTCACACCAACAGATGCCAAAAGATGCAGCAAGAAGACCTTAGCTCAATGCGATTCAACTTTCGTGGGTCACTAGTCTCAAAATAAAATGAGTAAATTCCTGCTTGTTCAAAATCAGTCCCTGTTACTCGTGGGTTAACATGTCCTCAAACGAAGCAACTTTTGTGTGTTTATATGTTTCTATGTTCTATTTTGCACTATTTGTCATCCATCAAACTAACAGATTTGACTTTGAGTTGTTTTCTTCTAAAGGTACTTAGAACTGGTCTATGTCGGTAAGCTGGCCGATCATCCCTACTTCACAAGATCCAAGGCTCCTAAAGGTTTCTTCCCCAGTCAAAACTCACAGAAGGGAAAAGCAGTAATGGGTGACAACAATGAAGAGATTGGCCTTATCGATGTTGTTATGGCTCAGCCCGTCATTGTTGATCAGAACAAACTAATTATGCAGTTGATGGAATAGATTACCAAGATGAGGGATGAAATTCAGAGAAGACAAGATTTGCCTAATTCGGTTTTTGCTTTCAATACTCTAACAGACGGAATGTCTCCACTTCACTTTCCTCCTTCGAGTGAGGAACAAGCTTAAAACCCACCCTCCAGTCCTGCTCAAAATCACTCGACCATCAACCTAACCACCCAAAATCCCCATTATGCCTCCGCCTCTTACCATGCACCACATCCTCCTCAAAGTACCAACCCCCAAGTGCCACTTCCTCCTCAAAATGCCAACCTCCAAGCTTGTCCGCCCTTCCAAAACCAAAACGTTAACAACTTGCACACCTCCCTCCACCACAAAAATCAGCTTACCAGCGCCCAGACTTTCCCTCAAAACTATCAATCCCTTCAAAATGCCCAGAGTCCCTCCATTGCTCCACCTCTACCTCAAAAAAACACTTTCCAAATCCCAGTCCCCAATGAGCCTTACTCCAATTGTTCTAAGCTCGACCACTATGAAGAGTAAGAGAGTGAGTGTTGATCAAAGGAAAAGGCTACCAAGCTAGATATGAAAGAAGAAATCCGAAAAGCCATGAAAAAGTTGCACTGCATTCCTGAAGTCGGCGGTTTGAGTTATGAGGATTTATGCATTCATCCAAATTTGGACCTCCTGGAAGGTTTCAAGGTACCAAAATTTGACGTTTTCGGAGGAATAGGGAACCCCTTAGCACACCTGAGGGCCTACTGTGACCAGCTCGTGGGAGTTGGAAGAGATGAAGCTTTATTAATGTGACTTTTTAGTCGAAGTCTCAGTGGAGAGGCCCTGGAATGGTTTACAACTCATGAAATGAGACAATGATCTAGCAAGAACTCTCTGGCTAAGATTATCGAATGACTCGCCTATAATGTGGAGATCGTTCATGATCGTTATTCCTTAGAAAGGATGAAACAGAAATCAAATGAAAGTTATAGAGAATTTGCATACAGATGGAGAAAAGAGGCAGCTATAGTTTGTCCTCCTATGTTTGAGAAAGAAATTGTCGAAGTATTTGTGCGGGTTCAAGAGCTCGAGATTATGATAGAATCATGTTGCTCATTGGAGCAAAGTTTTCCGAGATAGTCAAAGTAGGTGAGGCAATCGAAGATGGATTAAGAATCGAGAAGATTGCCCATGTTGCCGTCTCGCCTAGATCCTTGGGTTTGTTGAAGAAGAAAAGAGAAAACGTGTCTTCTATCTCTTATGAGGGGGAGAGGATCCCAAAGAAATCCTCATCGTACCAAGGTCGTTCTCGACCTTCATAGGGTTCATTGTCGACTTGTTATACACAGACTGATTACCAAAATATCCCTCCCTCTGTCTACCAAACTCCCCCTTCAATTTACCAAACTCCATCCTCTCATTATCGAAATGTCTTCCCTAACTATGTGAATGTCCAAACAAACTACCAAACTCCTCCTCTAGTATATCAAACCCCACCTTCATACTACCACAATACCCCTCCAAATTTCCAAGATCCACAGCCAAATTACCAAACCAATTCCTAACGAAGATATCAAGCCCCCCCCACCACAATGCCCCAGATTATCGTCAAATGCCTCCCCCTCAACAAGGCAATTACGATCCTCGTCCAAGGTTTGAGAAGAAGCCCGCTAGGAATTTCACTCCGCTCATTGAAAGTCGAACAAAGTTATTCGAGCGATTGATTGTGGCAGGTTTTATGCATCCAGTGGGGCCCAAACTTGTTGACACTAGCTCAAGGTTTTACAGACCTGATAAGAGGTGCATATATCACTCCAACGATGTTGGACATGATACCAAAGATTGTATCAACCTAAAGCACAAAATCCAAGATGTAATCGACCAAAAAGTGGTCTCTCTCTAGACAGTCGCGCCTAATGTCAATAGAAATCCATTGCCAAATCATGGAGACGTCACTATCAATATGATAGAGACGGATGATGATTGGTGCATGACAAATGTAATAGTTTCGATTGTTCCTGACGAACTGGAAAGGGGTGTATCTTCGTTATGCATTAGAGAGAAGAAAGAGTTTGTGATTCTAACACCCTAGAAGGCTATTGCCTTGGTGCCAAGAGAAACTCCCGCTCGACCAAGGTTTATGATTGAAACGGCTGCTACCCAGGGTATGACTTGATCCAACAGATGTTACATACCAGAAGAGTTAGCTTAGGAAGCGCAGAAGAATGATCAATCTAAAAGGCCAATTAGTGAAACTGAAGCAGAAGAGTTCTGGAGAAATATGCAACCAAAATATTACTCGATCGTGAAGCATCTGGAGAAAACACCAGCTTAAATTTTAGTGTGGGCCTTAATGATGAGTTCACAACTGCATAGGCAAGCTTTGATGAAGGCTTTGGATGATACCTATGTGCCCGTGGGTACTAACAGTGATAATCTGGTGCCATGATAAACCAAGTCGTTTGAGGATACCGCATCACTTTTTGTGACGAAGAGCTGCCCTTTGAAGGTAGGATGCACAACAAAGCTCTGTACGTCACCATTATGTGGTGAGACAAGGTTATAAATTGCATCTTGGTCGATGACGGATCTGGTCACAACATTTGCTCGCTTTCGACTCTCAAGCAACTAAACTTCGACTTGAGAAAGGTTCACCGAAACCAAGTCAATGTGAGGGCTTTCCATGTAGTGAAAAGGGACACGTTGGGTGCAGTAAACTTGGATATTCAGATGGGTCCTACAGAATTTAATGTGGAGTTTCAAGTGTTGGATATCAATACTAGTTACAATTTGCTTTTGGGAAGACCATTTATCCACATAGCCTGGGCTGTGCCTTCTACTTTTCACCAACTAATGAAAATTGTTTGGAAGGACCAGGAATTGGTCATTCATGGTGAAGGGAGCCATTCCAATGGATATGCGTCGATTCTTGATGATGTCTTTCGAGGTTTTTATTTCTACATGGTGGAGCTAGTAAATGCCACCGGTGATGATTTGGCTCCTCAGCTCCCCTATGCCTTTTGTGTACAAGATGATAGCTACTGTTATGCTCCAGAGTGGTTTCGAACCAAGTTTCGGATTGGGGAGGCATTTTCAAGGAATTATTGAGTCTATTTAAATTCCTGGCAAAGGAACAAAGTTTGGTTTGGGGTATGTATCCACAGATGATGATGAAGCAGAGGTGTTGAACAAGAGTGTTGATCAAGCATTGGTTAGGCCAATTTCTCATTTGTACTAGTCATTTCGGGTGCGAGAATATGTCAATGATGGTGGTCTCGGGGAAGGAATTTGGGGCCTTTTTGAGGAGATTGACGCGGTCATCGAGGAAGAGGCTGGGACATCAGCTATTCGTGATGCTGAGCTAGAGAAGCAGTGTCAGAATTGGACCTCCACACTGCTCCTGATTCCCCATGCAGCTGGTAGAAAAGACATGTGTTTGTGTTTGTTTTGAAAATTCGGAGGTAGTCTGAAAGAGGCCCGAGACCCACCTTATGCATATTTTACTTGTTTTAAGTCTTTGAATTCCGTCGTGTTATTTCAAAAAGGCTATATAACCCTTGGTCATGGCCAAAGTTTGTTCCCAATTTTTCAACTTAAATGAAGAGCCTCCCTTATCAAAATCTTGTTTATTTATTTACGTTTACTTTCCTAACTTTGTCTGTTTATGATTTCAGTAATAATAATTTAAAACCTATCAATGTCATGTCATGTCACGAGTCGAACGAACAAAATGAAGCAGGTGATGATGAATGCGAGGAATATGAAGAAGAAAATGAGGTACCCGGACATGTTGATAAAAAGTTCTGACAATTTGAGAATCAACACAAACCAAATTTGGAAGAAACTTAGATTGTGAATCTAGGGGATGAGGATTGTGTTAAAGAAGTAAGAATCAACGTCCATCTGACTGAAGCTCAAAGAAAGGACCTGGTTCGTTTGCTCAGAGAATACATCGACGTATTTGCCTGGTCTTATAGAGATATGCCAGGGCTAAGTACGAACATGGTTTCTCATAAATTGCTGATCAATCCTGATTTCAGTCCGATAAAGTAGAAAACACTTAAAATTAAGCCAGAGCTGAGTTTGAAGATGAAAGAGGAGATTACCAAACAGATTGAGTCTAGAGTGGTGGAAGTGACACAATATCCCACTTGGTTAGCCAATGTTGTTCCAGTGGCCAAGAAAGATGGAAAGATTAGAATTTGTGTCGAATACAGAGATCTCATTAAAGCTAGCCCCAAGGATAACTTTTCATTGTCGAACATTCATATTCTTATTGATAACTGTGCTAAACATGAGGTGCAGTCGTTTGTAGATTGTTATGTGGGTTATCACCAGATCCTGATGGACGAAGAAGATGTGGAAAAGACAACCTTTATTACGCCTTGGGGTGTATATCATTATCGGGTGATGCCTTTTGGTCTCAAGAATGTCGGTGCTACTTATATGAGGGCTATGACAACCATCTTTCATGACATGATTCACAAAGATATTGAGGTGTATGTAGATGATGTCATAATCAAATCCCGCAAGAGTTTGGATCACTTGACTCACTTGAGAAAATTCTTTGATCGTCTGCGTCGTTACAATTTGAAGCTAAATCCCACCAAATGTGCTTTTGGAGTGGTAGCTGGCAAGTTATTGGAATTTATAGTCAGTAGAAGGGGCATTGAGCGTGACCCTTCCAAGATCAAAATGATTCAAGAGTTACCTCATTCGAAGACCAAGAAAGAGGCGATGAGTTTCCTGGGAAGGTTGAACTACATCAGCCGATTGATAGCCCAATCTATCGTGGTGTGTGAGCCCATGTTTTAAGTTGTTGAAAAAAGATGCCTTGACCAAGTGGACTAGAGAATGTCAAACTGCTTTTGATGCCATCAAGAATTATTTGTCCAATCCGCTGGTGTTGGTCCCTCCACGAGAAAGAAGTCCATTGTTGCTATATTTTTCCGTCTCAAATAACGCATTTGGATGGGTGCTCGGTCAACATGACGAAACTGGGAAGAAAGAACGAGCCATCTACTACTTGAGCAAGAAATTCACTCTATATGAGGTCCGTTACACTCTTTTGGAAATGACATGTTATGCTTTGACCTGAATTGCTCAGAAGTTGAGACATTATTTGTCTTCGTATACCACATATCTTATCTCCAGAATGGACCCATTGAAGTATATTTTTCAGAAAGCAATGCCAATCGAAAAGTTGGCAAAATGGCAAATGCTTTTGGGTGAGTTTGATATTGTGTATGTGACCCAGAAAACGATAATAGCACAAGCGTTGGTTGACCATCTTGCGGAGAATCCTGTTGATGAAGAGTATGAACCATTCAAGACTTATTTTTTCGATGAAAAAGTTGTATTTGTCGGTGAAGATATTTCTGAAGCAATACGTGGTTGGAGAATATTCTTTGATGGAACAACAAATCACCAAGGGAAAGGTATTTGAGCAGTCTTATTATCAGAATCTGGTCAGCACTATCCTATGGCAGGTAAACTCCGATTTAATTGTGCAAACAACATGGCTGAATATGAAGCTTGTATCCTTGGTTTGAAGATGGTCATCGACATGAACGTTCATGAGTTATTGGTAATTGGAGATTCTGATTTGTTGATTCATCAGGTTCAAGGAGAATGGGCCGTGAAAAACCCAAAGATCGCACCGTATGTGTAGTATATACAAAAGTTGTACAAGAGATTTCACAAGATGAGTTGGCCGATGCTCTTGCCACTATCGCATCAATGATTAAACATCCATATACAAGTTACATTTATCCTTTCGATATAGAGGTAAAAGAGCGGCTTATTCATTGTTCACATGTTGAAGTAGAGCTAGATGGTTTGCCTTAATACTTTGACATAAATAAGTATTTGAAGACGTGACTTATCCTGAGAATGCAATGTTCAATCAGAAGAAATCAATACGTCGTATGGCTAACATTTTCATTACAAGTGGGGAAATCCTTTATAGGAGGACTCCAGATTTAGTTCTTCTCAGATGTGTTGATGCTAGTGAAGCTACGAAGCTTCTGGAACAGATACATGCTGGAGTTTGCGGTACTCACATGAATGGACTCACTTTGGCTAGGAAGATCCTCCGAGCCGGTTATTTTTGGATGATTATGGAGCATGATTGTTGCAAGTTTGTGCAGAAATGTCATAAATGTCAAGTGGATGGTGATTTGATTCGAGTGCTACCTTATGAACTCAATGCTATGAGTTCACCTTGGTTGTTTGTAGTTTGGGGAATGGATGTCATCGGTCCAATAGAGTCAGCTGCCTCTAACGGACACAGATTCATTTTGGTTGCAATTGACTACTTTACCAATTGGGTGGAAGCAACTTCCTATAAGTCGGTGACCAAGAAAGTTGTAGCTGATTTCGTCCGTAACAATCTGATATATTAATTTGGAGTATCAGAATTCATCATTACTGATAATGGAGCAAATCTCAACAGTCATTTGATAAGAGAGATATCTGAACAATTCAAGATTGCTCATCGAAACTCAACCGCTTTTCGTCCCCAAATGAATGAAACTGTAGAAGTAGCAAAAAAAAACATAAAGAAGATTCTGAGGAAAATGATTGACAATCACAGAGGTTGGCATGAGATGTTGCCATATGTTTTGTTGGGATACATAACGACAATCAGAACGCCTATTGTTCTAAACTGCCGATGAACCTTATTGAAATTTTTGAGGTCATCCTCAAAAAAATTGTCCCAGTTAACTGTCTTGGCGTATCTTGAACTATTGGTGAGCAAATCACAAATTTTTTGAGATTTTCTCAAAAAATTGTCTCAGTTACAATTCTCAACGTCGCTTTAGTCTTGACTTGTTGGGGAGATCTTCTTCTTGAGAATTTTTGAGAGGATCTCAAAAATTCTGTCCCGGTTTCTATTATAAAGGAAAAAAAATAGAAATCTTACGGGAGATATGACCAAACCGTTATGGCGCATACATATCCCGTTGAGGTAGGAATCAAGTCAAACGTAATTCTTCTCTCGAGAATTAAAAAATATGAAATTTTGATAAGGAAATGATCGAGGCCGACATAGACCGTCTACGTATCTCATTCTTGAGAATTCAGGTCAAACGTAGTTCATTACTAGGATATAAAAAACTTGACATAAGCAATTACAAGCAAATGATACGATTACAAGGAAAGTGATGAGAGAAAAACTATTTTCAGACGTAGTATCTCTTGACAGCATTTGAGTTGATTAGTTTTGGCGACTCCTGGCCATCCATCTCCCACAGGATCAAGGCACCTCCAGATAACACTTTACGAACCATATATGGTCCTTGCCAATTTGGTGTAAATTTTCCCTTATACTCATCTTCATGGGGGAAGATGCGTTTGAGGACCAATTGTCCTTCTTCGAATGTTCGAGATCTCACTTTTTTGTTGAAAGCACGAATCATTCTCTATTGATATAATTGGCCATGACAAACAACAATCATTCTCTTCTCATTAATCAATGTTAACTGATCAATCCGCTTGTGAACCCAATTAGCATTACTCAATTCAGCTTCTTGGATTGTTCTCAGTGAAGGTATTCCAACTTCGGTAGGTATAACTGCTTCTGTTCCATATACTAACAAGTATGGAGTTTTGAATATTTCCCAACAAGTAATCAGATAGACCTCGAGGCATCAACTTCAAAGACGTTCACTAAGCTTGACGTGACATGACACTTGACAGCGACCTTTTCCAAATATTACTTTTTGAAAATCTATTTTCCATAAAACTTTTCTTTCATGTTTCAATTATTTTTGCATACAAATGTCTTGTCTTATCTACCAAGAAGCGGGAGATCGGAGAAATCAACTAAAGATAACCAGACAACCAAAGGAAACGACACAAATCAGTTCACTTTAAACTAACAATTTTTCTGTGGATGCAGGTCTATAAGTTTGCCTCAAGATCATCATATTCCTCCATTCAACGAACATGGAGAAGTCAAAAGGCGAGGACCTCCCCGAAATTGATAATTTTTCTGTGGATGCAGGAAAAGTATTAAGTTTCTTATACCAAAGAATCGGGGATATGAGTAACATTATTTCATTCAAATTCTCTGCAAGGCAAGGTCCATAATGAACACACGATTATGTTTGAAGATGAAGCAAATAGAATCCCCGAAGAGAGAAATTATATTGTTTTCCAACAACTAAAAATACTCGGAGGAAGTAATCTGCATCATATTTTTAGATAGATAATATTCCCACCCAAAGAGTCATATATATCGTATTGTCAAATGAGACGATACCACTACTTCGAGGGTCATTTTAATTGTATTATCAAAAAGTCAAGGCCGCCACCATAAGATACATAGAAAATCACCAACATTGTTTGGTGAAACATTATCTTCGTTCGGTATCGGGAGGCATCATCACTATCTTCATGCATAGCAAGAGGAAGAACTCATGCATAGCAAGAGAAAGAGCCATGCATCACGGAAAAAGTCATGCATCACGAGAAAGATTCATGCATAGCGGGAAAAGATTCATGCATCGCGGGAAAGATTCATGCATCGTGGGAAAAGTCATGCATTGCGGGGAAAAGATTCATGCATCGCGGGAGAAGTCATGCATCGCTAGAAAAGATTCATGTATTACGGGCAAAAAAAATAAAATAAAGAAAATCATGCATCACGGGAAAGAAGTCATGTATTGCCGAAAAAGTCATCCTCAACTACGGTTTTCGAGGAAGCATCACTTGTATTTTTCAATGAAGCATTATCTTCATGCATCGCGGGAGAATTTGTGCATCGCAAGAAAATCAATATCAGCTGCATCATTTTCATTTGCAAGAACAACATCAAGAGAACCATCAATAATGACGTCAAGAGAACTATCGACATATTACATACGCCTATTTTATTACTTCGACATCAAAAGAAGAGTACGTTGAATAGTATTTTGCAAATGAAATACAAGCTTATTTGCTCTAGCCAAATTGGGGGAAGGTGATGTCAAATGTTCAAGGAGAGTAATTAAGTGTCAACACGGTAAAATACACTATCTCCCCATTTGAATTGCATTTTTATGCTAATGAATTTTATTCCAGTCTTTGTTGAGAGCATCGGAAGGATGAATTCTCAAAACAAACCACAGGGGCAAACGACGTGTAACTTTTTCTTAGCAGCGAACTGAGACATAGTCCAAAGAGGAATACCAAACTTTTAGGACGCGAGCTGAGGACTGACTTCCACCACAATTAAACCATACCCCTATCAGAAGGCATGTGGGTTTTTCTTAGGTTTATCGGTGTTAGTTTTGCATTCGGAAAATTTAGGCGTTCACCGGAGGCATCTTTCCAATCCGAGTGACAATGCACCAGGAGCTTTGGAAAATATGTCTGTGTAAGTTCTTAATAGGTGTGAAGTGCACCACATTTATGACTAAGAGGTTGCAAGCCTCTTTTTCATACTCGACTTACTTTTTCACTCTTCCCAACCGAATGCTATCTTATCATAAGAGATTTCCTTTTTCAACCAATCGAGTCGAACTACAAGTAGCTTGATTTCCTAAGTTGAGGGATATGTAGGCGGTCTCAATGTTGAAAACTCAGCTGTATTCTAACATTCTCTCTTAAAACCTTATTCCCAAGCATTCTTGTCTCTTCATAATTCGATATCAGGATAGCTTTTGAATTCTTTCAAAATGGTGCATTAAATCAAGCTTATCGAACTACAAGTGGCTCGAATTCTCATATAACCTGAGATATGTAGGCGACCCGATCCTGGAGTTCGACCATAATCCCTAAAGTCCGTACCAAAATCCCTTCCCGAAAGGATGAAGATGTGGACAGTTAAAAATGGATTTGTCAATTTCATTTGCCTCAGATTTCTTTCATCAATCCAAGTCAAATGAGGGACAGTTGTTGACACCCAATTTTAGATCTCCACAATGTATATTAATCATCGAGCTTCTTAAATTCCAAACGATTTGAAATAATTAACTTTATAAAATTCAAAATATTTTTCAAGTTATTTTAAATAGTTTTGTCACTTTTTATAATTTTTAAATAATCATGTATATAATTAGTATATTTTATGAATATTCGTAATTATCTCAAAAAGATTTTAGTTTTAGTAAATTTTTTTGTCAATTAGTTTGGTTTAAGTAATAGTTTATATCTTTAAATTAATTAGTTTATAATTTAGTTAATTATTTTATTTCGTTAAGACTAGGAAGTTCGTTAATTAATTAATATTAATTTATTTTATTTAATCTTTAATCGAATTCACTAATTGAGTCAAATTGGCTAAAATTTAAAGTTAAGTGGACTAAGTTTGCAATTCATTTGGTCATTTTTCTAATTTAAATATAACCTTCTTTTTGTCCCACTTCTTGGACCTTTTTAGAAAGACCAAGTTTTGGGACCTCAGCCCACTTCTCCAATTCAATTACCCAGCCCATTTCTTTCTTCTTTCTAGAAAACCCAACCCATCAACAATACAATTTCCAGCAACAACATAAAATAACAACATCACCCGACCGACCCCACCTGCATTCATCTTCTTCACGCGTCTTCTTCCCCATAATTCTAGTAGCAAATTGTGGCTGACCATACTTGGAAATCGCGCCAACAGTACTCTTCCATACGCAAGAATCAACCTTTTCCCTGATTTCGAGCAAGAATTTGAGGATTTTGGTACAAATTTTGAATTTCAAATTCATTCAAAAATTTGCCCGTTTTCCCCCCTTATCAAATCCAATTTCTTTTATAGAAACCCATTTTTGCCTTCAATTTATGGAGGGGCAAGCATAGGGAGAGGTTTTGAGTTCGGTTCTTTGGTAATTGACGTTTTACACTTAATAATTTTATATTTAACCCTTTCTCGTTCTAAGTTCCAAGAAGGTCGCCACTCAGATTTTCTTGATTTGCTGTTTGTATTCGAATTTTGTGGTGGAAGAATCGCTGCCCTCCTTTGCTTGTTCGTCCCATTTGCTGCTCCGAGAAAGGTAAGCCCAGTTCCTCTCTTATCTTTCAAGATGTTCTGTTTTGTTTGAATTTGGATATGTATTTAGATTCTTGTATTCTGAAATCTTGCGTGTGTATAATATTATTTCTCTGATTTTGTGGCCATTTGATGAGTTTTTCGTATAATGAAATTAGGCGTATATGTGTTTATTCCTTGATTTTGGGTATTGTAAACTTAAAAGTGTCTATGTTTCTTCCATGGAGTTGGAAACCCCCAAAAGCATGAAATTGTTAATTCTTTCAATTGCTAACCCATTTGAGAATTTTATAAATCTCTAGAATGGAGGTTTGAATTGTTTTAACCTCTCTATGTGACTTGTGCACTTCTCCACATTTGTTTAAGTTAATGTTGATTTATTACTAAGTTTGAAAAATCCTGGAGCATGAGTCCTTCTTTATGATATATGTTGTCTCTGATCGTCTAAGCTAATTGTTTAATGTGTTTTGATATTATTGTACCAAACTAATGACATTTTTCTATATATATATTATTTTAGTTGGCTCCACTGCTAATATATATATTTTCCTTAGTTGTGGTTTTCACCCTTATTGATTTTTACAAGTTGTATGTTTTAGTTGAAATCATTTGAGTTGTTTTAGATTTTGTGATATGAGTCTTCATGGACTATTTTTATATGATATTTTTAGCAAATCTTGAATAAACTTGCTTAGTTGTAGCACAATTACTAGTGATTTCCTTCTTAACAAAGTACTAAGAAATACCCTAGTCTACTACTATCTTGGTTTAATTAATTCCGTTGCATCATGACAATTTTCTTTCCATATACAAATAGTACGATTAGTTGAATATTGTTTAAACACACTATCTCATTTTTATTCTTATCATCCAAAGAGTCTCCTATATATGCTAATTCATTTTTTCTTTCTTTGCATGACTTCTCTAAATAAGTCTGTTAGACTCTATTCCTTGCATTTCCGTTTGGCCAAGCCTAATAATTTTCCTCGAGTTAGCCTCGTTGCCAAGCATGAAAGAGAAGCTGCTACGAAGCTTGTATACACTAAGTATACACTGATATACACTCAGTGTATACACTATACAAGAGTAGCGAAAATGGGCCAAAGACCCTAAATTTTCCAACAGCTGGTTGAGATATATCTGGGCCAAAAGCTCATCCATTTGGCATCCTTTTTTTGTTAGATTTAAGACAGGTTGAGGTGGGCTAAGAGACCCAAAATCATAAAAGCCCAAATCTCCCTCACTCACTCTCTCTATTGTATTTACTAGTTTCTGGGTACGTGCATCACACGTGTAGCCAAGTGTATTCATTTTTCTAAACTTATAGTATATGACAACAACTGTGCTCCACATAAGTGCTTAGACATCTTATTATAATGTTTAACTTGTAAGTGTTAAGTATTTATAGGATTTATGTTGCACTAAAAAGTATAAATGTTGGTGGATATAGGAAGAATTTTAACCATTAGTGTTACACATATAATTGTTAGAATAAGAGTATTTGTTTGAAAATTAAAATAGTTATCTGATTTTATATGGATCATTGATAATGAACTTTAGTACTTTTAGATCTCTTTATTATTAATTAAAAAGGCAATATGTTAATTCATGAGATAACGAACTAATTATAAATGTATGTATAGTCAGTCATTTAACATATTTTTGAAATATTTCATATTATCCATGTAAAACACAAATGAGTTGGCATATAATAAAATATCTAATCTTTCATTAAGATAATTTTTAATTTAATTTGGAAATAAGAAATATAATAGTGTACTTGTTCCACCCCAATAATTATATAAAGTCTAAATAAGTAATATCTATTTAGTTGTAATCTAGACCCATTTTTTTTATATAACCAGAGAACATATTTAACTAAAAAGGAATAAGAAAATAATACATTATAAAAGAACATTTAAAACTAATACAAAAAATCATTTACAAATGGTCATCACTATAAGAACTTTACATAAAATAGTACAAATAATTCATTATTTGTTGTAATTCATACAACATGATAAAAAAATAATTATTTCATTCCAAAAATTCTTTACAATTAATTAATCAATCAACCATAACGCCTCCGATCCAAATACAACAATAATGTTATTGCCTTTAACATTTCTACAAAGATTGATGACAACTTTTCTTTGCGGTCTATGACTATGACCAGAAAGGAAATCAAAAAAGAAGAAAGAAATGATATACCAAAGATGAGAAAATGGATCTTAATTTATAAGAGAAAATGACATTAACATACTTTAGTAAGAAGATCAGACATGAGATTTGTAAATTCATTTCCCTTTCTAGGTGACTTTAAATAGGAAAAACTTAGGTGAGGGGAGATGAAAGGAACAAATAAAAGAGGCCCATCAGTTTCCTACTTAATTATGTAACCTTTGGTCTTCACCTTAATTCATTGAACAATTTAATTAGGAGTCTTTTTGTCTTCTTAATAATAATTACTTATAACAATTTAATATTAATTCACCATACACCATGAATAATTTGTAACGGAACGAATTTGATAAATTTGATATTGGCTTAATCTGCAACGTCTCTCCCTTGTAGTAATTAAAATTTACTATTTAATATTTAATTAACAATTTATTAGATGATTAATAGTATTTGTATTTGATATATGGACAAAATGATAATCTAACTTTTGTCTAACATTCTTCCCACTTTTAGTATAAATATATGAAATATGATAATATAATAATAATATATAATATGATATGATGTTAATATAATAATAATATATAATATGATATATGATATGATGATTAAATTTTACTATACATATAGATTATAGATGATAAATATTATTAAATTAGATATTTTAATTTGAAATTAATATAAGGAAGTGCAAAAGTCGTTAACATTTTTAATAAAATGATACAATTTAATATTTAAATTAAATAGTTAAATGTTTTTATAACATTTTAATTTATAGTACGGTTAAAACCGTAATTCAACTTTTAACTTTTTTTGTTCCCACTTATAGTAATATATGATTAATTTGTTTAATTCTTACTTGCTTATTTGCTAATTAATCTTAAGGTTAACTCAATCCAAAATTCCCAAAAGATGAACCACTTCTTTGTGTTGTTCTGTTTTCAACAAATTTTATTTTATCAACTCTTGTATTCTTTATATAATTAAATATTTTAATCAAAATTTTTACTTTGATTTAATTAATTTAATTGGCTTAAGTTATTATCTTTGAAATAATACAAATGAATTTTAATTAATCCAGTTTTCTTTTCTAAAAATTCTAATCATTTGCAATTCAATTCAAATATTTTAATTAAGGTCCCTCTTTCTAAAAAATAAAAAATTATCTTTGTTTAACTACTTTTTTTAAAGTAACTATTAAAAGTCATTTTTATAATCATTTTTCTGAAAAATAGTCAAAATGTTTAATCTAAGTCTTAGGATAACCGCATATTAGCGGGTGCTTCAAATGCCTTAAAAACCTTTTGAAGCGTAAATAAGAACCTCTTACCCATTTTCTCTAAATTTATAAAAACTTAATCTGTTAGAGTCATTTTTAAATTAAGTTTTCTTAATTTCTTTAAAAAATTAAGTGACGACTCTTTTCTACTTAATCTGTTAGAGTCATTTTTAAATTAAGTTTTCTTAATTTCTTTAAAAAATTAAGTGACGACTCTTTTCTAAGTATTTTTCTCAAATTGGTTTATACTTAGAACATTTCAAAAAGTGATTTTTCTAAAGATAGTAAAATCACGGCATAACACCCATATAGCAATTTTCTTCATCAATTAAAGCAAGATCTCATTATTGATTACAATAATCTGCTAAGGATCGAAGAAGATCATTGGAAAATCCGCTCTAGAATTAACTGGCTTAACGAGGGCGATGCTAACACTAAGTTTTTTCATCTTTCTGTCATCAATCGGAGAAGAAGAATTAAAATCTCTTTCTTTAAGTATGATCTAGGAAACTGTATTAATGATCCTAATCATATTATCCAGCACACCTCCTCCTAGTTTCAACAAGTCTTTGCTTCAGATCACGTTTATTCAAATTTGCAGGGAGTCTATGGTTTCACCAAAAGCTTCCATAAAATCGATATTTCTTCCCTGTATAGATCCCTCCAAAATCAGGAAGTGATCCAAGCTATCTTATCCTTTAAGCCTTACAAAGCTCCGGGTCCCGATGGTTTCCACCCCATCTTCTATCAAAAGCACTGGGACATGGTCGGAAACTTGGTTCTTAAGTACTGCCACGACATTTTTGAATCCGAGGCTATTACTCCACCCCTCAATGACACCTTGTTATGTCTGATCCCTAAGTTCAAAAATGCTAATCAATTAAAATTTTTTAGGCCTATAGGGCTATGCAATACTATCTATAAATTGGTCACAAAAATCATTGTTAATCGTATTAAGCTCTTCTTGGATAAGATCAGTGGTCTGCAACAAACTAATTTTCTTAAAGGAAGACGTGCTAGTGATAATGCGATTCTTATACAGGAAATTGTTCGTCACTTGAACCACACTAAAAGCTCCAAAGGAAACTTCATTCTTAAAATCGATCTTGAAAAGGCATTTGATCGCATAAAATGGTCATTTGTTTATCAGGCGCTTTTATATTTCAAATTTCCTTCGAAAATCATCAACCTTATCATGAGCTGCATCACTACTAGCAGAATAGTTGTCCTAGTGAATTGTACGAAAACAAAATATTTCTCCCCCTCCAGGGGAATCTGCCAAGGAGACCCTATGTCTCCATACATTTTTATTCTTTGCATGGATTTATTATCCAATTATATTAATTACCAAGTTGATAGCCTCAACTGGGTATAAAACTCTCGAAGAATGGGCTTGCTTTCTCTCATTTATATTTTGCAGACGACTTAACTTTGATTGTCTAAGCTAACCCCAAAACCTTTCAGACCATTCATCGGGTGCTATCCTCCTTTTGTAGCCTTTTTGGAGAAAAAATTAACTCCCTCAAATCTAAGGATTTCTATTCCAAATCATGTAGGGATGATACTCGAAATCTTATCCGCCAATTACTTAATATTACTCAAGCTGAGAACTTCAGAAAATATTTAGTTTTCTCCATTCTCAATAAAAACCCTTCATCCTCCAACTTTCTTCATATCCTCGATAACATGAAAACTAAACTCTCTAATTGGAAGCTAAATTTCCTTAGCCAGGCTGGTCGTTTGACCCTCATTAAATCGACCCTTGATGCTATTCCAGCTTATACTATGCAATAATTTATCTTGCCTAAAAAGATCTGTAAGGACATTGATAAGATTCAAAGAGACTTCCTTTGGGGATCTACTGCCCAAACGAGGAAATTACACTATCTTAGTTGGGCTACGGTAACCAGGCCCAAACACAAAGACGGGCTTGGCCTCTCAAAAGCTATTGATAAAAACCTCTCCATCGTTGCAAGTCTCTCGTGGAGACTTCTCACTAACCCTAACTCCATGTGGGCTAGTACACTCCTTAATAAATATAATTCTAAAACCTTGATTTCATCCTCTTCTTTTACCTGGCAGAATATTTTGAAATGAGGGAAACTATGTGCGCAAGGGTTAGCTTGGGCAGCGGGCACCGACAAAACCATAGACCTATGGAACCATAGTTGGATCCCCCATACTCCTCCCCTTCGTAACCTTATTCATGGATCCTTACAATGCAACGAGTATATTCTTAAGGTGTCCAATATTTGGGAGGGAGACAAGTGGAACTGGGGAAAACTCTCTATAGTCATTCTTGATGACATTGTTAATAAGGCCAATTCTGCTACGCTAAAAAATCACACTAGGGACATCCCTTATTAGTCCCTTCAATCTAATGGCATGTTTTCTACTAAATCAGCTCGCCGTCTACTAGATTCTATGAATACTCCAGAATATACTTTCCAATGGATCTGGTCGCTGAACATGCTCAACAAGATCACATTCTTTCTCTGGATTTCCTCTTATAAGAGACTTCCTACTAATGCGTACCTCCATCACATAGAGATGATCACTGATCCCACTTTCCCTCTTTGCCATAGTGCTATAGAAACTATTGAACATATCCTCTTAGATTGTTTTTTGGTTAGAAAATTTTGGCTAGACATAGGGTTGAATATGCATCATATTATCAACACTCCAACTCACTGGTTGAAAAATATTCATGACCTTGATGTTCCCCTTCGTGACGCAACAACTGTGCAATGGAAAGACTTTACCCCTTTGCACTATGGCATATTTGGTTGCAACGTAATCAACAAGTTTTTCGTCCCAACACTTCGTCCACTCCTACTATCTCTCTTCCCCTCACTCTCATGAGAGCCAAAGAGTTCATTTTGTTGGGTTTTAGCAAGGTGTGAATGGGAAATAAGAAGAGAAGATTGAAATGTGGGGGAACCAATTTTGGAGGAAAAATGAAAAGTCATTGCAAATTGCAAATGAAAAGTCATATCTCCCATATTGGTAGAAGAAAGGAAAATTGTTGTCCTTATATTAGGAAACACTTCCTTTAGTTCTTAAAGAGTTAACAAGAAGGTGCCCCCTTGCGCCGTCGCCGTCGTCGCTCGGTCGGCTTCGAATTTGGATTTGGTTTTGACAAATGATTGATTGATAATATTTTTGGACAAAATTTATTTAATCAATCTCATTAATTGATTTTCGTTCTTTTATAAATTAATTCAGAATGTTAGTTAATTAACATAATTAATTTTGCATGACAAAATTTATTTGAAATTCACGTGTAACGGTAAAAACGTTTTGAAGGGACCCGTTCCTTCCAAAAAGGCGTTACTCTTCCTAAAAAGACACAACGTTCTGGAAAGACACCATTGTCCGAACAGACGCGTTCCTTGCTGCAAATGGCTATAAATAAGAGGTCTTTTTCATTTACTGAAAAATTTTCCTCTCTGCATACATTTCTTACAAAAAATAAATTGTCGATCGATAGAGTCGGTGTGTGCTCTCGTTACTGTTCTTGCGTTCACTGAAATTAGTGAAGTTTAAGGTATCACTACTTCTCTAATAGTTAATCTGGGTTATCTTGGGAGGAATTAATCTGTAATCTCGGGTACTTGAGGGGATTAAATTTCTTAAGGAAACACAGTGGGTTCTGTGGACTCGGATTCTATTTTTCTGTCTGTTTCATCTTTTTTTTCTGTTTCTATTTTTTGCTAACCTTAATACAGGAGATAACAAGCTTAAGATATTTAATAGTTTCTGTATTTGAGGTTTCTGGAGATTAAAACCTTTATGGTTTTCTACTATGTTTGAATTTTTAAAATTCATTCGATTAACGATTAAAAGAACATCAAAACTTTATCGTTAAATCAGAAACTGGCTGTGTAAGAATTTATTCTTTACTATTAGTATTTCACATACTAAAATTGTCTACCATTTGTGACAGAAAAATGATAAATTCAAGTCAAGTAAATGTTGGAACAGTGAGTGCTACAACAATATCAATTGCACACAATCATTCAATTGCTGCCCTTGCACCGGTTGAGAAACCTGCAAAGTTTTCTAGAGTCGACTTCAAGAGATGGCAACAGAAAATGACTACGTTGAGTCTACAGAGGTTCATTAATGAGAATGTTCCTGTTATGTCGGATGAAACTCCAGCCGAAGAACGATTCTTGGTGACAGAAGCATGTACACATTCAGATTTTTTGTGTAAAAATTATATTTTGAGTGACCTGCAAGATGATCTGTACAATGTGTACATTAGTGTCAAGACCTCAAAAGAACTCTGGGATGCTTTAGAAAAGAAGTACAAAGCAGAGGATGTCGGAATGAAGAAGTTCATTGTGGCAAAGTTTTTGGACTTTAAGATGATAGACTGTAAGACCGTCGTCACCTATTCAAGAACTGCAGGTCATAATCCATGATCTCTTTGCTGAAGGTATAAATTTATTTAATGCAAATGTTGAATATATTAAGTCTATTCTTAATACTTACATAATCTTTAATGTAGGATTGATTGTGAATGATGCCTTTTAAGTGGCGGCCATTATTGAGAAGTTACCTCCGTTGTGGAAGGACTTCAAAAACTACTTGAAACATAAATACAAAGAGATGACTGTTGAAGATCTCATGGTAAGGCTGAGAATCGAAGAGGATAACAAGTCTGTAGAAAAGAGGTCACGTGGTAATTCAAAAATATCTGGAGTTAATATTGTTGAAGAAGATCCCACAAAATCAAAGAAAAGAAAGAAAGCATCGGGTCCAAAGAGCAATCCTCTTAAGAAGAAGTTCAATGGAAACTGCTTCAATTGTGCAAATGTGGTCATAGGGCTACTGAATGTCGGGGTCCCAAGAAGGACAAGAAGAAGGATCAAGGAAATTTGGCTGAATCTAGAGAAGAGATGGACGATCTTTGTGCAATGCTTTCAGAATGCAACTTGGTTGGAAATCCAAGAGAATGGTGAATAGATTGTGGTGCCTCATGCCATGTTTGTGCCAACAAAGAATTATTTGCATCATATACTCCAGCACCAGCAGACGAGAAGTTATTTATGGCGAACTCCGTTGCTGCAAAGGTTGAAGGAACTGGCAAGGTCCATTTGAAGATGACATCGGGCAAGGTGGTGACTTTGAACAAGGTCTTGTATGTTCCAGAATTGCGAAAGAACTTAGTTTCTATACCAGTTCTTACCAAGAATGGATTCAAATGTGTATTTGTTTCTAATAAAGTTGTAGTAAGTACGAATGAGATGTATGTAGGAAAAGGTTACCTCACTGAGGGCCTCTTCAAACTTAATGTAATTGCAGTTGATATGAATAAAGATTATGCTTCTTCTTACTTGCTTGAGTCTAAATGTTTATGGCATGAACGTTTGGGACACATTACTAACAATACCTTGCGAAAACTGATTAACTTAATTATTTTGCCTAAATTTGAGTGCAATAAATCAAAATGTCAAGTTTGCATTGAATCTAAGTATGCTAAGCATTCTTATAAGTCTGTTGAAAGGAATTCATATCCCTTAGAGCTGATTTACACGGACATTTGTGACATTAAGTCAACACCAACACGTGGTGGGAAAAATATTTTATAACTTTTATTGACGATTGCACTAGATATTGTTATGTCTATTTGCTAAATGGTAAGGATGAAACAATAGATTCATTTAGGCAATATAAAACTGAAGTTGAAAATCAGTTGGATAAAAAGATCAAAATGATCAGAAGTGATAGAGGTGGAGACTATGAATCTCCATTGCAGAAATATGTTTGGAAAATGGAATTATCCATCAAACTACTGCTCCTTACTCTCCTCAATCTAATGGAATTGTGGAAAGGAAAAACCAAAATTTAAAGGAAATGATGAATGCCTTACTTATAAGTTCAGGTTCACCACAAAACTTGTGGGGGGAAGCTATCCTTACAGGAAGTCAAATACTCAATAGAGTGCCTCATAGCAAAGACACATGTTATTCCATATGAGAAATAGAAAGGTATAAAACCCAACTTGAAATATTTCTCAGTGTGGAGGTGTCTAGCCAAAGTCCAGGTTCCTATACCTAAGAGGGTGAAAATAGGACCTAAGACTGTGGATTATGTATTCATTGGATATTCCACAACTAGTAAGGCATACCGATTTTTGGTTCATAAGTTCGAACATCTGGATATTCATGACAATACGGTAATGGAATCAGATAATGCTGAATTCTTTGAACATATCTATCCGTATAAAACTAGACTTGAGTCATCTAGTGGGGGGGTCTAAACGACCTCGAGAAGAACCAAAAGAAAATGAGCCTAATGAAGAGAGTCCAAGGCGCAGTAAACGTCAAAGGACAGCTATTTCATTTGCATATGATTTTGTAACATTCCTTCTTGAAAGTGTGCCTCAAACATTCAAGGAAACTATGTCGTCTAGCGACTCAACCTCTTGGAAGGAGGCTGTCAATAGTGAGATTGAATCAATCTTAAGCAATCATACCTGAGAGTTGGTTGATCTTCCTCCAGGGAACAAACCCTTGGGTTCAAAATGGATCTTCAAAAGGAAGATGAAAGATGATGGAACTATTGACAAATATAAAACAAGACTTGTTGTCAAAGGCTTTAGACAGAAAGAAGGTCTTGATTTTTTTGACACATACTCGCTAGTGACTAGGATTACATCAATTCGGATGTTAATTGCCCTAGCTGCTGTATACGGTCTTGAAATCCATCAAATGGATGTGAAATCCGTCTTTTAAATAAAGAGCTGTAGAAAGAGATTTACATGGAACAACCTGAGGGCTTCGTAGTTCCTGGTAAAGAAAAGAAAGTATGCAAACTTGTTAAGTCACTTTATGGACTAAAACAAGCATCGAAACAATGGCATGCAAAGTTTGATCAAACCAAGTTGTCAAATGGATTTAAGATCAGTAAATGTTATAAATGTGTCTACATTAAAGACACTCCGAATTAGGAGGTCATTGTATGTCTATATGTGGATGACATGCTGATAATGAGCAAGGACATTGTTAATGTAAAAGCTACTAAGTGTATGCTCGCTAGTAAGTTTGATATGAAAGATCTAGGAGTTGCCGATTTGATATTGGGAATTAAGATTCATAAAACTCTGAATGATCTAGCATTGTCTCAATCTCATTATATTCAAAAGGTACTTGAAAAGTTCAAGTATTTGAATTTCAAAAGGGCATAAACCCCAATTGATGTGAACCTTAATCTTGCTAAGAATAAAGGTGAAAGTCAGTCTCAATTGGATTATGCCAGAGTATTGGGAGGTTTAGTGTATGTCATGAATTGTACACGACCAGACATAGCCTACGCTATAAGTAAATTGAGTCGATACACAAGTAATTCAAATCAAAATCATTGGATGGCAATGGAGAGAGTTTTGGGGTACT
Organism: Solanum stenotomum; assembly: GCF_019186545.1. Taxonomy (NCBI): domain Eukaryota; kingdom Viridiplantae; phylum Streptophyta; class Magnoliopsida; order Solanales; family Solanaceae; genus Solanum; species Solanum stenotomum. Next base: position 85,611,185 of record NC_064282.1, on the reverse strand, counting down.
TAGATGACACTCAAAACTATGCTTTGCATCACAACAAATATCCAGTAGTTCATGAAGGATATAGTGATGCAAATTGGATTACTGGGTCATCTAAAACGAAATCCACGAGTAGATATGTTTTCACTATTGGTGAAGGAGCAATATCATGGAAATCATCCAAACAAACATCCATAGCTCGCTCTACAATGGAGTCTGAATTCATCGCCTTACACAAGGCATGTGAAGAAGCTGAATGGCTCCGAAATTTCTTAGAAGATATTCCGTTTTGGCCCAAACCAATGGCCCCTATATACATACACCGCTATAGTCAAGCTGCAATAGGAAGGGCTGGAAGCGTTATGTATAATGGGAAGTCTCGTCACATACAACGAAGACACAACTCTGTTAGACAACTACTCTCTAGTGGAATATCACAATTGACTATGTAAAGTCAAAGGATAATGTATTGGATCCTCTTACAAAAGGCCTAACTAGAGAGGGAGTTGAGAGATCATCGACAGGAATGAGACTATGGCCTAGAACAAGTCATCATGGCGATAACTCTACCTAGAAGACTGGAGATCCCAAGATCTAGGTTCAATAAGATCAAACAAAGTTATAGATGACGGTTCAACATTGTCAAAATTTATTTTATGGTCCATTCTCATGATGAGACAATGTTTAGTAACCAGGATAAAGGCAGAAGGACTTTTTAATGGTTTCTATGTTTGATACAGGGTATATCAAATAGTGTATCTACGGGATAACATAGTTAGAAACCACCTATGTAAGTGTGAAGTGTAAGCCGCTTCAAGGAGAATCCGGTAAGGCCAGTTCTCTAAGCGCTTATTAACCGAGATGTGTTCATGGTTGAAATGAACAAAAAAATGAGAACCAAAAATAGTTCAAGGGTTGTTGTGTGACTTATGTTGTCTAGGTATACACTAAAGCTCGACGATTCAAAGATATCAAATCTACCGATCGACCGAGTATATCCGATATATCTTCACTACAGAAAGTTTAAAGGGAAACCTACTTATCTAGATGCGATTAACCCTTATTTACAAGACACATATTTCATACATATGTTTTAACAATAGTCATTCCCCATTCATGTGGGGGATCGATTGTTGGGTTTTACCAAGGTGTGAATGGGAAATAAGAAGAGAAAATGGAAATGCGGGGGAACCAATTTTGGAGGGAAAATGAAAAGTCATTGCAAATGAAAAGTCATTTCTCCCATATTGGTAGAAGAAAGGAAAATTGTTGTCATTATATTAGGGAACACTTGCTTTAGTTCTTAAAGGGTTGAGAAGAAGGTGCCCCTCGCGCCATCGTCGTCGGTCGCGCAGCTTCGGCTTCAGATTCGGATTTGGCAAATGATTGATTGATAATATTTTTGGCCAAAATTTATTTAATCAATCTCATTAATTAATTTCCTTTCTCTTATAAATTAATTCAGAATGTTAGTTAATTAACAGACGCTTTCCTTGCTGCAAATGGCTATACATAAGAGGTCTTTTTCATTTTTCATTTACTGAAATTTTTTCCTCTCTGCATACATTTTTTTACAAAAATAAATTGTCGATCGACAGAGTCAGTGTGTGCTCTCATTAATGTTCTTGCGTTCGCTGAAATTAGTGAAGTTTAAGGTACCACTACTTCTCTAATAGTTAATCCATTTTATCTTGGGAGGAATTAATCTGTAACCTCGGGTACTTGAGGTAATTAAATTTGTTAAGGAAACACAGTGGGTTCTATGGACTCGAATTATATTTTTCTGTCTGTTTCATCTTTTTTTTCTTGTTTCTGTTTTTTGCTAAACTTAATACAGGAGATAACACATTTTCATGACCAATTCCTCATTATCAACAGACGTCAAAAAAGAAATCCCAGTTCGCTGGTTTCTCCCGGCTCCTAACGTATTCAAGTTAAATATGAATGGGACTTTCGTCCACACAAAACACATGGGTGGAATTGGTGGTGTTATTAGAGACTCGTACGGTAATTGGGTTATTGGTTTTAGCAAAGCAATCTATGCCTATAGCCCTGTAATGGCGGAACTGCAAGCTCTCCACAGTGGACTGAGGCCCTTGAGAAGCCAACCCTTCCAATTGAAGTCGAAATTGACTCCACTGAGGTAATTGAACTCTTCCAATATGCTCATCCTAGCTTCCAGTCTACTATTGAATCTTGCATGTCTCTATTGAAGAAGTTGGGGAATCCAGTGGTACGCCACAATTTCCAGCAAGGGAATAGACTAGCAGACTTTTTAGCAAAGGAAGGAAGTATATTAAGTATGAATAATAATTCTCCCATCCTGGCAGCAACTCCAGCAGACGCCAGATCTATTTTGCAAGCAGACAAAGATGGAGTGGCAATTACCAGAAGAATGTCACTGGCTACATGTTCCAAACTATCTATGCTGGGGAACCTAAATGTTCTTTTTGATGTATCTAGTAGTGATGCTAATATTATAGCTCATAGAGCTCCTAATATCATAGCTACTGGTAGTAATGCTAATATTATACCTCATAGAGATGCTAATATTATAGCTACTACTTCCTTTGTAATGCCTTAATATATATAAAATATCCCTGTTTTTACCAAAAAAAAAATGTTATGCTTGTTATTTTCTACTTGCAATTAATCTTTCTAATATTGTTTGCACTTTGTTATTAATAATATTTATTTTAAATAAGTAGATCATATTAAACTTAATGAAACTTGATTTTTAGGCGTAAATTACTTAATAATTTTTGGAATATTCTATTAGAGTTCGTTTATCATATTGCATGTCAGTGATATTCAATAAAGAAAATTTTTAATGTTGATATTAATGGTTAATCTGATAACCAAACTGATAATGATTATTAACTGATTAACCAATTATCCACTAACTGATATCTTAATAATTCTTTAATGGTTTACCATATCTACTAATCAATAACCAATAATCTTCTGAATCGAATTGGCCATTACATAACCTAGTAAAAAGTAGTTGATGGTTACGGAAGAAAACAAATTGGACCAAATATGTATTCATTGTAGTATTTATGGGAATTGATAACTCAAAAGGTCACACGAGAATGTTTTTTTAGTAAAGTCCTTCAATTTTATTTTACATCAATAGTGTTATAAAAATTAGAATATTTTTCTTATAAAATTACTTAACCAAATTTGTCATAAAAAAACTGTCATGACAAAATAAATTATTTTTTCTAATATAATATGAATATGGACCCAACAATTTTTTCCTACTCGTCAAGTAACTAGTGTATTTGTCCGTGTTTCACACATTTATAGAAAATGTAAGATCAATAACTTAATTCATTAAACGTTTGGTTTGTAATTAGTAGACTTCCAACAAATTCATAAATTACTATTTTGAATCAAAGAAATTATATACTCACGACAATCAGTAATTCATATAAAATACAAAATAAAGAGAAGTCATAGAGAAAACATACAAAATAAATAATTAATGCGACATCATCCTTACAACTTTAATCATTAAAAAATAGAAGAAAAAAAAATATAAAATCAATGTACAATCTTTTGAGCTCTTGTCAGCATTCATTTCCACAAGTCGGTCACCATTCAATAGCCTTCATCTTATTCTTCAAGTCATACTAAAACATGAGTATAATACGCACAAAAAATATAACAATTTAAAAGGTTAATGTAATTATTTTTGCAAAGTCTTACAATATATTTATCATAAGGACTAAAATATGAAATACCAAATAATGTCATAAATATGACTACTAATTATATTAGGGATTATGATAATAAAAAGTTGTGAATCAAAATAAAAAATATTAAGTTTTACATTAATGAAATGATATTTTAGTTTTTTAACATTGCATATTTAATCTAATTAAGAGAGTTAAATAAGTGAGTTTTTTAAATTTCTCTAATATAACACATAATTGAGGAAAAAATAGGAGGAGAAAAAATAACAAAAAAATAATAATATATACTTCGACCAATAAAAAGGGCCACATTTAGGGGTGACAAATATTTGGATTTGGTTGGATTTGAATGGGTGTAAAATGGTTTGAACAAAAATGGGTAATTATCCAATCCGCTCATATTCTATATGGGTAAATATGATTTGGATAATTAATGGATGGATTGGATATGAGTTTATCCATAAGGCCATATTTCATCCACGTTGATTGAAGAATTAAAAAATGAATTTGTATGATTTAAGTTTCTAAAGTAATTTTTTATTCTATTCACTCCCACCCCTACCTCCAATTCACCCACCCCTTAATTTTATTTTTTCTAACCCCACCCCGCTTTCATCCCCCTCCACTCCCATACCCACCCCCTCCACCTCACCTCACCCCACCTTCTCCTCCACCTACTCCACACACCCATCCACCCCACTTTTTTTATATGTTTTTTTTTAAAAAAACCCAACCCCAACCCCCGTGCCCAATTTCCTTTTTTTTTTTTTTTTTTTTTTT
>NC_064282.1:85491418-85606571 GCF_019186545.1 Solanum stenotomum | reverse complement strand
CCCCCCCCCCCCCCCCCCCCCGCATCTCAACCCCACCCACCCTCCAATTCTTTTTGAAAAATAAATTAATATTTTGAAAATTAAAAATTAATATTTTATTTTTTAGCACAATTAAGAATTTTGAGTAAAAGTGAGAAGTGAGTGATCTATTATGGGTCTATATGGATATCCATATTTTATCCATTTTGACCATATTTGTAGGGACTCTTAAAATAGCTTGAAGCCCATATTTATCCAATTAATATGAGTGATCCAAGTCATTATATATGATCTAAATGGACTCATTTCATTAATATGGGCTGAAATTGTCACCCTTAGTCATATTTAGGGCTGAATAAATATTGAATCCGTGCACCGCACGAAATCTTCGTAACTAGTTCTATAAAAATGGAAGTCAAAACAACTTTTATAAGAGATATTTACCTCTCATCTCAACAACATAAGTAAAGAAAAAAATTATTTTCAAAATTCACAAATTATCTATAAAAACATATTTAAAAAAAATGATTTTTTGAAAAAAACGGAACTCTTACAAAGTGTAAAAAAATTGAATGAATTCAAAATATTAAGAAATGAAGAATAAAATTCAATAGATAAAATACACTTTTGGAGTTATAAAAAAAGAAGAAGACCAGGATGAATTAAAAAGTGTATATAAAACGTTAACAACTATTTTGCACACAAACTGGATCTTCAACAATTTATTCCTTGTGAGAAACTGAAATTTCTTAGAGTTTAGGTCTTACGGATAAATCCCTTATATATCCCCGCTAAGCTATACATATAATTTCGCCCTGTAACTCGAGTGGATGGGTGATATGTAAAGTTGATTGGTGGCCTCGATACGATGAATGTTCTAGCAAGTATTCATAGAACATAAGCAACAACTATATGAAATGGAATCAGTTAATCAAACTTTTGCATCGATTCATATATATATATATATATATATATATATATATATATAGAAGTATGAAAAAAAGAATTAAACACAAAATTAAACATTTTACACTTTTCTCATATAAATAAATGTCTCATCTAGAATGATGTACTGCATATTCAATTCTCAATAATCACATCATTTTGATTTATGATTACATACATCCAATTGATTTTCTTTTTATAAGAAATACACCTGAACAGAATTTAGAGATTAATTCATATATATTTCCTCATTTTTATAATAGGAAACTTTCGCAAATAGTCACAATATTAAACTTAATTATGCTTCATAGCTATAGTTTGCATATTTATGGGTTGTGGCTTCAATTTAAGTTGTCTTGTTTGTATAATTTGCGGGTTTGTATAATTCGTGGATGAGTTTGTATAATTCGTGGGTACGTTTGTATAATTCAACTATTTTTGTATAAACTCGAAATATCGAATTTATACAAATGCAAACATTTGAACTTTAAACAATGTATATTATACAAAATTACATTATACAAAAGTTATACAAATTATATTATACAAATTCTGATATACAAACGTGCGAATTATACAAATTAAAACTAAAAACTGAGGTGCATAATCATAGCTAAAAGCAGGTCGCAAATTGTAATTAAGGTAAATTGTAGCTATGTTAACTAATTAACCAGTATATATTTGCTTATCCGCGTAATTTTCCCTTTTATAATTGTTGTGTCCGTGATAGAGATAGCGATATTATATAGGGGAAATAGCGATTTAATCCCTATATTATTGCATAATTCCAGTTTTAGTTAATGTGTTTATTGACTATGTACATTTAACCTTTAATTAGTTGAAGTGCATGATTTTGGTCCTTGAAGTTAACAAAAATTACCTATTTAACAAAATGATTATTTTAAAATATATAAAATAAAATAAAATAAATTGAAGGGTTGGTGATTCTAAATGCTTGAAGAATTATGTGTATAAAAAAATTAATTGAATTTAATAAAAATTAAAAGTTAAAATTTTTAAAGTCCGAAAGTTGTTTAGACACCATTGATAACCTTAATTAGGAGCCTGACCACCTACTAAACCCTTTCAAATGTAATCGTATTTGACCGTGATTAGTAACCATTGAAAAAGAGAGGAAGAATGAGTTGCTAATGAATAAAAAATAGAGTAAACAAAGAACCAAATGAGATCAATTTATATATTTAAAATAATAATTTTTTAATTCTAATTGACTATTTTTTAAAAATATATAAAATATAATTTTAATTTTATATGCATAATTCATCAAGCATTTAGAATCACCAACCCTTTATTTTATTTTATATATTTTCAAATAATCCTTTTGTTAAATAGTCAACTTTTGTTAGCTTCAAGGACCAAAATCGCACACTTAAATAAAATAATCCATTTATACGCGCTTTACAAATCTTTACCATAATCTTAGTTGATGTTAAAGTCTTAATATTATGATATTATCCAATATAAAATAATGTTCTTGAATAGTGCAAAAGTCTATCAACATTTTAGAGAGTTGTTCATCTTTGCACATTTAGCGTTTTAAAATTTGTGGTTTTATAGTAATAAAAATAAGTAGATGTATATAGATAGATAGATACAAATAGTACTAAGCTGAATTAGTAAGACTAATTATTTTTTTATTTACCTAAATTCAGTCAAAGAATAATTTAGAAAAGAAAAACAAGAAAATAAAAGGATTCAAAAATAGGCATAGATTTTCCGAATTCCATTCCCAATTAAGTCATGTAATAATTTCATTTTCCTTTAAATAAATTAGATTAATCCCAATATCATTTAACTCCCAACTTCAAAGATTTCTAAGTCAAACATGTCAAAACATCCCTGTTCCGCTACACATATATTAATGACTGTTGATAGTTTTAATTTTATTTGTTATTCGTTTAAGATTTCTAATAATGTTTTTGATGAAGAAATCAAAGAAGGGGATTGTGAATGACATGTCTGGATCGTTTCTTAATAATAGAGTTGATGAAATCAATGAGGGGGAGAAGGCGGATGACGAGGAGATAGAACAGAAAAATGTAGACGAAAGATGGAGATGAGGATGCTGAAGAAGATGAAGAAAAAAATGATGAAGAATAAGCTGAAGAGCAAAATGAAGAAAAAGAGGAGCAAAATAAAATATAAGATGAGGAAAAAAGAGGAAAATAAGGGGGAGAGAAAAAAGATGTTTAAATAGCTATTACTCTGGCTTATAATCTTAAATAATTTGATATTGATATTATAATCCATGGCTAGCGCTATCTCGCTCCTTATATATAATTATCATCTTAATTTATTCTCATTTTATGTTTCTCTTGATTTTTTAAAAAATATTCTAATATAATTATAGTGGTGTTTATCAAGTGTGAAATTATTAATGGAAAATATCATCTCGAGGGGGAGTGTCACGCCTCGAGGCTAGCCTCTAGACGTAACACGAGAGCTAGGGTCACAAGTAACCCTAAGCTAATCCTGAATCTGGCATATCACATGTATACTGAAATAACTCTAATCAAGTGGAAGCATAACTGAATAATGAATATAATCTAAAGAAATTCAACTGAGAATATCTGAAAGAAACAACTGAGTTCAAAGTAGAACAACCCAAATCAACTGAGTTTGACTCTATGTCTGAAAGCCTCTAATACTGATGAGCTGCTGGGACAAGTCTCCAGCTAACTCTAAAATGTTGAAACTAACAACGAACTAACAAAATCAAAAAGCATAAAGAAACTTCCTTGGATGATGAGGACTCACTCCCAACTATCGTTGATGTGGCACCGATATGAGCTAATCACGTGGCTGAACCTACATCATAGAGTATGCGTCAGTACTTCGAATGTGCTGAGCATGAGGGATATGCAAAGCTGACGAAATCTATAAACATGCTAAAAATACTGGTCAACTATGTAAATTGAACTGAACTAAAGTACATAGGCCCAAGATACAATAAAAACCAGAATGCAAGAGTAAACTGGAGGCATGTTGAAAAACTGAGAATACATACACCTACGGGCTTGAAGTACCTTACTGAAGCTAATACTGTGGGAGAGTCTATTAATCGACATAAATCACATGAGCTAAACGTGGAGTTTGATGTATACGCCTCATCGAGATGACCCAATTTATTTGCTAGGGTATAAAGGCATGACTGTGGCGTGATCACTAAAACTGATGCCCAACAAAGGGGACTTATAAAACTACGATGGCATATAGTTCTGGGATTTGATAGTATGCTAAACCCTAGTCCAACTCAGTACTAAAAACTAATCCCAAACTGGATACTAGTAGCTCACTTTAAATTGTGGTCCTGAATTCACGAGACAGAACTAAACTGATCTGAAAACAATTACTGAGAATAGTTGTGGACAGAAAACTGACTAAATTCTATTTAAAACTAAATGCTAACACCCTAAGCTAAATTCTCAAGAAGAGCTAATTCATGTGAAAATACTAAAATTACAAGCTAAGTTCTTTTCCTTTAAAATCTCTATAAGAATTCATGCAAACTCATTTAAATAAGTATAGGATCGAGTAGAAATCACAAGAATCAGTTTTATAAAGAATCCCATAGTTGGGCAAAAACCCTAGTTTCATAAAACCATAATAGTCGAAAAATCAGTCTGAAGTTTTGGGCATAAGGGAAAACGAAACCCTTACTGAATACCCACATACCTGGAGAGGAAAACTACGGGGAAATCCTTTGGATTTTGGGGTTGAACTTGAAGGAGAGCTCTGCTTGTTCTGGAGAGAAAATTGTCGCCTTTTTCTCTTTTTTTTTTCTAAGTTTGATGATTTAAGGAGAACTAATGTTTTAGGTAGTTTCTGACTAATTAATTAGGCTTAGATGAAGTAAAACGATGTAGCTTAGGCCTTAAAAGAGAAAGGAAAAGTCTGGAATACCCCTAAAAAATTTAAAAGAACTCTGCTTCAAATCATGACTCAGGGCTCACAACTTGGTTGACGGACGATTCGTGGTCCTACCCAGGGTCGCTGGGTGCTTCACAGACGCCTTCACGGTTCGTGTGAAGCTTCATGAGTCGTCTAAGTTGTTGTTTGGGTGACCCCTGCCAAGGCAGTCTTGGATGGTAACGATGCCTTTAACGGGTCGTGGAGCCCTAAACGGACCGTCTATGGTGCCATGAAAGGTCCATGGTCCAATTTGAGTTTATGGACTTGCCCATTTTCCCTTTTTACCGCTTTCTCGAAGTCTGAGGTGTTACATGGAGGGAGAAGAAAATTATTGATATAAGAGAGCAAAAGGAAGGGAAAGGAAAATGTTAAGTCTACAGATTTATTAGTATAACTGATTATACAAATTGTAAGGGATGACAAAAAATATTTAGAATTTGATTATCTGTACGTTTAAATTTATTTAAATCATTAAATATGTTTTAAATAAGGTTTATACAGATGATAAAGAGTGACATAAAACATTCAGAATATGCTTATCTAGTTATTTTATTTTTTAGGTAAATGATTATTTTATCACCAAGGCAAATATTTACAATCAAACCAAAACCTTACAAAATGTCCTAACATATCCCACTACTTTACCACTAGCATCCTATTCACTAAGGGTAGCAATTTAATTGCACCATTCCTCTAGCTAATTGCCTTTTATTACATCCTCAATAGTGTATTGCTTATACTATTTGCGACTTAGCTCATCCACACGTCTTTTCTTTTCTTGAAATACCTGTTGATTTCTTCCTTGTCACACAAAATATGCAAATTCACAGCCAAAGAAAAAAATGTTCAATTGACTTTGCACTTTTTTCACATATGGGACAATTAGTGACATTTGTGATTTTCCATTTAGCAAACCTATCACGTGTGTATAATCTTCCATTTACTATCCACTTGGAACATTCATAGTTGTTGCACACAATCCTTCTTCAAGGTTTTTTCTGAAAGTGGCCCCTCATTGTTACGTTGGTATACCTTTTAAATAGAAAATGTCTTCATGTTCATGATAACCTCATAGGTAAAGACAACTTGTTTTATTAGTGTCACCTTTGCTTTGAAGATTTTTCTAATCAACCATAATACTTGAGTTGGATAAATATCCTAGATATGCCTATTTTTATATAAAAATATGCATGATCTTTTTGGGAATATAATGATGAAAAAGTTGGTTTGGTCCTTGTGGAATCAAACTTAATGGAAGATGAATTAATATGAAGATTTGTTTAGGAAGATAATTAGTACAAAGTAAAAGGTCAAGATAGTACCTTGGTAGGTGAAATTTAGGTAAACCATAAATGGTTTCACATGTTTAACCTTGACCTTTTTGACACATAGTAATGTCATGGATGACATCAATAGGAATAATTCATTCCAATAAATAGGTAGCTCTTAATTCATTTTCAAAACATCCTCTCACTTGCCTTCTCACCTTCTAAGACATTTGATGTTCTATCTCTTGTAGTATTTCACTTGTATTTTTTGTAGAGTGAAATAAATTATGGTGCAGTTGTTCTTTGGTAGACGTAGGATCATTTTGATCCGAACCACATTAAATATTGTTGTTCTTCCTTGTTATTTAATTTCACGTTTCTGCTAACAATTGGTATCAGAGCCAATGTTCTGTTTGAGTATGCTCTGTGGTTGTAGCACAATCTAAACTTCCACATCAAAAAAGAATTACTTTGGTTTTCTGTAGTTCCAAATCCATTGTAGTAGAAGAGCAAGAACAAGTAACAATGAGTTCCATGAAGTTTGAAATTGATAGATTTAGTGGGCGCAACAACTTCAATATCTGGAAGATCCAGATGATGGCATTACTTCGGAGGGAAGGTTCCATCCATGCTATTGACGGAAAGTACCCCGATAAGATATCGGATTCCGACAAGGAGAAAATTGAAAGAGATACATTGAGTGTAATTTAACTGTCCCTTGCACCTAACATACTTTGTGAAGTGAGTACAAGTACCGATGAGACGGCCAAAGAGTTATGGAAAAGGCTGGAAGTGCTTTACCAGGACCGATCAGTGAAAACAAGGATGTTGTTACAACGACGTCTTCACACATTTAAGATGGATTCAAGTACTTTGTTGTAGGACTATCTAGATGCGTTCAATAAACTTGTGATGGACTTACAGACTGCTGGAATTTAAAAAGATGAAGAGACGCTTACATGTGCTTTGCTATTTTCATTGACTTCAAAATATCATGATATTGAGAATTCAATGATGTATAGCAAAGCACCTATCACTCTTGAGCAAGTGTGGCAAACACTTAACTCTTGTGATGTGTGGATGTATTTTGAAGGAGACAAAGGTGTCGAAGCTAGTGGGCTCTTTGTAAGAGGTCGTACTAGCCAACATGAAAGAAGCAAATCAAAGTACAGATCAAAGTCTCGTGTGAACAAGAAGAATACGGAATTTTGGGGCAGTCACAAGAAGGGGCACTTTGAACGAGATTGCCATATGTCAAAGTCCAAAGAAAAGGCGAGTGCATCCATTGTTGAGCAAGTACATGATTCTGATGATGATTATGTACTAACAACATCATGCAATAGTGGAGTCTATAACAACAAATGGGTCTTAGATTCTGGTTGTACTCTACATATGACATTCCGAAGAGATTGGTTCAGCAGCTATGAAATAAGTAGAGGAACCGTATTAATGGGCAATAATGCAACTTGTAAAATAGTTGGCATTGGTTTAATACGTGTTCCCTGCCATGATGGAACCGTGAGGACTATTACAGAAGTCCTTCATGTTCCTGATCTGAAGAAAAAATTGATCTCCTTGGGTACTTTGGATAAACAAGGCTATAAGTACATGAGTGAAGGAGGAACTATGAAAGTGACTAAAGGGTCTTTAGTCATGTTAAAGGCCAAGCTTGAGGATGGCCTCTGCACATTTGCAGGAAGCACAATTATTGGCTCTGTAAATGCATCTATAGTGCAGTGATCTAATGATGACAAGGCAAAATCATGGCACATGAGACTAAGTCATATGAGCGCACGAGGATTGGAGATGTTGAGCAACCGCAACCTTTTGAATGGTGAGAAGATCAACACATTTGAATTTTATGAGCACTGCGTCTTAGGTAAGCAGAGAAAGGTCAGCTTCAGCATTGGCAAGCACAAGACGGGAGGGGTGCTAGACTACATCCATTCAGATTTATGGGGTCCCTCTAAGCTTCCATCGAAGGGAGGAAAAAGGTATCTTCTCACATTCATTGATGATTTTTCACGAAAGGTTTGGGTGCATTTCTCGAAGGAAAAAGGTGATGCTTTTGAAGCATTTAAAGAGTGGAAGATTTTGGTTGAAAATCAAATGGAGAGAAAAATCAAGTATCTTCGCATAGACAATGGCTTGGAGTTTTGTAGTGAAGAGTTCAATGATTTCTGCAAGGTTCATGGGAGCGCAAGACATAAGACGGTTAGACACACACCACAGTAGAATGGAGTTGCCAAGAGAATGAACAGAACCCTTCTTGAGAAGGCTCGTTGTATGCTCTTACAAGACAAGATGTCCAAAGTATTTTGGGCTGAAGCAGTTCATACTGCTTCTCATATTGTCAATCGATCTCCAGCATCAATGATTTACTTTAAGACTCCAGAATGAGGTATGGTCAGGTGAACCCTCTAACTATTCATACTTGCGAGTATTTGGGTGTCCAACTTATTATCATGTTAATGAAGGAAAGCTTGAACCCAGGGCTAGGAAGGCCATATTCGTAGGGTATGTAGATGGAGTAAAAGGGTACAAACTTTGGTATTTGTCCTTACTTAAATTTGTAGTTAGTAGAGATGTTACCTTTGATGAATCCTCTATGCTTGATCCTCGTAAAGTTTCTATGGAGTTACCAAGAAATGAGAACAACGAGCAGGTGGAGCTACTGGTGGAGCTTACCAAAGAAAAAGATCAAGAGACTCAAGTTGATGAGTCAAAAGATGTAGATCTTGAAGAACTTGCTGTCAAAGAACTATACACAATTGTGAAGGGAAGGGATAAAAGGCAAATCGGAAACCGGAACATCTTATAGAGTAAGAAAATCTGATTGCATATGCATTCGTAGCTGCAGAAGAAGAGATTAAGGATCTTGAGTCCTGCTCATATGTTGAAGCAACTTCTTGTAAGGATGCTGCACAATGGCAGTTAGCCATGATGGAAGCGATGGAGTCTCTTCACAAAAATGAGACATGAGTCTTAGTTAAAAGGCCAAAGGGGAAGAGGACAGTTGGATGAAAAGTGGGTATTCCAGAAGTGGAAGATGCTAGGTTTAAGGTGAGATTGGTTGCAAAGGGTTTCAGCCAGAAGGAGGGAATTGACTACAATGAGATCTTCTTTCCAGTCGTGAAACATAGTTCAATTCACGTGCTAGTAGCATTGGTTGCACAATTTGATTTAGAGCTTCAACAACTTGATGTCAAAACTGCTTTCTTACATGGTGATCTAAAAGTGACAATCTATATGGATCAGCCTGAAGGTTTCCTAGCTGAAGGAAAAGAAGATCATGTATGCCAACTGAAGAAGTCTTTGTATGGTTTGAAGCAATCCCCTAGACAGTGGTACAAAAAAATTGATGCATTTATGACTACACATGGATTTTCGAGGAGTGCCTTTGATAACTGTGTGTATCACAACAAGATGTATGGTAGCTCTATGATTTATCTATTATTGTATGTTGATGATATGCTTATTGTTGCTAACAACATCACATAGATAAATATTTTGAAGAAACTGTTGAACAAGGAATTTGACATGAAGGATTTGGGAACTGCAAAGAAAATCCTTGGAATGGAAATTTCAAGAGAAGACGGCGTTGTACATCTTTCTCGGAAGAAGTACATCAAAAAGGTTTTTGAGAGATTTAATATGCATATGAGCAAGCCTGTAAGTACACCGTTAGCTTCTCATTCCAAGCTTTCAGAATTACAAATGCCCCAGTCTATGGATGAGGTGGAGCATATGTCAAAGGTTCCTTATGCAAGCGCAGTTGGCAACATTATGTATGCTATGGTGTGCACACGTCCAAATATTGCTCAATCTGTCAGTGTGGTAAGAAGGTATATGGCAAATTCAGGAAAAAAACATTGCGAAACTGTTAAGTGGATATTGAGATATCTCAAAGGAGCTCTTGATGTTGGCCTAACCTTTCGGAAAAGTGAAGGTATTTCAGTTCTCGGTTATGTAGATTCTAACTATGCAGGGGATCTTGATAGAAGGAGGTCCACAACTGGATACATCTTTACTTTCGTTGGCAGTGCCGTTAGTTAGAAATTGACTTTACAGACGATTGTCGCTTTGTCTACAATAGAGGCAGAATATATGGCAGCAACAGAGGCAGTGAAAGAAGCTATCTGGTTGAAAGGTTTGGTGGCAGAATTGAGTTTGGTTCAGCTGGAATCAATTCTAAGATGTGATAGTCAAAGTGCTATTCATTTGATTAAAAATCAAAGATTTCATGAGCGTACATTGATGTAAGATTTCATTTTATTTGAGATGTCGTTGCAGAGGGAGCTATCAAGGTTGAGAAGGTTATTACAGACGATAACGCTGCAAACATGTTGACCAAGATAGTCCCATTTTCCAAGTTTGTACACAACAAAGACTTGGCGGGAGTATTCATCAATGAATGCAAATCTGAGAGAACAATTGCTAGGTGGAGGTAGTATGTTCAACAAAGGTTTGATTCTTCTTGTTTCTTACAATGGGATTGCCTAGTAAGCTTAGAAGTTTTGGCCTAAGTTGTTTATACACATGCTCGGAACGCAAACCAAGGTGGAGATTGAAAGATTTGGTTTGGTCCTTGTGGAATCAAACATAATGGAAGATGAATTAATATGAAGATTTGGTAGGAAGATAATTAGTACAAAATAAAAGGTCAAGATAGTACCTTGGTAGGTGAAATTTAGGTAAACCATAAAATTATTTCATATGTTTAACCTTGACATTTTTAACACATAGTGATGTCATGGATGACTTCTGTTGGAATGTATGCGCCCACCAGTGATCTCGGGACCAGGTCCCTTGACAGAATAAAAGTGTAGAAGTAAAAATGTGGAAAATAAATAACAAAAAGTAAATCAGGCACAAGAGTTTTACGTGGAAACCTTCTTGCTCAATGGAGTAAAACCACGACCTGTCACACAGGACTTTTCAAACTGTTTTCACTAATATTCTCAAAGCAAAAGAAAAAACCAGTTTACAACCACACATAGAGATTAACCTCTTAATCTCTAAAATAAGTAATACAATGATTACTTAACCGAGCCTAATCAATGCCTGCATTGCTCACTACACTAATCCTCAACAATTAATGTAGACTTTTACAGTAAGACACAAAGTTACCCCTAACTATGTTCTTACAAAGACTTTTACAAGTTTTGAAATGTTTCTAACACAAGTGAAACGAATCCTACAAGTTAAGCTCAAATACAAACAATCAAGAACAACATCAGATACAGAAAACTCTCCTTCAGTTGATCAGGTCCTTGTTGTAGGTGTTCTTGTGCTTGAGTTCTTCCTTGAAGATGGCCTTTTCTTTCAAGCTTATGAATTTTCAGAGAAAATCCAAGTTTTTGTTTGCCAAATCTTGTGTTTGTGTTTTGTTGGAAGATACTATATTAAAATGAACACAAACTCCTTGGGACCGCCCATTGGATGAGAGCCTGCCTCTCTGGAAGGACGTGCACCTATCACATCAGAAGTGACACTTACACAGTCTTGCAGGGACCAGGTCTCTTGCAAACTTTTCTTGGTGAGTTCTTGAGAAAACTTGCTGGCTCTCTCTCCTTTTGAATGAATGACTTAATTTGTTGTTTGTCATGTTGACTAAGTCAACCATAAAGACTTATTGACTATTGGACAAACAATTTCATCCATTCTGATTGGTGTAGTACGCTGACACCTCACCAACCTCTGACATGACAACTTTACAACTGTACCCTATTATAGATCTTGGCGAAAGAACTCATCCAGGGACCAGGTCCCTGCATTTGTGAGGATCATCAAAACACCTAGAATATAACATTTCCCCCTTTTTTTTTATGATTACACACAAATATTCCTCACATTGAGTTTATTCACTCATTTCACTGTTATCAGTCCCAATAACAAGGATCTGGTTCCTTGTTAGATCTCTAAGTTTGTTAAATCATCAAAACTTAACATTAACTTCAAAATAACATTTGTTAAATCATCAAAACTTAATATTAGCTTCAAAATAACATTTTCCCTTTTTTTGATGATAGCAGACTTATTCACCAGTTCCCCCTATCAACAAGAACTCTTCAGGTAACTGGTGTTTCATCATCCCCGAAGTTTGTCAAATCATCAAAACATCAAAACATCAAAATAGCATTTCCTCCCTTTTTGATGATGACAAACAACTTCTTTCCCCTATCGGCATGACCATGTCCTCTTCAAGTAGGTAGCATTGATTCCCTCAATCGGCATGACCATGTTCTCTTCAAGTAGCTAGAATTTATTCCCCCTAACATCATTGATCTCATACCTTAACAATTTTCCCCCTTTAGACATTATAAAAAAGGGTTGAAGTAGTAAACCAAGTTGATAGAAATGCAGTTCAAGCATATTCATTGCCACTTGGGCAACACTGAGCATGAGTAAAAAATGCATAAGGTAATGAGACAAGTCAGTAGAAACAAGACATTTTTCATCCATAAATAAAAGATCAGCCATCAAAGCATTGCAAATATGATTATGAATGGAAACCGAAACAATGCCTAAAAAGAGGAATGAGGACTGACATAGAAAGTTAGGAAGAGAAGGGACGACTAAGAGGCAAGGGATTGAAAGAATAGAATTAGTAGAGCATATCCCTTAGCATGGTATTTTCAGAAGCCTTTTTTGAAGTTCAACATGCTTTGCTGCCCAGGCTTCATGTTGAACCTTCAAGGCTGCCATTTTTTTTTCAACTTGGTCCCTATGATAGTGCTATTTCAAAAGCGGAGCCTTTAGGCAAACCATTTCAGTATCCTTGTTAGCAATAACAACTATCATAGCTTTTAACGCAAGCCTGAGTTTCTCATGACAGAAAGATTAGAAGAAATCAAACTTACTCAAGGCCTCTGAGATGAATAGATCAATAATTAAGGAACCAATTTTTTTTCATTTTTTTCAGACACACTCCTATACAGAATACTTTAAGTTCTCAGAATATCAACCTTTTCCATTTTGCACATCATCTTTTCCACTTCTTCATTTTGCTTCGTGGACCTGGTCCCTCTCCACACTTAAAAACATCTTCATCATAAAATTCTCCAATAAGAACAAAGGGTTTAACCATTTGAAGTTTTTTTAAGAGAGGAGAAAAGAGGGTTTTAAAAATTTCTAATTTTGGAAAGGGATTTGAAAAGAAATATGGAGTATAAAGGAAGTGAAAAGGTGTATTATGTGAAAGAAGATGTCATTTTGGTATTCAAAAGATGGGACAACAATCACATACCTGAATGACAGACATGTGGCAATTTTAGCGGTTCACATGCATAATTTAAACTGCAATGTTAAGAATGCTAACTTTTGAGAACGAATCGGGTCCCTCTTTGTAGTTTGAATGTGATTGCCTAGATCTGTCTTGACCTCCCTTTTCCTTCAGCTTTTTTCCATGTGTGTATACCTACAAAAGGTATGAGACTGAATTTGCTAAAACATACATAACTGAAAAGCAAGGATACCTACTCCCTTCGCATAGTCATGAGAGAGTTGATTGCTTCAGGCGGGATCCATTCAAGAAGATTTTAGCATTCCCAAATCAATATGATTATCTTAGCCAGGTCTTCAAGAGCTTCAAGATGCTGCTTAATCCACAAGAGTTGAGCACATCAAGCTACACTTGTTACATTCTTTACCTCAGTTGTTGAAAAGAGATCAACCTATAACATAAGCCACTCTTAAGGCACTCTTTCCATCAACTTGATACCTAGCATAAATAGCATCACATGTTCTTCCACTTGATCTTCCATTTTGCAAAACTTCATGATGACATTACCCATTTTTAACATTGTCTTGACTTCAAGCAGCTCATTGATGTACTTTTCGGGACAACCAAGGGTACATTTAGAGGTTTGTTGAATCTGTAGCTCTAAGAAGAAATCTTCCATCATGCTTATTTAGAACTCACTACCCATAAATGCGGCAAACTCTCTTTTGAAGCCATTGTTGAAGAGAAATTTGGACAGGCGTTCATACCAAGCTCTGGGAGCTTGTTTCAACCCATACAGAGCTTTGTCCAACTTCAGCACATGATTTGGCAGTTCTGCATCTTCAAAGCCTGGGGGATGTTTGACATGCACTTCTTCCTTTAGATTCCCATTCAAGAAGACACTCTTGACATCCATTTGAAAGAGCTTAAATTCCATATGAGCATCAAATGCTATCAAGATTCTGATGACTTCCATTCTGGCTACAGGAGCAAAGGTCTCATCATAGTCCATCCCTACCTCTTGGTTATACCCCTGCACTACAAGACTTGACTTGTTTCTAGTAATGGTTCCATGCTCATCAAGCTTGTTTCTGAAGACCCATCTTGTTCCAATCACAGTTCTATTAGGAGGTATGGGGACATGTGCCAAACTTTGCTCCTCTCAAACTGATGGAGTTCCTCCTGCATAGATGTTACCCAATCAGCATCCGGTAAAGCTTCCTTGATGTTCTTTGGTTCAATAGATGACATAAAGGCTGAATAGACAACTAGATTTCCTGGATCTAGTTTGAATTCCAGAGACAAGTGGAGAGATCATGTTGTCCAATGGATGTGAGGATTGATGTTTCCATCCTGACTTTTTGACTGACTCCACTTCAATTTCAGTATCAGATTCAACATCAGCATCTTCATGATTTTGGAGTGGAACCTCCTGAGTAGTATCGGAGGGACTAGGTATTCTTGTGAGATCTGTAACAATTTCCTTTGTGACCTGTTTGTTTCCAGGTATTAGGCTGTCCTTTTTTTCCCTTTCCTTGATCAACTCTTCAATCCCAATGTCTCCATTGTGATCATCACTTTTCTCAGATTCATCGAAGGTCACATGAATGCTCTATTCAACACAGAGAGTTCTTTTGTTAAACACTCTGTAATCTTTGCTAGTGGAGGAGTATCCCACAAACACACCTTCATCACTCATGACATTAAACTTACCCAGATTATCCTTTCCATTATTTAGCACAAAGCATTTACACCCAAATGGCTTAAGGTGGGCAATTGAAGGCTTTCTGTTGTTCAACAATTCATAAGGTGTCTTCTTTATCATAGACATGATAAGGCACCTATTAGTAACATAGCATGTTGTGTTGACTGATTTTTCCCAAAAGTTCATAGCCAGCCCTGAGTCAATCAGCATAGTCCTTGTAATATCAAGCAAAGTTATGTTCTTTCTCTCAACCACTCTGTTTTATTGAGGATTTCTTGGTGCAGAAAAATTATGATTGATTCCATTTTCAACACAAAAACTTTCAATTTGAGAGTTCTCAAACTCTGTCCCATAGTCAGATCTAATACTAGCAATCTTGCAGTTGACCTTCAGTTGAATTGCTTTGGCAAAAGTAATCAGAATTCCACCAGTTTCATCCTTTTTCCGCAGAAACATATTCCAGGTGTACCTGGAAGAAATCATCAACAATCACAAGAATATATTTTTTACCTCCTCTGCTTTGAATTCTGACAGGTCCACATAGATCCATGTGGAGAAGTTCCAAAGGACTAGTAGTGCTCACACCCTTCTTTGCCTTGAAAAAAGACCTTGTTTGTTTGCCTTTTGCATAGGCATCACATACTTTGTCATTGGAGAACTTCAGCTTTGGTAGTCTACGGACCAGGTCCCCTGCAACAAGCTTGTTAAGTAAAGAGGTACTTACATGACCCAGTTGTCTATGTCAAAGATTTGCATAATCAGTTTGAGTACTCAGACAGGATAAGTTGTCTCCTTCAATAGAATCAAGATCAGTAACATACATATTCTTGACTCTTTTTTGCAGACATCACAGTTTTCTTAGTTGCATAGTTTGTAACCGCACACCCTTTAGACATGAACTTGACTTCATTTCCCTTGTCGCAAATTTGAGACACACTTAAGAGATTAAACTTAAGACCATCCACATAGTGTACAATGTCTATGGAATTATCATCAGTTCTTCCTATCTTGCCAATACCAAGAATAAAGCCTTTCTTTCCACCTCCAAATGACACACCACCACCTTGGTGTGCTTCCAAATAGAGGAAGTTTAGAGTATTTCCAATCATATGCCTTGAGCATCCACTATCCATATACCAACATTGATTGCTCCCTTTCTTCTGCACAAGAGTCACTTATTAGACTTAGGAACCCACTTCAAACGGAGTTCCCAAAAACTGTCAAAAGGTTTAATGAGAAACCTTCCTGTCCATGGAGGTAAAGTGTTCTTGCTAAAATGGTAACCAGGACCAGGTACCCTTTCCTTTTTCTCAACAACTTCTCTTGATTTAAGAAACCTCTCCTGACTTTCTTTTACTCTCATCAGCTTCTCACACTTCTCTTTCAAATGACCATTTTTGCCACAGTGGGTACACAATAAATTATCTGAAACTGACACATATTTACTATGTGGGTTGTAAGGAGGCTCTATTTGTCTACAACTTATCCCTTTCTTGCTGTTGAACTGTTGGTTTGCTAAGTTAGTGAGGATCTTAGAGGAGTCAGTCCACTTGAGAGAGTGGTTCAGTTCCTCCTTGATCTTACTTAAGTCTTTCATTAGTTGAGAGTTTCTTTCTAGGGAGGTAGCTAACATAGACTCAGAAGCCTTAAGTTTCTCTTCTAGTTCAATTTCAAAGTTACTGAGTTGTCGTTTCCTACCTTTAAAGGTACCAAGTTCCTCTTTGGGTTCCAGACTCTCAGTCTCCAGGATACTTAACCTGATAGTCAATTCAAACATTTGAGAGTTGAGAGCTAAGTTTTATTTCTCACATAGACTCAACATTTCATTAGTCGTCAGATTTTTAGTGGTTAGTTCATCAACAAAGTCAATCAATAGAGCATCAAGTTTTCTCAATCTATTGATAGGAATAGTATCTAGGTAATTTTTGAGGTCAAGAAGAGTTACCTCAAATAGATCCTTTTCATCATAAGATTTTGCCATTAGAGAGAACATGGAGTTGTAAATGGTCTTCCTCAGGCTCACTTAATGTGTTACCCCACACTGCTAGAGCTTTCTTCACTAGTTAATCGGCATGGGCTTTCCTTTTGGCATAGTCTGGGACCTGGTCCATTCGGCGAGGTCTGAACTCCTGAGTTTCCTGCTTCTGACTGGGGCAATCCTTCATAAAGTGACCAGGTTTGCCGCATTTATGACAAAGATCATTTGCATTGGCAGTTATAATGGTCGAAGCTGTCTTTTGAAAACCTCCATGTTTCTTGATGATCTTCTAAAACCTTCTTGTGATGTAGGCCATTTCATCCTCCTCCTCAGTTACATCATTTTGAGAAGTTTTCAAAGTGATGTATTTCTCCTTCTTTCCTTCCTTCACAGTCGTGCCCTGTTTCTTGTTCAGCTCATAGGTCTAAAGATTTTCGATCAGTTCGTCTATGGGCAAAGTTATTAGATCTTTGGCCTCTGTTATAGCATCAACCTTACTTTCCCAAGACTTTGGAAGAACCTTGATAATCTTTCAAACTTGTTTGGTTATAGGGATTGGCTCACCCAAGCATCTAAGTTCGTTGATTATGGACGTGAATATTCAGTTCATCTCAAAGATAGTTTCACCTTTCTTCATGCAGAAGTTCTCGTACTAAGTCATAAGCATATCAACCTTAGACTCTTTTACTCGTTGTGTTCCTTCATGGGATGTTTGAAGACGGTCCCATATCTCATTGGCAGTCTCACAAGCTAAGATTTTGTTGTATTCGTCTCCTCCAATTCCACACACCAGAATCTTCTTTGCTTTGTAGTTCTTTTCTAACTTCTTCCTCTCTGCTTCATTGTACTCTTTTCTAGTTTTGACAGCTGTAGTGATGAGCTCGCCATCCTTCACTTCCTTTGTAGGAATATATGGTCTATCAAGAATGATGTCCCACAGCTCAGTGTCCTCAGCGTTGATGTAGTCATGCATTCGATTCTTCCACCAGCCATAACATTGACCGTTAAAATGTGGTGGTCTAGTAGATGACTGACCTTCCTCCATTTGGGTGGAGCAACCATTCCTTCTGGATCTTTTCTTTTCTTGGTGTTAACCAAATTGAAAAGTGAAGCTCTAATACCACTTGTTGGAATGTATGCGCCCAACAGTGATCTCGGGACCAGGTCCCTCGACAAAATAACAATGTAGAAGTAAAAGTGCGGAAAATAAATAGCACAAAGTAAATCAGGCACAAGAGTTTTACGTGGAAACCTCCTTGCTTAAGGGAGTAAAACCACGACCTGTCACACATGACTTTTCAAACTGTTTTGACTAATCTTCTCAAAGCAAAAGAAAAAACCAGTTTACAACCACACATAGAGATTAACCTCTTAATCTCTAAACTAAGTAATACAACGATTACTTAACCGAGCCTAAGCAATGCCTGCATTGCCCACTACACTAATCCTAAAAAATTAATGTAGACTTTTACAGTAAAACACAAAGTTACCCCTAACTATGTTCTTACAAAGACTCTCATAAGTTTTGAAACGTTTCTAACACAAGTGAAACGAATCCTACAAGTTAAGCTCAAATACAAACAATCAAGAACAACAACAGATACGGAAAGCTCTTCTTCAGTTGATCAGGTCCTTGTTGTAGGTGTTCTTGTGCTCGAGTTCTTCCTTGAAAATGGCCTTCTTTTCAAGCTTATGAATTTTCAGAGAAAATCCAAGTTTTTGTTTGCCAAATATTGAGTGTGTGTTTTGTTAGAAAAGACTATATTAAAATGAACACAAACTCCTTGGGACCTCCCATTGGCTGAGAGCCTGCCTCTATGGAAGGACGTGCACCTACCACATCAGAAGTGATAGCTTTTCTGACAGCTGTCTTGTCGTCCTTTCACATACACAGTCTTGCAGGGACAAGGTCCCTTGCAAACTTTTCTTGGTGAGATCTTGAGAAGACTTGCTCGCTCTCTCTCCTTTTGAATGAATAACTTAATTTGTTATTTGTTATGTTGACTATGTCAACCATAAAGAGTTATTGACCGTTGGACAAACAATTTCGTCCATTCTGATTGGTGTAGTACGCTGACGCCTCACCAACCTCTGACACGATAACTTTATAGCTGTACCCCATTATAGATCTAGACGAGAGAACTCAGCCAGGGACCAGGTCCCTGCATTTGTGAGGATCATCAAAACACCTAGAATATAACATTTCCCCTCTTTTTGACAATTACACACAAATATTCCTCGCACTAAGTTTATTCATTCATTTCACTGTCATCAATCCCACTAACAAGGATCTAGTTCCTTGTTAGATCTATAAGTTTGTTAAATCATCTAAACTTAACATTAGCTTCAAAATAACAACATCAATAGGAATAATTCATTCCAATATATAGGTAGCTCTTAATTCATTTTCAAAACATCCTCTCACTTGCCTTCTCACCTTCTAAGGCATTTGATGTTCTCTCTCTTGTAGTATTTCACTTGTATTCTTTGTTGAGTGAAATAAATATTGGTGTAGTTGTTCTTTGGTGGATGTAGGATCATTTTGATCCAAACCATATTAAATATTGTTGTTCTTTCCTTGTTCTTTAATTTCACGTTTCCGCTAACGAATGATAACATGTATAAAAATGTTTGTATAAAAAATAAGACACTTTTGATCAGCCACAAACAACCTACATATGATAAGAGCCTAGTTATCCATATGGTTATCTTTTTCAACATTTTACCAAGGAGTGGTTTACATTAAGATGTTGATAATGTTTTTGTATTCAAAGATACAACCTCCTCAAAATACACTACACTCTTACTATTATCGACAGCCAAACTAGAAGCCTTCACGTATATAACATTTTGATTAACTCTGGATCAGCCATACTGAACATAAGTAGATCAACAATCTATAGGTTTTTACATCTAGGATGATAAGTAAAATCAGAGTTATGATTATCTGTAACAACGAGTACACAAATTATAAAAACTATTTTAAAAAGTAGTAGAATTAAGACTTCATCTGATTGAATATGTCAATTAGAGTATCATTACTTTATCTAAAATTGGGGAAAAAGAGAAATCTAGTTTAATAATCAAGTAAAGAGTATGCTGGCTTTTAGAGAATGAGAAATAGAGTCCATTGATAAACAAAGAAATCTTCACGAGTCTCATCATGTCTCTCAACCACAGGTTGATGCATTGAACTATCAATCTTGAATACTATATATTAGTGGTTCCTTTTTGTTTTCAACTCCGAAATTTTAGCTTGCATTCATCACTCACTGCTATCCCTGACGCTGAATTCGCCTATGCAAATGCCACAAATTTAGACAAAAAATATAATTTCTCTTGTTCTGGTATATATAGCCCTATAATGTATGGACATATTTGCCTCCCTATCTCAGGTTCAATATGCACAGGAAATGTACCTCACATTCAACAATGTGGCCTAGTGATCAGTGGAGAGAAACAGGAATCACGAGGTCTCAAGTTCAAATTCCAATAGAGACAAAAAAAAAGCACTAGATGAATTCTTCCT
This sequence comes from Solanum stenotomum, assembly GCF_019186545.1. Classification (NCBI taxonomy): domain Eukaryota; kingdom Viridiplantae; phylum Streptophyta; class Magnoliopsida; order Solanales; family Solanaceae; genus Solanum; species Solanum stenotomum. The sequence goes on along the minus strand of NC_064282.1, from coordinate 85,586,009 downwards.
ATCTACATTGAAAGGTACTAGCGATTTCAATTCTTCCTATCTATAGTGAAATCTCTTTAGTAGGGCGGAACTAACAAACCTCTTTAGTTGTCGTCTGATCTTAAATAATAAACAAACTGATGATACTATTAAACCTGCTTCGAAAGGTACTAGCGATATTGAAAAATATCAAGCTGATCCGAGGGAAATATTAAATGAAAAAAGAAGGGTTATAGGTGTTGATCAAAGTAATGCTACTGCTTTAGATGACAATTGGTTGTTGTCACTTCTGAGCAAAATCGTGCAGCTAAATGGATGTTTGTACAGGTAATATTGGTCATCAAAAAGCTGCTGGAAACAGAGATGCTTTAGATGATCGAGAGTTAGCTCTATGTCCTAAACCTAGAGAGATAGCAACAAAAAATTGTGAATGCTTTAGGTGTTTGAAATAATCAGTATGTTGCTACTAATGAGGTGCAATCAAGAGAATTTGGACTAAAATTGCAAGTTGAAAACGAAAGTGCAACTGAATGTAACTGGAAATTGCAATTTTTAAACCAGAATGCAACTGAAAATTGAAAACGAGAATGCTACTGAAAATTGCAAGATGACATAGGTCCTGAGATATTATGTCGTTCCATATTGAAGGAAAATGAATGATATGTTTCTGCTTTAAAATCCCCAAGTCTAACTTGGACGACTGGGGTTGACATTAATAAAACATAACAATAAAATCATCCTCAGTAAATAAATTTGTATTGGCATATACTTTTATTTAGATACTAATTTGACACTAAATGATGCTTAATATCCAGATGCAATAAAAATAACACACGAACTGCAAAGAATTCTAAAATAGAAAGAGACTTAATTTCTACATAACTAGTTTTTCTATGTAACTATGAATGCCTCTGATGCGGTGGTTCGTAGGAAGCCTCTTTATTTCTAATTTTCTCCAACTTTGTCTTGTGATATCGTAACACGAGCATAAAGCACCCAACTCTAAGTTGAGGATGAATAAAATTTGCCCATCACAAAACATGCATGATAATATGACATGGGGTATGATTTTTGGTGGTATGTGCTTCCACATTGATGGAAAGTGAATGATATGACTCTCCCATTCTTCTTCTTTCTGAATTTGTCCTAAAACCCGCAAGTGGAAATATTCACATGACCATTTTGTACAATTAATGATTGCTAGCTTACCCTTCACCCCTATCAACTCGTAATACCACCACTTAGATGAATTCTTCAATACAATAAGTTTGAAACTTTCAGTTTTAAGATCAAATGCATCTATAGCAAGTGTTTCTCCATGGTAAACAAACCTATAGATAACTCCATTGATACAAACCCTGGGCTTGTACATAACAGATCTGAGAATCCTTTGAGTCTTTCTCCATGATTTGTCTATGCCTAATGTGAAAACACACTATTTTATATACAATCCGCTACCATCTCCTGTCAAAAGAATTTTATACTTGTTTTCTTCTGGCTCAAAACCTAACCAATAGTAAAGGAGAGACTGATCATCATTTAGTTTGGGAAGATATCTTACTTCTCCTGTACTTGGGTTTAAAATTACATTAGGTTTCTGAATGCAAAATAAACCGTTAACGCAACTGACATCAGAACCTACAGGGATATATAAGGGGAATTCATCAAAACTCCAAAGGCTGGAAGCAGAGATTTTTCCATCTCCAAATTCATAAAATTCCCTTCTGTCCAAGAAGTATTTTGTTCCACTCTGACGGATCATAGATTGAGATGTATGGACATCCGTAAAATATGATTCAAAAACAAGAGAATTAAAGAATTTAGTAACGCACTTGAAACACATTAGTGATTTGACAGGAAGCCATGTGAATATTTGAATGACTATTTCTTTAGGAATTGATGGATTCATCTTCTTGTACACAAGTTGGACTTTTTTTTTTTAAAGGTCTAAAACCCTTCTCTTATGGAGCATATATTTATGAGTTGATTTGTCAAGTTGGACGCCTTTTTTTTAATGAGTTTAGGACTTTTATTTTTCTGTGTCCAAAATAACAAACTTATTTTCTAAAAATAGGTCCCATAGAACGATGTATTATTAATTTTCCCCCTTTTCTCCTAATTCTAATAGGAAAGTGTACTATTTTTTATATTTTTATTTTTGTAAAGTCAAAAAAAGAATCCTAAAGTCATTAAACCTCATACAAATCAACCGATAAATATAGGCTCCATGGAAGGTTTTAGACCTTAAACCAAAAAAAAATCCAACTATGAATCAGAAGAACATGAATTTATCAATTCCAAATGAATTATGTTTGAAATATTCTCATGGCTTCCGGTCAAATCTTTATTGCGTTTCAAGTGTATAACAAAATTTGGTCAGTCTCTTGTCTCGGAATCAAATTTTGTGAATATCTATACTTGTCTTTCTATGACTCGTCGTGGAGGAACAAAATTCTTATTGCGCGAAAGAGAATCAGTTTTTTCCACTGCTGAGCAAAGAGAAAGAAAAGACTCTGCTCCCTTTTTGCAAATTGCAAGATTTATTGACCTCTACCTCCCTGGCCTTTCATATTGTCCATTGAATTGCGTTAATGGTTTATTTTGCGTTTGGGACCCATTCACTACACGATCTGCTGCAATTTTCAATCCGAGTACAAGAGAATTAAGATTTCTTCCCAACATAGATGAATCTGTTTTTCCTGGTAACTATTCATTAGGATTTGAGTTGGAAGAAAAGAAGTTCAAAGTTTTTTTGACATCATATCATGAACGGAACAAACAAAGACAATGGGTTTTAACTTTAGGAATAGACAAATCTTGGAGAGAGACTAAAAGCATTTCCTTTCCTATTCTGTATTTTAAGCGTAGTGTTTGCATTAGTGGAGTTATCTATCAGTTTATTTATGGTGATGCTATAGCTGCAATTGATGTTAAAACTGAAAAATCTGAAACTATTGCATTGTGGAATGATGAGTCAAGTGTACTATTACGAGTTGATAGAGGTGAATGGTAAATTAGAGGTCATAGATTACAGAAAATGGGTAAGTGGATACTTTGACTTGTGAATTTTAGAGCAGACTCCACAAAGAAAATGGGAGAGACATATCATTGGCGTTCCCTCAATATGGAATGCTTTAAAGCCTAGATTTGTATCATCCTTCATTGCCCATGATGGGGAGATTGTATTCGTCGTCATCTTAAAATCTGGTGCTTGTTTGTGTTATGATGTCACAACAAAGAGTTGGAGGGAATTAAAAATCATGGGACTTCCTAAGGAAAACTACATCAGAGGCATTATAGTTATGCTGAAACTCTCATTCCCTTAGGGTAATTTTGTTCAAATGGGAACACATCATGACTGCTTGTATGCCCTTTCACTTGATATCCTTTCAGGAACTGTTTTATTTTATGATAAGATTTTGTTATTTTATGACAAAATTTTGTTCACGCGAATTCATCCAAATATATTGTAAATCTTTGAAGTGAAGAATCCCACTCATGTTTATCGATTGCACTTAACTTTTGTTTGCTGAAGCTACAATGCAGATTTCCATTAAAATTACTATGGCATGGGTGAACTAACTTGTAAGAACTTTAACTGATGTAGCCAGAAAATTGGTTTCACCGACTCCAAAACCAAAAGTAAATGAGGCCAACAGAACTGTGAAGAAGCATTGTTGTAGCTTTAAAACAGAATAGTAAAGAATTTTGAAAATTAATGAATCCCATAAACTGGAACTCACAATCATATATCTTATTACTACCAGTATATGAGACTAAATGCTAGGATATTAGAGACTTGTTATCCAAGAAAAAATTACTCCACGATTGTCTCCAGTGCTGGCAAAGTCAATGTAGACACTCGACTAAAATGGAAATTACAAGAACAAATTCAAATTCGCCACATCAATATGAATATCAAATTGGGTACTGTTCTTGCACGAGGTTACTCATTGGTGACATCTCGCTGCAATCAACATCTACTTGGAGCACCATTGGCATATTGAACAACATTATAGCTTGGAGCACTTGTTTGTGGTTCAAATGATTGTCCATCTACAACATAAGACACAATTTTAACTTTAACTGCTAAAGACTCATCCCATCACACTACTCTAAAAAGCAGAGGAACCAATGAAATGACTCCACGATATGTTGGTAGAGTTAACATTGACACGTCTCTTGCTTTTAAAGTTTTCCTCATCTTCTTGTGCTAGTTAGTGAGTACTAATCATCACCATCTATGTGAGTCACCATTGTTACTAAGAACTAAACCACGTCACATTCAGGGATTAGAACCAAAAAATCTGTCAGGCTCTTTCTAATAACCAAGAAATTCCCAAGAGCCAGTTGATACAAGTATTTGAGAGTGTTTTTTTGAAAGCTTTCTTCGTTTATTGAAGGCTTGCCTAGTATGTTACATATACATTCCTTTATATAGACAATTCTAATCCTATTCTATTCTTTATAATGCATCTACTGTATACTTTATGACTTTTTTTTTTACAATAATTTACATTAATGCGCTCCTACTTTATGACTTTCTTACATAGTGCTGTACACTTTACACTATTTACTTTTGGCTTTGTCTGCCAAATATGTCTTGTCTTTTCTTCCTTATCTTCTTATCTCTTATCTCTTTATCTTTCTGTCTTCTGTCTCTATCTTCTTTTATTCTGGTTATTGACTATAGGAATTTAAATGCAAACACTCCTCGGTGGATAATGAATCTACCTCTCTGTTAAAAGTTGTACAACATCAGCCCCTATTATTTAGTTTGACTAAGTCTGCACTATGGCTATATTTTAGCTTTCAGTTGGTAGCTGTTTTCTTTTAATTCGTGATAGTTTTCCTATTTTGTAGTATTGCAGAATTGTGTTCCTAATGTTTAGGTGAGTTGGTATAGTGGAATTACATTAGTGGTTTAGTGGGAATATGATTCCATAACATGTAAACCTATATAAGGCTACAATGCCTATTGAATAATATATCCAGCAACTATCTCTGGAACAAACTTTGGTTCTCTTTTATTCTTCCTGTTATTTCCTTTTTCAACTATTGGCTTCTCTATCAAGTTGTGTTCATCATTTGGTATCAGAGCTACGTTTAAAGGAGAGAAAGAAAAGCCACACATAACATATACACTAACTGCTCTATTCTGTTGCAATGACTGATTTACATGCCATAAGTGGAGTTAAGAAACTCAACCATTAGAATTACAAAACATGGATGACATGTATGACTTCCTACATGGAAGGTCAAGATCTTTGGGAGGTAGTTAACGGAAGTGAAGTCAAATCAGGGGAAGAAGAACCAAATGGCGCATTGAGAAAATGGAAGATTAAAGCAGGAAAAGCATTATTTGCCCTCAAGACCACCATTGAAGAAGACGTGTTGGAACATATACGAGATGCTGGAACACCAAAGGAAGCTTGGGACACGCTGGCTGCACTCTTTTTAAAGAAGAACGACACACGGCTACAACTTTTAGAAAGTGAGTTATTGTCGATATCTCAAAATGATATGAGCATTGCACAATACTTTCACAAAGTGAAGTTGATATGCCGTGAAATTTCAGAATTGGAACCAACAGCTCCAATCGGGGAAACCAGGATGAAAAGAATAATCATTCATGGTTTGAGATCTGAGTACAAAAACTTTGTTACTGCAGTACAGGGATGGCAAATTCAACCATCACTTGTTGAGTTTGAGAATATGCTTGCTGGCCAAAAAGCCATGGCTAAGCAAATGGGCGGAGCTTCACAAAAAGGTGAGGTGGAAGCACTCTATATCAACAAAAGCAGAGGGAACTCCAAGCAAGACAATGTAGCTGGGACGAAAAGAAATGATGATAAGGAAAAAAAATCATCAAAGAGAGGGGAATTATCGTCCAGGGGTAGCTTCAAAGAACTATTGGGGCAAAAATAAGAGGTTTGAAGGGAAGTGTCATCACTGTGGAAAGAAGGGCCATAAAGCCAAGGTTTGCTGGTTCAATAAAAAGGCTGTTGAGAGCAATGCTGCAGCCACTTCTAGTCCAAAGGAAAAGAGTGAAGATGATTGGGATGCTGAAGCATTTTTTGCTGTAGAACAAGAGGAGTTAGCTCTTACGGTAACAACCTCTAAACAAATTGATTATGAGAATGACTGGATTTTTGACTTAGGGTGCTCAAACCATATGACTGGTGACAAGGAGAAGTTGCAAAATCTAACCAAGTACAAGGGAAGTCGTGAGGTGGTGACAGCTGATGATACAAAATTATCGATAGCTCATATTGGTAAGGCTGTAGTGTCACCAAATAGTAGTGCTGATCTGATGTTGCTTCAAAATGTTTATCATGTCCCAGGTATGAAGAAAAATCTTCTTTCAGTAGCACAATTAACATCTAGAGGTCATTTTATTCTGTTTGGTCCACAAGATGAAAGAATATATCATGATCTTGAAATTAAAAAAGAGCCAGTAATGAAGGGACAAAGATTGAATTCCGTCTATGTAATGTCGGCAGAAACCACATATATAGACAGGACAAGGAAGAATGAAACTGCAGACTTATGGCATATGCGGTTGAGCCACGTTAGCTACTCTAAGCTAAGTGTCATGATGGAAAAGTCAATGTTGAAGGGTCTTCTAAAACTTTTAGTAAGGACAGATGTTATATGTGCGGGTTGCCAGTATGGTAAAGCACATCAGTTTCCATATGAGGAGTCAAAATATAAATCCAAGGAACCATTAGAATTAATTCACTCTGATGTATTTGGACCTGTCAAGCAACTCTCTATTGGTGGGATGAAATATATGTTAACCTTCATTGATGATTTTTCCAGGTATGTGTGGATTTATTTTCTGAAGGAAAAGTCTGATACATTTTCAAAATTCAAAGAATTTAAAAAGGTTGCTGAAGCAGAAGTTGGCAAGAAAATTCTTTGCGTGCGAACTAACAATGGTGGGGAATACACCTCATATGAATTCTCTGAATTCCTTCAGAAGTATCAAATACGTCGTCAACTCACATGTCCAAATACGCCACAACAAAATGGCATAGCAGAACGAAAGAATAGACACCTAGTAGAAATCTGTCGGAGCTTGCTTCACGCGAAAAATATTCCGGCACAATTTTGGGCGGAAGCTATGAAAACTGCAGCCTTTGTGATCAATAGAATTCCTCAACAAAGGTTAAGTTTTCTTTCACCTTTTGAGAAGTTATGGAATATGAAACCATCAGTTAGGTGTATCTTTGTAGGGTATGACAGTCAACGAAAAGGGTGGCGTTGTTGTGACCCAAGCATGGGAAAGTGTTACACTTCTCGGAATGTGATATTTGATGAAGCTTCTTCATGGTGGTCTTCAAATAAGGAGATCCTGCCAAATTCGAATGTTCTCAAAGATGTATTGGACTCGTCTCGTGTCCAGCTGAGTCTAGATGAAGCTGAAGATGAAGCTAACGAAGATATTACTGAAGAAGGTGTGGCTCAAAATCCTTGGCAAACTGGTGTGTATCAACAACAAAGTGAAGAAGACGAGCTAAGTGGAGCAAACACACCACTGTCTCTTAGAAGGTCATCAAGGATCAGAAAGCTTAATCCAAAGTATGCCAATGCTGCCATAGTAAAAGAAGAAGATGAAAAAGAACCAGAGAATTTTGAGGAAGCATTCCAAAATCCGAAGTGGATTAATGCTATGAAGGAGGAGATTGATGCACTAAAGCTGAATCAAACTTGGGAGCTCGTGGTAAAGCCAAGAGATGTCAAACCTATTTCTTGCAAATGGATTTACAAGATAAAGCGTCACACAAATGGGTCAATTGAAAGGCACAAAGCTCGTCTTGTAGCCCGGGGCTTTTCTCAGCAATATGGACTAAATTATGATGAAACATTTAGTCCAGTGGCTAAGCTTACTACAGTTCGAATCATACTTGCACTTGCTGCCAGTAAAAATTGGAACCTCTGGCAGATGGACGTAAAGAATGCCTTTTTGCACGGAGAGTTGGATCGGGAGATCTACATGTGTCAACCAATGGGCTTTCAAAGTCAAGATCATCCTGAGTATGTATGCAAACTTCGAAAAGCGCTATATGGTTTAAAACAAGCTCCAAGGGCATGGTATGGTAAGATTTCTGAATTTCTTACTCATAGTTGTTATTCTATACCACCGGCAGATTCCAGCTTGTTTGTGAAAGTTGTTGGAAAGAAACTAGCTATGGTGCTAGTATATGTGGATGATCTAATCCTAACAGGAGACTGTGAAGAAGAAATTCTTCTAACAAAGAAGAATTTGTCAGTTCGCTTCCAGATGAAGGAACTTGGACAACTCAACCATTTTCTTGGCTTGGAGGTTAATTGTAATGAAGAAGGAATTTATTTGCATCAGAAAAGATATTCTAAAGATCTGTTGAAGAAGTTTGGAATGTTGAATTGCAAACCAATATCAACACCATTGGAGCCAAATGCTAAGATGTGTGCACATGAAGGAAAAGACTTAGCAGATGTGACAATGTATCGACAATTGGTAGGTAGTCTGATTTATTTAACTCAGACTCGACCTGATATTTCTTTTGCAGTTGGCGTGATGAGTCGCTACATGCACAATCCAAAGAAGCACCATATGGAGGCTGTTCGGCGAATACTAAGATATGTGAAAAGTACAATTGACTATGGTCTTTTGTACAAGAAAGGTGAAGAATGCAAGTTAGTCGGATATTGTGACTCTGACTATGCAGGGGATCATGATACCCGACGTTCAACAACTGGCTATGTGTTTAAGCTCGGAGCTGGAGCGATTTCTTGGTGCAGCAAAAGGCAACCAACTGTGTCACTGTCAACAACAGAAGCAGAGTATAGGGCAGCAACAGTTGCAGCTCAAGAAAGTATGTGGCTTATGCAATTGATGAAGGATTTACACCAACCAGTTGGCTACTCAGTTACCTTGTACTGTGACAATCAGTCAGCGATTTGCTTGGCTGAAAATCCTGTTTTTCATGCTAGGACGAAGCACGTGGAAATACATTACCACTTCATCAGGGAAAAAGTGTTGCAAGGAGAGATTGACTTGGAGCATATTAAAACCGAGCAACAAATTGCAGACGTGTTCACGAAAGGCTTAAGTGTCAATAAGTTTGAAAGTTTATGTCAACAACTAGGCATGGTTAAGACCAGAGCTAATGTCGAGAGGGGGTGTTAAAAGTTGTACAACATCAGCCCCTATTATTTAGTTTGACTAAGTCTGCACAATGGCTATATTTTAGCTTTCAGTTGGTAGCTGTTTTCTTTTAATTCGTGATAGTTTTCCTATTTTGTAGTATTGCAGAATTGTGTTCCTAATGTTTAGGTGAGTTGGTATAGTGGAATTACATTAGTGGTTTAGTGGGAATATGATTCCATAACATGTAAACCTATATAAGGCTACAATGCCTATTGAATAATATATCCAGCAACTATCTCTGGAACAAACTTTGGTTCTCTTTTATTCTTCCTGTTATTTCCTTTTTCAACTATTGGCTTCTCTATCAAGTTGTGTTCATCACCTCTCTACCTTTCTTTACTTATATACCAGTCTTTTGTCAGAATGAGGTTTGATTTCATGACATTTTCCTAACACACATCATGTGCCGTGGACTGGAAGTAGGACAAGATCCGAATTTCCTCTCAACTCAAGTTTATGAGAGCTAGCTAGCAGTGAAGCTGCATCAAAAATCTATGAGTCTCTTTCTGAATCAATGTAACTTTAAATTTACTTTCATCATTTGGAGTCACTGAAGCTGCATTCGACTAAGAATGAGTGTTGGTGTTTGATTGTTGGGCAGATTCTATTTGCTCCATCCTGTCTACTTCTTCGGATCAGTGAATATTTACTTGAACCAATAAGAGTAGTTTAGTGGAGCACTAATTGGTTATATTAGATCAACAGAAATTCCAAGAAAAAAATTACTTTTCTGCTCTTGAATCAAAGTCTTTAATAACAGGTCTGCAAGGAGAATATCGAACAGATGGCATTAATTAATTGCTCAATCCTGAAGTATAAGATGAATTCAAAAATGATGGATACGTAAAATCGAGGAACTCAGAAATTCTACCCTCACTCCATGGATAGATTTCGAAGTGGATAAGTTCTTAATGCGGTTCAAGTGTGCTACCACAAATTCTCTGGTTTCTGAATATGATTTTCACAAGGCAACCCTGCGTATTCTCGTATGAATTGTGTTAATAGTTTATTTTGTGCTTGGGAATCATCATGTATGCAACCTGCTGCAATTTTCAATCCCAGCACAAAAGAAGTAAGACTTCTGCCCAACACTAATGAAGGTAAATGCTGGAATACATTTTCATTAGGTTTTGAGCTGGAAGAAAACAAGTACAAAGTTCTCCGGACAATATATCATCCTCAAGAAAGGCACACAAAGTATTGGGTTTTCACTTTAGGCATAGACATATCATGGAGAGACACTCAGAACATTTTCCCTTGTATTCCATATAGTATGCCCAATGTTTGCACTAATGGAGTCATCTATCAATTTGCTATGGCAGATTATATATCTATAGTTGCATTTGATGTTAAATCTGAAAAAATCGAAAATATTGCATTGTGGGATGCAATTGAGTTTGTGTACTATTACCAGTTGATAGAGGTGAAGGGTAAATTAGGGGTCATAGATTACAGACAATGGGTAAGGAGATACTTTGACTTATGGATTTTAGAGAAGACTCCAAAAAAGAGAATAGGAGAGACATATTATTGGGGTTCCCTCGATAAGGAACACTACAGAGCCTAGATTTGATCATTCTTTGATGGGAGATTGTATTCGTTGTGAACTCAGGTGATTTATGTTGTTTGTGTTATGATTTCACAAGAAAGAGTTGGAGAGAATAAAAGATCAAGGGGCCTCCTAAGAAAAATGACATTAAAGGCATTTATAGTTATGTTGAAAGTCTTGTTCCCTTTGGGTAATTTTGTTCAAACTGGAAGTATTATATGAGTGCTTGTATGTCAATTATCTTGTTGATAACCTTTCAAGAACTGTTTTATTTTACGATAAGATTTTGTTCACGCAAGTTCATTCATGTAGTAATGCTATGACAAGACAGATAAGAGATTACATTCTAAATATATATTGTGAATTTTTTTATGTAATGTCAAATACCTCTGTACAAACATTTGTGCAGTCAAGGTCAGATTATCGTATACATTGAGCTCCAAGTTTAACTTGTTTTTTTCTTTTCTTTGATTTGGATAACAACCCTATGAGATCAAACGGACAAAAATTCTCCTTCTATTAAGAATATGGTCACCTGCAATAGAGTTCCTCGTATGAATCTGAATTCAAAACGATACTCCCTTTGTAATTTAAAACAAAACACCCAGTAAACCAATGGCCAGAAAGTTGAACCATAACAGCAATATATCTTTCGAGATCAACATGATTTAATAAACTGATCTGCAAGAAGAAATTGTAATTGCAAATTAAAGGAAACTGTAAACTGATCCATAGAGATTCAATAAAAGCTACATAAATCACTAATTACTAATCTAGATTATGAACTCAAAAGCCCTCCCACTTTAAACTTGAAAACAGAGTATTGCACAATAAGATTTGAAGTTATAGTACACTGACCACAGAATGAACAAGATTAATAGTGATTGATTTAGTAGTAATTTTCCGTCAATAACAAGCCAAATAAGAATGATCGAGTGCTACACATTCTTATGTAAATTAATGAATCCTTTATATTAACTACAACTCAGAATATTATATATACTCATAATCATTGTGCAATAGGATTGCAAGTCCTGGAATGTTCTCAAAATCATAAAAAACTCTGAATTCCTACATAGAAATCATTCCAATGACAAGTAAAAAATTACTCAAAGAGAGTCATGTTTTCTATCTTATATTACAATTCCGACATAGAAATTATCCCAATGACTAGTCTTTCTATATAACTATAAATGCCTTTGATATTGGTCTTCTTTGGAAGACATGAGATTCCTAATTCTCTCTAAAACTTTGTATTGACATCATAACATGAACATAAAAACACCCGAGTTTAAGTTAACCACAAATACAATCTCTCCATCACGGGACATGCAAGATGATATGGGTCCAAACACTACGTCATTCCATATTGAAGGAAATCGAATCATAAGTCTCTGTCATTCTTTTTCTAGAGTCAGCTTGAAAATCCACAAGTCAAAGAATCCACTTACCCATCCCCTATAATCTATAACACCTAATTTACCATTCACCTCTATCAACTCATACGATAACGCCCAGTGTGATGTATTCCGCAATGCAATGATTTCAAAATTTCCAGATTTAACATCAATTGCAGCTATAACATGTTTGTGATTGCTAACAAACTGATAGATAACTCCTCTAATGCAAACACTAGACATAGAATGAGGAGTAGAGGAAGTAATGCTTTGAGTCTCTCTCCACGATTCATCTATGCCTAAAGTTAAAACACATCGTTTTCTGTACCCTTTTTGTGTTGCTGACAAAAACACTTTGTATCTCTTTTCTTCTGCTCAAAACCTAATGAATACGTATGTCAATAAATACCTTTATTTGGGTCATAAAAAAAATCTTATTTTCGTCACTCTTAAATAAAGCTTGCATTCTTAGTATTTTGAATAAAAATCAAATTCTTTTGGCACTCTTAAATAAATAATTAGACTAGTATAATTTAGTAAAATAGTTAATTGACAAGTCCTTTTGGTTCGATAATCCGGCTCTTTTAGAGCCACTATATTACTTGCGCGACCGCGCACACTTGCGTGTGCAACTGGGAGCAACAAGTTTTTGACGCCGATGCCGGAGACTTAGACATTAACTATTCTTCTAGGTTATACTTTTTATTTATTTAAGTTTATAATTTTTCTAGTGTTTTTCTAAACAAATATTTTTTTTCTTTTCTTTGAATAATTTGGTACTCTTATTGATATGGATGATTGGGATAAATCGTGGTTGGGTGAGGGGTATTCTTTTAAATATCCTTGTAATTATTGTGATGAACACCACGTGGAGATCGAGTGTCCTATATGTCATATATGTGGTGGCCAATATGTTCATTGGAGCGGTTGTCCTAACTCTTATTCACATCCCTTGAACCCCTATTATGAAATTTTGTTATTTGTGATGTTGGCAGGGGTGATGAAGTGGAGAATGTTGAACAAGAGGTGCACAATATATTCTTAAAGAAATTTATGGACATGGTGGACAAAAGTAATTTAGCACAAAGGGAACTACAATCAAAACTCACGAAATTTGAATTAATGATGATGGAACAACGAGCAAAACACATGAAACTACAGGCAATAATCATGGAGCTGCAAGCTAAGGTTGACTCTGATCAATTGCAAGTTACAGGCCTAGCTAATACTCAATTAAAGGAAAATATTGAATCTCAGCAGGAAGAAAGTTATGAAGAAGCAGAGATAGTGAGCCAATCTTGGCTACAAGAGCAAACTCAACTTCTAAAGTTTCAAAAGTCTATCCGTGATGGTCTGACATACAAGACAACCCAACTGATTGAAGGAAGAGTTGACCTCACACAAGAAATAGATCTATTTGGCTCAGATATTTATGACTTGGAGATTCACTTGAAAAAGAGGTTCGTCGAGAGGTTTTCATTTATTTCATCCCCGTTGACCAAGTTGACTCAAAAAACAATTAAGTTTCAATGGTATGAAGCTTGTGACAAAAGCTTTCAGAAATTGAAAAAGAGGTTGACTACTGCCCCAATATTTACCTTACCAAAAGGTACACAAGGTTTTGTGGTATATTGTGATGCGTCTAGAGTTGGACTGAGTTGTGTGCTAATGCAGAATGACAAAGTTATAACTTATGCCTCTAGACAACTTAAGGTACACGAGAGGAATTACCCAACCCATGATCTAGAGTTGGTTGTCATAGTGTTTTCTTTGAAAATATAGCGTCACTATATTTATGGTGTACATAGATGTGTTCACCAATCACAAGAGTCTTCAATATGTGTTCACTCAGAAAGAGCTTAATCTCGACAGCGGAGGTGGTTGGAATTACTCACCGATTATGACATAACTATTCTCTATCACCCAGGTAAGGCTAACGTTGTTGCTGATACCTTGAGCAGGTTGTCTATGGGTAGTATTTCCCATGTTGAAGAGGACAAGAAAGAATAAGCAAAAGATGTGCATAGACTTGCATGATTAGGAGTCCGACTAATGGATTCCAATGAAGGAGAAGTAGTGGTGATGAATGGGGATGAATCATCATTAGTGTCTGAGGTGAAAGAGAAACAAGAGCAAGATCCTATTTTTTTTTTTTTAAAATTAAAGGCAAATGTTCATAAGCAAAAAGTGATGGCTTTTGAACAAGGGGGGATGGCGTATTGAGGTATCAAGGTAGATTGTGTGTGCCAAGGGTGGATGAACTCTAAGAGAGGATCATGGAGGAAGCTCACGACTCTAGATGCTCTATCCATCCGGGTTCCACAAAGATGTATCATGACTTGAGAGAAGTCAATTGGTGGAGTAGTATGAAGAAGTGTATCACAAAGTTCGTTGCTAAGTTCCCGAATTGCCAATAAGTCAAGGTAGAGCACCAGAGGCCAGGTGGTATTTCTTAGAATGTAGATATTATGGAATGAAAGTGGGAGATGATCAATATGATTTCATTACAGGTTTACCACGGTCTCGCAGGAAGAATTATTCAATTTCGGTGATTGTATATCGAATGACTAAATCAACCCATTTCTTACCTGTAAAGACTACCCATTCAACAGAAGATTATGCTAAGTTATATATTCAAGAGGTAGTCAGACTTCATGGAGTTTCGGTGTCCATCATTTCAGATAGAGGTGCACAATTCACTGCATAATTTTGGAAGTCTTTCCAGAAAGGTTTGGGTTCAAAGGTAAATTGAATACTGTTTTCCATCGTCAGACTGATGGTTAATCAGAGAACACAATTCAAACTTTAGAGGATATTTGAGGGCATGTGTGATCGATTTCAAGGGTAATTGGTATGATCACTTACCTCTCATTGAGTTTGCTTACAACAACAGTTACCACTCTAGCATCCAAATGGATCCCTATGAGGCTCTTTATGGGAGAAGATATAATTATCCTATTGGATGGTTTGAGGTTGGTGAGGCTGGATTGATAGGACCATACTTGGTTCATTAACCTATGATGGAAGTGAAGACTATTCAAGAAAGGTTGAAAACAACGCAAAGTCGTCAGAAATCCTATACTGATGTTAGGAGAAGAGACTTAGAGTTTGAGGTAGATGATTGGGTTTACTTGAAGGTTTCACCCATGAAGGGTGTTATGAGGTTCGACAAGAAGGGGAAGCTTAGTCCCCGGTATATTAATCCTTATAGGATATCTAAGAGGATTGACAATGTAGCTTATGAATTGGAGCCACTGTTAGAATTAGCAGTAGTTCATCCAGTAGTTCACATTTCTATGTTGAAGAAGTGTATGGGAGATCCTTCACTTATCATACTTATTGAAGATATTGGTAGTAAGGATAGCTTATCTTTTGAGGAGATTCCCGTTCAGATTCCAGATCGCCAGGTTCGCAAGGTGAGAACCAATGAGGTAGCATCAGTCAAGGTTCTGTGGAGGAATCAGTTTGTTGAGGAAGCTACTTGGGAGGCTGAGGAGGATATGAACAAGATATACCACATCTCTTTAAGTCCAGAGAAATTTCAAATTATGGTACTAATCCTTTCCTTGGCATATATTTTAGTTGAAATGTTCTATTACTTTGCATATTGAGTGTTTGAGATGGGTGTCAGATGTTACTGTCACACCCCGAGCCTACGCCCTGGGCAGGACTGGCACTTGAGAATCATTGTTGGCCCTAAGAAAACCCTTGGCCTGTCTTACTACTCAACAGGAGACTTACTCATGATAAAAGTACTCTAAAAAAAAACTGAAAGCTCAATAGATAATCTTGAAATGTTTTAAAAATTAAATAACATTCACTAGCCAAAGTGGCAACTCAAGTCTCAACATAACTGAATGGAAAATGAAAGACTAATGAACTAACAATAACTAACTATCTATGAAGCCTCTAACAACTGAGATGAACATTGAGAAATGACCCACAACATCCTAAAGAACTAGAATACTGAAAACAATTAAAAAGGGATTATCCGGAAGCAAGGAAGCTCACCATCAACTCTGAAGCTCAACTGGATCAACGATGCGCTGGATGCTGATCTTGGTTACCTGTATCTGCATCCTAAAAAGATGCAGGCCAATTGGCATTAGTACATTGAATGTATGAGCATGCGAGGGGAATTCTAAAGCAAGACATAAGCTTGAAAGGGAACTGAAAGAACATACCAGGTCTCAACTAAACCCATTTCAATATAAAGTAGTAATATAAATGCCATATAAAGAAAAGCTTTTAAAACATGTGGATAACAAATCTGTGTATTGAAAATACAATATTAACTCAGTTTTTATACATGGATACCATTTAAACTCTGCTTGTATATGAAAATACAAATAACTCTGTGTATATAAGATTACAAAATATATTTGTGGAGTTTCTCTAACCGACAACCATCACTATGAGCTATGTGATAATACAACGTCTTGCCTCACACAGCCAGGGCTGTCCTACACCTTGCCGGGGGTATAGAACCTAACTACTAAGTGGATCCACTAGTCTATGGTAAAAGGCATTAAGGAATCATTTAAAAAGTATGACTCTTTTCTACCCATGCTGGCTACACGATTTATGGAAACTATGAATTGTTTGAATTCAAGCTCGTCCCCAAATTGGAGCTCTCCCAAAATGTAACTAGCTTATATGATTAAAAAGCATAACTTTTTTTGTTGTTTGAGATAATTACTCGAAACTAGCCCAAGGGCTCTCTTGGAAATAAGTGTTTCCTCTCTTACTTAAATGTTAAAACATTTACTCTTTACTTAATAACTAGCTCAACGGCTCTTTTAGAAATTAGTGTTTCCTTTCTTGTTTAAATGTGAAAACATTTACACTTTGGGAATACATAGTTCCCATATACTCTTTTGAAGAAAATGAACTTCATTTGTTACTCTTTAATCAACTCAAAACTCAAGTCTTAAAACAAGTTTAAAGCATTTGCAAAAGACTTTTGAAAAGACTCTAAGAACTCTCTAGACTTGACTCTTAACTTTCCCTTAATTTGAATTTACGGATTCAAGGTTATGATTCATGTTTATGAATTATCTTATGATGTTTAGATATACCTTAAAGGTAGAAATCAGTTAGAAAACATAGGTACAATTCTAGGGAACTCGAACGGAAAGAGGTGGGAAAGGTTAGAGGACCTGGCGACCCTGGCGTACTGAGTGGCGCAGGGCGCCATACCCAAAACTACAGAACATGGGTTGGGGTGCACTGAGTGGCATGAAGCCCCAGATCCCAAACTTCAGACACTGATGTGGGGCGCACTGAGTGGCGCGGCGTCCCACCCCTTTTCCCAGAATTTTTTTATGAATTTTCTTGTTCGTTTTTTTTACCTTAATTCATCTAGATTCAATTGGTTTCTTCCCCAAATACTTAGATTTGAATACCCAACCAAAGTATACACGAATCTACTAAAAAACAACCTTAAATCTCACGAAATTAACTCAACAACTTCTTAAGAACTCAACAATCAAGATCCCAATAGAAACATCAACAAAATCCATCAAAAACTCAATTTCTCTACTTCAAGAACATAAAAATGCTGAATTAAATCATGATTGGCGCGTGAGTGAACGAACCCAACGCTATGTGATCTCACATACCTCATGGGGATTAACCCTTGGCGAAATCCCTAAGTGAAACTCAAGAACACGACGAACTTTGGCTTTTTCTCCTCTTTTCTCTTTTCTCCAAGCCCTAGCGTAATTTTGTAAATCGTAAACTAAACAAAACCAGTTTAGACTCCAATTTAATCACTATAAACGAATTAAATTAATTGGGTACTGAAAAGACCAAAATACCCTTCAAAAATCCGGTTGACTTTCCTTATTAAGACTGCCCGACTTCAAACGGGCATATCTCCCTTATATGAGCTCGAAATATAGCAAACTCGGTGGCGTTGGAAAGAAAATTCAAAGAAATTTCATTTGATATCGTATGGCACACCTAACTCATCCTGTAGTGAGAGTTATGGTTATTATAAATTGACCCAACCTCATACTGAACATAACTTTGTCAAATTTCAGATTTTCAATCTTTCCAAAAATGGTTCTTTATAATTCTAGCTCTTTCAAATAGCGGGGTGTTACAATATCTCCCCCTTGGGAACATTCGTTCTCGAATGAGATTACTCTTAGTAGTCTAACGGTGTAACATCTAACATTCAACTCAAACACCCAACAAGCAAAATATACATACAACAAGCAAACTCAAAGCAAATGCCGAGGAATAGATTAGTACCTTAATTTGGAATTTCTCTGCACTCGAAGAGTTGTGGGTACCTCTTCTTCATGTCCTCCTCAGCTTCCTATATAGCTTCCTCAACAAACTGATTTCTCGACAGAACTTTGTCTCATGCTACTTCCTTGGTTCTCGACTTGCGAACCTCACGATCTAGAATCTGAACAGGAATCTCCTCATAAGATAAGTTATCCTTAATACCAATATCTTCGGTAGGTATGATAAGTGAAGGATCGCCCATACACTTCTTCAACATGGAAATATGAAATACCAGATGGACCGCTGCTAACTCTTGCGGTAGCTCTAACTCATAAGCTACATTACCAATTCTTTTGGATATTCTGTAAGGACCAATATATTGGGGACTAAGCTTTCCCTTCTTACCAAATCTCATAACACCTTTTATGGGTGAAACCTTTAAGTATACCCAATCATCTACTTCAAACTCTAAGTCCCTTCTCCTAACATTAGTGTAGGATTTTTGACGACTCTGTGCTGATTTCAACCTTTCTTGAATAACTCTCACTTTATCCATAGCTTGATGAACTAAGTCTGGTCCTATCAACCCAACTTCACCAACCTCAAACCATCCAATAGGAGATGTACATCTTCTCCCATAAAGAGCCTCATATGGAGCCATTTGGATGCTATATTGGTAACTATTGTTGTAAGCAAACTCTATGAGAGGTAGGTGGTCATCCCAATTACCTTTGAAATCAATCACACAATCCCTTAACATATCTTCTAATGTATGAATTGTGAGCTCTACTTGACCATTTGTCTGAGGATGAAAAGTAGTACTCAAGTTCACCTTCGAACCTAAATCTTTTTGGAAAGACTTCAGAATTGTGCACCTCTATCTGGTATAATCGAAATTGGAACTCCATATAGTTTGACTACCTCTTGAATATATAACTTAGCATAATCTTTGGCTGAATGGGTAGTCTTTACCGGTAAGAAATGGGTTGATTTAGTCATTCGATCTACAATCACCCAAATCAAATCATGTTGTCTACGAGACCGTGGTAAACCTGTAATGAAATCCATATTGATCATCTCCCACTTTCATTTTAGATGTTCTATATTCTGAGCCATACCACCGGGCCTTTGCTGCTCTACTTTGACTTGTTGGCAATTCAGACAATTAGCAACGAACTTTGCAATGCCCTTCTTCATACTACTCCACCAATATACTTCTCTCAAGTCATGATACATCTTTGTGGAACCCGGATGGATAGAATATCTAGAGCTATGAGCTTCCTCCATGATCCTCTCTTGGGGCTCATCCACCCTTGGAATACACAACCTACCTTGATACCTCAATAAACCATCTCCCCCTTGTTCAAAAGCCATTACTTTCTCCTTATGAATTTCCTTCAATTCAAAAAAATAGATCTTGGTCTTGTTTCTCTTTCACTTCTGACATTAATGATGATTCAACCCCATTCATCACCACAACTCCTCCTTCATTGGAATCCTTTAAACGAACTCATAATCACGCAAGTCTATGCACATCTTTAGCTAACTCTTTCTTATCCTCCTCAAAGTGAGAAGTACTACCCATATACAACCTGCTCAAGGCATTAACAACAACATTAGCCTTACCTGGGTGATAGTGAATACTCATGTCATAATTCTTGAGTAACTCCAACCACCTCCTATGTATGAGATTAAGCTCTTTCTGATTAAACACATACAGAAGGTTCTTGTGATCGGTGAACACATCCATATGAACACCATACATATAGTGATGTTATATTTTCAAAGAAAATACTACAACGGCCAACTCTAGATCATGGGTGGGGTAATATTTCTCGTGAACATTAATCTTTCTTGAGGCATAAGCAGTAACTTTGCCATTCTACATCAACACACAACCTAAACCAACTTTGGACGCATCACAATACACAAAAACAACCTTGCGTACCCTCTGGTAAGGTCAATACTGGGGCAGTAGTCAACCGCTTTTTCAATTCCTTAAAGCTATTCTCACAACCTTCAAGCCATTGAAACTTAACTGTTTTCTGAGTCAACTTGGTCAAAGGGGACGAAATAGATGAGAACCCCTCGACAAACCTTCTATAATATCCAACCAAACCCAAGAAACTCCTAATATCTGTTGGAGATATGGGTCTAGGCCAATTCTGCATTGCCTTTATTTTCTTAGTATCAACAATAATTCCATCACCGGAAACAATATGGCCTAAGAATGCCACAAACTCAAGCAAAAATTCACACTTAGAAAACTTAGCATATAACTCCTTATCCTTGAGAGTTTGTAGGACTATTCTGAGATGACTAGCATGACCTTCCTCACTCCTCGAATAGATTAGAATGTCATCAATGAATATGATAACAAACATATCTAAATTAGGCTTGAATACTATGTTGATAAGGTCCATGAATATTGCAGGAGCATTAGTCAAACCAAAGGACATAGCTAGGAACTCATAATGACCATAACGGGTCCTGAAAGCCGTCTTAGGGATATAACTTTCTCTTACTCTCAACTGATGATAGCCAGATCTGAGGTCTATCTTAGAAAAATAAGTGGCGCCCTGAAGTTGATCGAAGAGATCATCAATTCTTGAAAGAGGATACTTATTCTTGATAGTAACCTTGTTCAACTGATGGTAATCTATACACATTCTAAGAGAACTATCTTTCTTCCTCACAAATAAGATCGGAGTGCCCCAAGGTAAGACACTTGGTCGAATAAAACCCTTCTCAATGAGATCTTTCAACTCTGTTGGTTCCATCCTATATGGCGGAATAGATATAAGACGAGTATCAGGAATAATATCTATACTAAAGTCTATTTCTTCTCAGGAGGGACTCCGGGTATCCATCAAGAAAGTCTTCTGGAAACTCTTTTACTACTGGAACTGACTGAATAGAAGGTGTCTCAACACTACAGTCATTAACTCGGACTAAGTGATAGACACACCCCTTGGAAAATAACTTTCTCACCTTAAGGTACGAAATAAAATGACCCTTAGGCACTGCTGAACTACTCTTCCACTCTAACTGGCTCGTTAGGAAAGTGGAACTTAACAACTCAAGTTCTACAATCTACTGAGGCATAACATGCATGAAGCCAATCCATACCTAGAATGATATCAAAATCTACCATGTATAAGTCAACTAAATCAGCCATGGTGCTCTTGTGATTGACAGAAATGGTACAATCACAATAAACTCTCTCAGCTAGAATAGACTCACCAACAGGTGTAGAAATACTGAAGGGTTCAAGAAGATTCTCAGGAAGAACATCAAAATTCATCGCAACATAAGGAGTCACAAAAGATAGACTCGCTCTTGGATCTAGCAAAGCATAAACATCAAAATTAAAGACTTGGATCATATCAGTGACAACATTTGGTGAATCCTCTTGCTCTTAGCGACTAGTGACAGTGTACAAATGGTTTCCTCCTCCACCCATCCCTGAAGTAGTAGCTCCTCTAGATGTGTCTCTTTGTGGTGGAGCAACTGAAAAATATTGGGCTCTATTCCCCCATTACCATTTCCTTGTCTGTTCTTAGGACACTCTTTTATAAAATGACGATTCTAACCACACTTGAAGCAACTAGTGGAGCTATCACGACACACCCCTAAGTGGGTCCTACCACACTTAGCATATGCAGAAGTCTCATTACCTCCTTATGCCACACTACCTTGAGATTGCGCAGGTCTAACTCTGAAATTTTGTGAATTTTGATTGTGGAATTCACCTATGGTTCTTGGTGCAGGTGCACTAGTAGATAATGGAGTAGGTCCCTTTTGTTTATCTTGGATAGATGACCAGTTTGCATTGACCTTCTGCTGTCCGAACTCATTTCCTATCTTAGCGCTCTTGTTTCGAAACTCTTCCCTATATCTCAGCTTTTCTTCCTCAACCTGTTGCACATGGATCATCAACCTTGCTATGTATATATCTTCTATCAGCATAGTTGTATTGCCTTCCTTACTTGACAAACGAGACAACCCAGCAACGAACAAACTCATCCTGCCTCTAATGTCAGCAACCATATCCGGAGCATAGCGGGAAAGTTGGGTGAACTTTAGACTGTACTCATGAACACTCATAGATTCCTACTTAAGAGTAAGGAATTCTCATACCTTTTCTTCTCTCAGTTCATAGGGAAAGAAATGCCCCAAGAAGGCCTCCACAAACATAGCCCAACTCACAAGCGGTGCACCTTCAACCCTATTCTTTTTCCATTGATCAAACTAGATTCTAGCGACACCTTTCATTTGGTATGTAGCTAGTTCTACCCTCTCAGCATCAACAATATGCATAATCTCAAAAACCTTCTGAAACTCTTCAACAAAGTTTTCTAGATCCTCAGTGACACTTGAACCACTGAAGCTTGGAGGATTCATTCTTAAAAATTCATAGATCCTAGAAGTATCAACCACTTCCTGTCGATTCTCTCTCTGTCAAACTTGACTCAACTTCCGGATTCCCAAAACTCAACATTGGTGACCTCTCCTTGGGGTTTCACTTCAGATGCATTAGGTACCCCTTGTTCCTGTGGTTCAACATTCTGCCTAGCAGGACGACCTCTGATAGCTATTCATGGATGCATGATCTGAAAGACATGCAAGAACGAGATAGAAGAAAATTTTTAGAGATATAATCTATCGCACAAAATGAGTGTGAAAGAAGTGAGATAGTTCCTAAGTGTTACAGCCTCCTAATTATAGATGTAGCGAGCTTCACATCGATAACTAGGACTCTACGGACACGACTTCATTGACTTCCAAGGACTCTTGAACTCTTGTCTCTGATACCAAGTTTGTCACACCTCGAGCCTACACCATGGGCAGGACTGGCACTCGAGAACCATTGCTTGCACAAAGAAAACCCTGGGCCTAGCTTACTACTCAATAGAAGACTTACTCATGATTAAAGTACTCTAAAAAGTAAATTGAAAGCTCAATAGATAATCTTAGAATGTTTTAAAAATAAACATTCACTAGCCAAAGTGGCAACTCAAGTCTCAACATAACTGAATGGAAAATGAAAGACTAATGAACTAACAATAACTAACTGTCTATAAAGCCTCTAAAAACTAAGATGGACGTCGGAACAAGACCTACGACATCCTAAAGAACTAGAATGCTGAAAACAATAAAAAAAAGATACTTTGGAAACAAGAAGGCACGCTAACAACTCTGAAGCTCAACTGGATCAATGATGCACTGGATGCTGATCGTGGTTACCTGTATCTGCATCATAAAAAGATGCAGGCCAACTAGCATCGGTACATTGAATGTACGAGCATACGAAGGGAATTCTAAAGTAAGACATAATCTTGAAAGGGAAATTAAAGAACATACCTGGTCTCAACTCAACTCAACTCATTTCAATATAAAGTAGTAATATAAATGCAATATAAAGAAAAGCTTTTAAAACACGTGGATAACAACTCTGTGCATTGAAAATACAATATTAACTCAGTTTTTATGCAAAGATACCATTTAAACTTTTGCTTGTATATGAAAATACAAATAACTCTGTTTATATAAGAATACAAAATATCTCTGTGGGAGTTTCTCTAACCTACAACCATCACTATAAACTATGTGATGATACATTGTCTTGCCTCACACTGCCAGGGCCATCCTATACCTTGTTGGGGGTATAGAACCTAACTACTAAGTGGATCCACTAGTCTAAGCTAAAAAGCACTAAGGAATTATCTAAAAAATATGACCCTTTTCTACCCATTTTGCTATACGGTTTATGAAGACTATGATTTATCTGAACTCAAGCTCGTCCCCAAATCAGTGCACAATAATTCTCCCAATCTGTAACTAGCTCATATGTTTAAAAACATAACTTTTTCTGTTGTTTGATATAATTACTCAAAACTATCCCAAGGGCTCTCTTGGAAATCTGTGTTTCCTCTCTTGCTTAAATGTCAAAACATTTACTCTTTACTCAAAAACTAGGTCAAAGGCTCCTTTGGAAATCAGTATTTCCTTTCTTCTTCAAATGTGAAAACATTTACTCTTTGGGAATACATAGTTCCCATATACTCTTTTGAAGAAAATGAATTTCATTTGCTACTCTTAACTCAACTCAAAACTCAAGTCTTAAAACAAGTTTAAAGCATTTGCAAAAGACTTTTGAAAAGACTCCAAGAACACTCTAGACTTGGCTCTTAACTTTCCTTGAATTTGAATTTATGGATTCAAGGTTTTGATTCATGTTTATGAATTATCTCATGATGTTTAGACGTAACTTAAAGTTTACAAATCAGCTAGAAAACATAGGTATGATTCAAGGGAACTCGAACGGAAAGAAGTGTGAAAGGTTAGAGGACCTGGTGACCCTAGCGTACTGAGTGGTGCAGGGCGCCATACCCAAAACTATAGAACATGGGTTGGGGCGCACTAAGTGGCGCGGAGCCCTAGAGCCAAATTAAAACTCCAGACACTGATGTGGGGTGCACTAAGTTGCGTGGCGTCCCACCCCTTTTCCCAGAATTGTTTTATGAATTTTCTTGTTCATTTTTTTAACCCTAATATGTCTAGATTCGATTGGTTTCTTCCCCCAAACACTTAGATTTGAATACCCAACCAAAGTATACAAGAATCTACTAAAAAACAACCTTAAATCTTATGAAATTAACTCAAGAACTTCTCAAGAACTCAACAATCAAGATCCCAATAGAAACTTCAACAAAATCCATCAAGAATTCAATTTCTCTACTGCAAGAATATAAAAACTCTGAATTAAATCTTGATTGGCATGTGGGTGAACGAACCCAATGCTATGTGATCTCAGATACCTCGTAGGGATTAACCCTTGGCTAAATCCGCAAGCGAAACTCAAGAACCCAACGAACTTTGGCTCTTTCTCCTCTTTTCTCTTTTCTCAAAGCCCTAGCATAATTTTGTAAAGAGTAAACTAAACCAAATCAGTTTAGACCCCAATTTAATCACTAAAAATGAATTAAATTAATTGGGTACTGAAAAGACCATAATACCCCTCCAAAATTCAGTTGACTTTCCTTATTCCGGTAGCCCAACTTCAAACAGGCATATCTCCCTTGTACAAGCTCAAAAATTAGCAAACTCAGTGGCGTTGGAAGGATAATTCAAAAACCTTTCATTTGACATCTTATGGAACACCTAAATCATCCTGTACCGAGTGTTATGGACGTTTGAAGTTGACCAAACCTCATACTTCACATGACTTTGCCAAATTTCAGATTTTCATTCTTTCCAAAAATGGTTCTTTCTAATTCTAGTTCTTTCAAATAGTGGGGTGTTACAGTTACCACCCTTAGTCTACTTAG
The DNA here is from genome assembly GCF_019186545.1 of Solanum stenotomum. NCBI lineage: Eukaryota > Viridiplantae > Streptophyta > Magnoliopsida > Solanales > Solanaceae > Solanum > Solanum stenotomum. Next base: position 85,560,320 of record NC_064282.1, on the reverse strand, counting down.
AGTAATCTCATTCAAGGACGAATGTTCCTAAAGGGGAGATATTGTAGCACTTCGGTATTTGAAAGAGCTAAAAATAGAAGGAACTAAATTGGAAATAGCAAAATATGGAACTTTTCAAGTTAGATATAGGTCATGAGTTTTGGGTAAACTTCAAATGACCATAACTTTCCGTACAATATGAGTTAGGTGGCCCATAAGATATCGAATGAAAGGTCTTGGAATCCTCTTTCCAACGCTACCGAGTTTGCTAATTTTTGAGCTTGTATGAGGGAGATACACCCATTTGAAGTTGGGTTGTCCGATTAAGGTAAGTTACTTGAAAATATGAGGGGTATTTTGGTCTTTTCCTTACCCAATAAGCATAAAACGTTTTTTGTAAATAATTAGGGGTCTAAACTGATTTGGTTCAGTTTTACAAATCTTAATTTACTCTAGGATTTTGAGAGAAGTTCAAGAAGAGGAGAAAGGGAGAAAAGTCAAGGTGTTGTTCAAGTTTTCTTGCGAATCAAAGGTTGTTTCGCCAAGGTTTTAATACCTAAGAGGTATGTCAGTTCTCATAGTGTTGGGTTCCTTCACTCACACGCCAATCATGTTATTTTCAGCGCAAATTCGTTCTTATAGTTGAAGGATTTGAGTTCTTATTGAGTTTTCTTGAAATACCTTTCATAATCTTTATTGTTGGGATTTCGATGAGTTCTTGAGATAAGTGTTAGTGTTTTGAGGGTTGTTTTGAGTAGATTATCATGTACATATGTTGAGTATTCGATTCTAAGTGATTTGGAAGAAACCATTCGATTCTAGTCGAATTAAGGTCAGAAAATGAGTAGAAAAATTCGTCGGAATTTTCTGGGGGAATGGTGGTGCAGCACGCCATGGATGCGCTAGCAGGGCTGGCATGGCGCACCAGCAGTGTGCCAGAATGGATCTCTGAACTTTAGGGGATGGCGCCCCGCGCCAGAAGTGCGCCCGGGTCTTCTGGCCCCACCCGTTTTCCATCATTTTACCCGTCTAAGTTCTCTTAAAGTGTACCTTCACTCCTCATTGATTCTAACTACTCTAATTTACTTCTAAACATCTAGAAATCATTAACAATGTGAATCATAATTCAAATTCAAGGTAGAGCTAAGGGTCAAGTCTTGAGAGTTCTTCGAGTTATTTTAAGGAGTCTTTTTACAAATTGTTTTAAACTTGTTTTAGGACTTGAGCATTGAGTTGAGGAAGAGTAAGAGTTGAGTTCATTTTCTTTAAAATGATATATGGGAACTAAGTATTCCCAAGAGAAATGTTTTTACATTTAAAAAAAGAGGAAACACCGATTTCCAAAGAGTTCATGAATAGTTTTCAGTATTATCTCTTTTTAGAGAAACCTTTTGAGTAATAATCTGAAAGTTAAGGAAGTGGAAATATTTTATTTAAAACATAATGAGTTAAGTATATTTTGGGAGTAGTATTGAGTACTAATATGGGGGAGAGTTCTAACAACTCACAACCCCCATAAATCATGTAGCAAACGTGGGTAGAAAAGGGTCATACTTTTTAGATAATTCCTTTATTTCTTCTTAGCATAGACTAGTGGATCCACTTAGTTAAGGAGTTCTATACCCCGACAAAGTATAGGACAGTTCTGGCAGCGTGGGCTAGACACTGTATCATCGCATAGCTCATAGTGATGGTTGTCGATTAGAGAATCTCCTAAACAGAGCTATTTTGTATTTTTGCATAAAAAATAGAGTTCATATTGTATTTTCTAATACATTGAGTTGTTATCTAATGTTTTAACGCTTTTCTTTACACTGCATTATTTCTATTACTTTATACTAAAATGAGTTGAGTTGAGTTGAGACGAGGTAAGTGTTTCTTCAGTTCCAGTTCAAGCTTATGTCATGTTTTAGATTTCCCCTCATATGCTCGTACATTTCATGTACTGACGCCATTTGAACTGCATCTTTTATGATGCAGATACAAGTAACCAAGATCATCATCCAGCGCTTCATTAATCCAGTTGAGTTCAAGAGTATTAGTGAGTTTCCTTGCTTCTGGAGGATCCCTTCTTTATTTTCTGTTATTTCAGTTGTCAGGATGATCGGGGATCTTGTCCCGACATATCTCATAGTATTAGAGGCTTCATAGATAGATAGACACTAGTTCATGAGTCTTTTCATTTTTAGTTATTCATGTTGAAACTTGAGTGACTCTTTTGGCCAGTTGAATTGTTTCTTTAAACATTTCTATGTTTATCTTTTGAGACATTTGAATTATAGTTTACTTTTTAAAGTGCTTTTAATATGAGTAAGTCTTCCGCTAAGAGTTAATCTAGGCAAAGGGTTCACTTGGGGCCAACAATGATTCTTGAGTGCCGGACACGCCCAGGGTGTAGGCTCGGGGTGTGACAGAAAATATATGGACAACAGTCAATCTCCAGAAGGAATTACAAGAGTTAGGTGAAGGAAACAAGTAATTCTAGATGGACATATTTAGTTGAGGAATAAGAGCATATTTCTTCACCTGCAAGGAGTAAGTTAAGTCCTTAAGAACCCATATTTGTGCCTTCAAGTAGGGAAAATCCATTTATGGCAGTGACAATTGATAACTCCAAAAAGATCTTGACCATTACTACCAAGGTATTGGAAAAAAATCCATGAGCTAGAACCTGTAGTTTCAAGACTTAGTCCAACTACAACTTATGATGGTGACTTGGGCAGTGAAATGCTTGATGAGGATGATATGCTAGACATATTATTTGATAATGTAGCCAAGGATGGTGATCTCTCGTGTAGGCAACAAAGAATTGGAAGCAACAAAAGCAAAAAGAAGACACATGAAAGTTAACATAGTTGGGATGGTAAGGTGACTGAGGAATTTGTTCCAACAAACCTACCAATGCGACTGACAAAGCAAAATCATATGATAGTTTCAACAACAACAAGAAGATCCAATAAATCCAAAAAGAAGTGATGAACTATAAAGTTTGTTGGACATATTTGATGAAGAAGACAATAGGGAAATAATTCAGGTTACTTACCACGGACAATCCATCTCTTTTAATTCTTACATATACAAAATGAAGTTTGAGGTAGATAACACAACTTTATTCTTAGATTTTATATTTTGCATTACTTAAGCATCCTTATTTGTAGTATCATCACAAAGTGTATTATAAACTCTACGATGATCATAGAATATCTAGTTTTCTCTAGCTCTTATTTTCTTCATACTTGTTAATTAGAGAGGTTCATTACCTCATTGAGATAGTAAGGTAAGCCCTAGCCCTCCTTGTTTGTACTTTTTTCTCAGAGATACTTTTCTCTTTATTAATAAAACTATCCCTAAGCACACCTTCCATCGCGGAATTGCTTAATTTTTTTTTTTTTGATATCCTTTCTTATATATAGTAGTAATAATAATAAAAAAATATTTCCAAAGTTTTAACTATAGAAAACAAATTGGTAAGTTGCAATTCTCATCTAGCTCATGAAGGCTAATAAATCACTCTAATTTTTTTAAAAAATTAGATATTTTTTGTAACGAGCATTAAATAATGAAATTTAACAACTACTGAAGTAGGTGAAGCTGTGAACCATCATGATTCAAATCCAGACAAAATTTTAAATAGGATGTCTAACCTTTTTGATCTACTTAAAAATATTTGATGGTTATAGTTATACTTATAAATGTAAAAATGGTCAAATTTTATTCTTTAGTTTGGAAAAAAACAGTTTTATTCTTCCTTATACTATTAATTTAAAATTACAGTACAATTACTTGAATAATTCAAATATATTTTTCCTCTGTTAAGATTATACAAGGTGAACACTTGATCCTATATAATAGGGGAAATTTTGAAGAAGTAAATATTACGTGGCATGTCATCCCAATGTCCCAACCCATTTTAGCCTCCCTTCCACTTGTTCTTCCGCCATTAATGTTTCTATTCTTATAACAATTACTAATATTGTGTGGCTAAAAATGGTGAAGTGTTGTGTTTAAATGAGATGAATATTATTTATCTAGATGAAAATAATTAATGATGGAAGAACAAGTAAAAGGAAGAGGTAAACTGCGTTAGGATATTGAGGTAGGAAGTAATGTGGTGGTCATCTCATCAATTTTTTATAAAAAAAGAAGAAGAAGATGAAGGTGTTTATGTAATAGATAATCATTCCTTTGGTTGATTTGTCTATTTTTGGTCTCAATCAGGGGTTTTTTGAGCTTGAAAGGTTCAAATATTAAATTCCCAGTAGTTTTCAACCATACCCACGTGTAGAGTCTTGAAATATAGAGGTATGTTCTTGATTCTTTCATGTTTTCACTTAAAGCTTGTGCCTTTTATTTTCTTTCTTCTTCTATGATTGATTTAGTCCCTTAAGAGCTTATTTTGTGACTATATTTATTGTGGGAAGATATATATCCAAAGGATAGTTTATATAGGATGGTCTTTGAATGATATTTTTAATCTTCTGGTTTTCAGAAAATTGTGCTTTCTTCCAAGCTTCATATTCAAATCCAAGACAATCATTTCTACATTTATCACGTGGGCAAAATGGGAAGAGGATTCGTATAACTACCACTTTTGAAAACTTTGAGCAAAGGAATCATCATTCCATTGAAATCCTTCCTGATAAATTCCTCTTTGAGGTATTCAACGTCTTCCTAGTGGACAAGAGATAAGTGCATGCACTTCTGTTTCCAAGCGATGGCTCACGCTTATAAGCAACATTCACAAGGATGAGATTGCAGAATCTAATGGATATCTTTCCAGGTGCCCTGTTGGTTGGAAAATCACAGATGTTGGAGTTGAAGCTATTGTCGTTGGTACTGCGAACCATGGAGGTTTAGAAAAGCTATCTATTTGGGGAAACAACCTTTACCGTGGCATGACTGATGTTGGTCTCAAAGGTATTGCTTGAGATTGCCACTTGGACCGGATAAGAGTAAACAACAATGTCTAATCAAGCAGCCCTTTGCCTTGAAAGAATTCACACACGGTCACCAGCTTTCCCAAAAATAAGGGAAGATTTGCTTCTTACTGCTCACGAAAACATCTGACATAAACTATAGTCAAGTTGTTTGCCTATCTTTCTGATCTCATTTCCTTCTATTCATCATATTGTTGGCTTGGACCCAGTGAAAAATGGGACGTACTCTCAGAGAACTTTCCTTGTGCAATGTGTCTTCTGTTGGTGATGAAGGCTTATTTGAGATTTCTCATAGGTGTCATCTGTTAGAGAAACTTGATCTTTTCCAATGAACAATTAACAGAGGTGTGTTCTTGATTCTTTCCTCTTTTCGCTTAAATCTTGTGTCTTTATCTTAATATTTCTGTTTTAAACTTGTGTTGTTTTTCATTTTGCACTAAAATTGGTTCTTGATTGTGTACTGAAGATGCTTTGCCTTTTTTTTTTCTTTCTTCTTCTATGATTGGTTTAGTCCATTAAGAGCATATTTTGTGACTATCTGTTGAGGGAAAATATCTATTCAAAGGATAGTTTATGCAGGATGGTCTTTGTCTGATGTTTTTAATCTTCTAGTTTTTCAGAAAAACGATGTTTTTTTCCAAGCTTCATATCCAAGTAGAAACAAATCATCTATGCTTTTATCACGTGGGAAAAATGGAAAGAGGATTTGTGTCACTACCGCTTTTGAAAATTTTGAGCAGAGGAATCATCCTTCTATTGAAATCTTTATTTATAAATTTCTCTTGGAGGTATTCAAGCGGCTACCTAGTGACAGAGAGACAAGTGTTTGTGCTTGTGTTTCTAAGCGCTGGCTCACACTTTTAAGCAGTGTTCACAAGGATGAGATCGCAGAATCTAATGGATATCTTGCCAGGTCCCTTGTTGGTAGGAAAGTCACAATTGTCAAACTTGTTGCTATTGCCGTTGGAACTTCAAACCGTGGAGGTTTAACAAAGCTATATATTCGGGGAAACAACCTTTGTCATGGTGTGACTTATATTTGTCTCAAGGATATTTCTTGAGGTTCCCCTACTCTCAGAGAACATTCCTTGCGGAATGTGTCTTCTGTTGGTAATGAAGGTTTATCTGAGATTGCCCTTGAATGTCATTTGTTAGAGAAGCTTGATCTTTTCCAATGCCCAAGAAATAGAGGTATTTTTTCATTCTTTCATGTATTCACATAAAGCTTGTGTCTTTATCTTAATTTTTATTTTTCTTTTAAACTTTTGGGGTTAGAAAATTTGCACTAAAATTGGTTCTTGATTGTGTAGTGAAGATGCTTTGCCTTTTTTTTTTTTTGCTCTTTCTTCTTTTATGATTGTTTTAGTCCATTACACACCCAATTTCTATTATAAGCCAAAATCCACGAGGGCCTTAGAATTAGGCCGGAAGCCTCGGGACCTAAAGTAAGGTTTGTTCTGAACCAAACTAAATAATATGGGGCTAACAACGCTGATGGAATTCTCATCCAAGCTTGTTTACTCACAATATTGACTAGAGTCAAAATTAGGCCTTAACTTGAAAGTTAAAACACTTAATCACATTGACTTGCACTGAAAGCCTCAAGAGTCATGCCGACTATGCCACTAGCCTAAAATGACCCTTCTGGAGCTGATGGAAACGTCAAAATTGGATTTCGAGGTCATCTTTCTAAATTTCTCATAAAAATGACAGTTCAAGGTTCAAAAGCTCCAAAACAATAAAACTCGTCTAAAAACTTTTTTAAAAGGATGTTGATTTATCTAGAGTTGATAGTATACACCATCAATATTTGTAAAGCTTTTATAGCAAAATTAATTTACTTATGTACTTCCATCCAATTGATGTAGACTATTTTTTAGGTCTGGATGGTTCTACCAGTGTGGAGCATAGGAGTTCCGATGCTGTGAATGAGTGTCGAATGATGAATTCATCTACGACAAACCCTTGTGATCCTAATCTTGTTCCTTCCCGGAAGTAGGTACCCTTCATTATGTACAATTATTACTAATGTGAATTCAGCACATGCCTATTTTTGGATGGCCCATCTTTGCTAGTAGTCAGCTGACTGATCAACCTACTCTTCATAATTTCCCTATTTATAACTACAAAAATATATATAATACATTTTGTCAAGACGTAATGTTGGGCCATGAGGAGATGGCCTAGTGGTTAAGGCATAGGACTAACAACTTGGATATTCTAGGTTTGAATCCCTGCTACAACACACGGTGCGCCCATCTGATCTATCCTTACTGGGCAGCATTACCTTGTCAATATGTTCTTGTGAGATGGATAAGTTGTCCACTGAATTAGTTGGGGTACATGCAAGCTGGTAGGGATGCCATTAGTATCGCTAAAATAATGAGTGGGGCATTGAAAGAATATATGACATAATGATAATCAGAATGTGTACTGCTTAGTCAGATGATAATTGATCTAATCTCTCTTCCTCTTTGCATTTCAGGAGAAGTTTTGACATCTTAGGTGCTTTGGAATTTGTACTTAGAATGCTCAATAGTTGTATCCAGGCTCATCCTCCTTCTAGAGTTAGACGTAAGGTGTATGAGTTCTCACGTCTTTTGTCTAATACTCTTAAATTTGAACTTGTTCCCCGTGGGGATATTTGGGAAAGTCTATTCAACAATCATATTCCGAGTAAAGAAGATATATGACTGTATTTTTTTGCAAGTGAGAAAGAAAGGTCAGCTTCTGTCTTATATATCTGTCCGTAAAGGGGTAAGGGGTTACAAAGTAGAAGTGCCCCCTTGCCCAGGAACGTTTTTACTAGATATTCATTCTCATTTCCCATTATATGTAGGTCTGAGAGATATATTTTTCTAGTGGATTTCATGCGTAGCAAAGATTTGGTGATGAGAACGCTTATAAATGACGTTGAGCTCCTTATACTTGCATCCACAACCCTGTGCAGTGATTCTCAAAGTATGTCTATAATTTCTATGTTCTTTTCTCATTTTCAATGAACTTTTACGTAATACATTTACCTGTGTATGCTGAAAATTATGCCTTTTAAAGTGGGGATACTTGTTTAGTTTCATTTGAGTATCAAAGCTAAAATCCAACGTTTTAAGTTATTTTCCTTTTATACTTGATAGTCGTATATATTTTTGTCGTTCAATGTATGATATTCTAACATATAGCACAATCAAGGTGCCATCGGCGCCTTTGTGGGAGTCACGTGTAACCTTGAAATAGTTTCATCAAAAGGTTATTTGTATATCATAATTGAGCTTCAGTGAAATTATCACAATTGACTATGTTAAGTCAAAAAATAATGTGTCAAATTCCCTTACAAAAGGCCTAATTAGAGATCAAACAGTTGATAAATCATCAAAGGGAATGAGATTATGGCCAAGGATAAATCATCACAATGGTAATTCTACCTAGTTGACTTGAGATTTCAAAATCTATATTCAAGGAGATCAAACAAAGTTATGAATTCTGGTTCAACATTGTTGCTAAACTAATTCCAATCTTAGAATAAGACAATTTTCAGAAACAAGGATAAAGTGTTGAGACTCTTTAATAATTTCTACGTTTGACATGACATGATCAAAATAGCGTATATACGGGTTACGCATTTAGAAATCATTTATGTGAATGTAATATATAAGCCGACTTAAGAAGAATTATTAGTGTAAGACCAATTCTCTACGCAATCATGAAATTATGTGGTGTTTGCGACTGAAATAAACACAATAATGAGAACCAAGAGTGGTTAAGGATTGATTGTGTGACATGTGTTATCTAGGTATACGGAAAAACTCGATAGTTTAAAGGTATTGAATCTATCGATTTACCAAGTTTACCCACTGTATGTTCATTATGAGAGTTCAAAGGAAAACATACTTATCATATGTGATTAATTCTTATTTTTATATCACACAATTGTTTTCATGCATGTTATCATAATATAGTCATTCCTCATTCATATAGAGATTATTGGGTTACTTTAAAGGATAAGCTTTAAATATGAGGTGCAGAGGAAACCTTTTGTACTCTTGAGTAAAAGTATTCATCCTAGCTATTATAGGGTCGAGAAGAGAGACCCCCCTCGCGTCGTCGTAGTGACTCACTCAATTTCGATTTTGACTTTGACTTCATATTTGATTGGACAAAATTTCTTTTCATTTTCACTAATTAATTTCCTTTTGTTCCTGATAGTAAAATTAATTTATTGATACTTAAAATTTGTAGGGAAAGAACTTATTTCTTTCGAACAAAAAGTCACTTCCCTTCGATAGAAATAATATATCTAAACATTGAAAAAGTATAAACTAATTTAAAATATATTAACAAAAAAGATTATAATTAATTATTTTTTATGGATAAAATAATATAATTATATATTATGTCGGTTTGTTTTGGGATCAATTTAACTTCTTATTTTTTGGTCAATACCAAATCAAATAAAGAGTGGTCAGTTTTTTTTCTCAATGCCAAATCAAACAACAAGTCCGTTTTTTTCTTCTTCAGTTTGACTTAGTTCTCAATTCAATTTGTTTTGAAGATTCGACCCATACACCGCTAGTCGACATATTACAATTAATTAGTTGCTTTTTATATAATCTACTTATACTTTCTAGATTATAATTTATGGCTCTACATTTACTATTTTCTCTTCTTATCCTTTTGTATATATACACAATACACATACTTTCACCTCTCTCTCTCTCTCTCTCTATATATATATATATATATATTTAGTATACCCTCGAGAGTTGAGAGAAACTAATCCATTATTATACACATTGATTTGAAGGATTTGAGATTAGAGTTTCAACTTTTATGGTACGATATCTATATATTTGTTGTTCATTTCGTATGTGCTTTTTAACTTTATTTTAATTGAAAATTTATCTAAAAACACTTCGTTAATTCAAATGTATGTTCTCTTAGAGTTTTTTTCAAAAAAAATTGTAGTAGCCACTAATTTATCTTGATTTATTAAATTTGTTTCTTTTGGCTGTTGTGACAACTCTAATCACATACAAGACTATCAAGCATGAGTCATTTGTTATTATGTTGGTGTTTGGTCATAAAAATAAATATTTGGATTTTTCAAAATTGAAGTAGACATTTGAGTTATGTTTGACCAAAATTTATGTGATGTGTAGGACCTGTTCAAATTTTTTCTTTGTTGGAGTGCCATTGTGGAGCGCAAATGGCCACTCGCTCTCTGAGGCAAAAGGAACAAATGCCCCATAAGGTAGAACGTAGCCTTTTTTTAGTAAGTTTCGAAGAACCTGTCATGGCTAGAATTTCAAGAGTTTATTTTAAACTTTTGATTGAATATCGACATGAACATTTTATGGTTTTAAAAATAAATTTACATATTTGAATTATATAAAAAGTATTATAAATTATAATAAGTTATAATTCAAAATATTTAAAAGACATAAAAAGTTATGTAAAAAACAACTAATCATGCGATCAATGGATCTGCATATGTCTTTGTTTTTTCTCCATGGAAAAAGGCCGATATTCATTTTGGGATGATTAAGTGGGGTTAAGCGTGTTTTTATATTATTATTTAATTTAATACTTTTCCCCTCTTATATGCAAATATGAAAGTCAAAGTTGTTATTATGCTATTTAACAAATGAAAGGATGACTAAGTTGGTTTAGTAATATCCCGTTAGAAAGGTCAGAGGTCAGGGAGGGTAGTTGGACTTGTGTAGATTAATACTCTATTGAATATCTTTCTTAAGGATGGACAAAGTTGTCAAAGCTCGTCTAGACATCATGATTATAAAATAAATAAAGGAATATTCAACACCTTAAAGTACATAAAGGAGTGTTCAATATTAGATTCTTTAAACAAATTTCAATTTTCTAACCAGACGAGTAATAACTTGTTCTATATTATTAAGTGACTAGATTAAGAGAAAATCTTGAAAATTAACTAAAATATTGTCTTTCCCCTTCATTAATCATGTAGTACTAAAGTTCTGGATTTGATCGTCAAACAATGTATCAGCTATATATTTATCACACAACTATTAGCAACTTTTATTTTTGTCTCCATTAGGCAATAGTAATCAATGTTGTTGTTTATTTGGATGCTTTTTCCTAATTACTTTTAGTGCAGTTCAATTGTCCACGTCCTAATTTGATTTTTACTCTATGCATCCCCCATTATTTGGATATTGTGTTGTTGTTTCGCTACTTAGGATGTTTGCTTATACCTTGTTCTATTTGTACTTAACAGATAGGGATTAAAATTTAGATAGTTTTTAGAACATTTTGCTCCAAAATCAATTTACTAATTTGTTAAAATTTTAGGTTAAAATAGTTTAATACCAATGCATACTACACTATAATTGGGTTTTTCTTTTTCAGTTTGCTGCAAAGATAAAGATCTTATTATATAGTGCATTTTAAGCTAGACAAATAGACTAGATAGATATATTTTGTGCATCAAGGTTTTTGCTCTATAACAGATTATCCAAAAGAAGATGTTAACAACAACTACAGTGTCTAATGGTATAACATTTAAGTAAAAAACAACAAACTTAAATAGAATACTCGGAATGCACAAGTGGATATTCTTCTGCTATATATTATGAAAGAAGACGAGAACTTGATTTTGCTGATTATGATTTAGCTCTTCGTATATAATGACTTTTGGTCTCCACATATCATTCAGTTCATATATTAATCTTAATTTCAATCAAGAGTCAGTAAACTTCTAAATTTCTTGTGTTTTCTATGTGAACTTGTAGAAAAAAAATAGTGAAATTTGTTGTGATACAGGTTTTGAAAAAGCAAACACTACATGTTATCAGTGTAACAATATTGACGTGCATTAGTAAGTTCTCTCTCTCTCTAGCTAGCATGAAAAGGTGGACAATCAGTTAGAAAAGATTAAAGCCATGACTCTCTGTCAAGCTTCATCACCTTGTGTCATATCTACATGTTCTTTGTAAACCTCAAACACTTTCCCAATCCCAAACCCCTTATTTTAGTTTACTTGACATTTCAAAGAAAAAAGTTGATCTTTTTACACAGGGAGTTGTTTCTTTTGAAGAAAATTTCTAGTTAGATTATAAATTTTTCTTTCCCTTTAAGAATCTTTTTTGCATGATGTGGCATTTAATTTTCACAATTACTCCATGTATCTTTTATTCATACATAGACCTCTTCTTGTTTTTAAAATATTCTGCTATTTTCTCTTCCTTTCAGATATTGCATGATGGGATATTATTTTGATGCACTAGTGGATTGGTGTTGTGAAGAATGTGATATTGGAAAAGAGATAATGTTTTAATTGAGTGGACTAGAAAATGTGCATTATGAGGGACCCTGGTTACCTGCCTCTAAAAATATTTATCAGAGTACTGTGCAACCAAAGAAATATAGTAAGTTTCCTTGTAGACATCGTATTAACTGGGAAAAGGAGGTATGGACCAGGAAAATGAGATATCTACTTGTTGAAGAAGCACTTGGTCTATCATCAAGCATCAACAAATATGGATCTCCGCGGATAAATACAGTCTCCTCAAGAGTTGTGTCAACCAAATCCATGGCAACCGTGGCTCGAAGGATTTTTACCAAGCCTAGAGCTCAAATTTCAAACTCTTTTCATGAGAAGAGCAAAGTGCAGTGGCCTTTAGGATCAACAGGATATACGAAACCTCAAAATCTTTAAATTGCCGAAAACACTGAACAGAGCAAAAAAATAGTACAATTATCTAAAGGTTAAGTGTTCACCACTATTTTTTGTATTAATGACTTGATTGATTTGTCCTCTTCTTGTACCATTATTCTTTAAAAATTTCATTCATATACTCTAAATAGTTTTTTCTAAAATAATGTTGATATATCTTTTTACACAAGGGGTTGTTCCTCTTGAAGAAAGTTGCTAGTTAGATTATCAGTTTTCTTTCCTTTTTGAATCTATTTTGCAGGATGTGGCATTTTATTTTCATAAATACTCCATGTATCTTTTATGCATACATAGTCCTCTTCTTGTTTTAAAAATATTATGCTATTTTCTCTTCCATTCAGATATTGTATGATGGGTTATTATGTTGATGCACCAGTGGATTGGTGTTGTGAAGAATGTGATATTGGAAAAGGGATAATATTTTCATCGAGTGGACTAGAAAATGTACATTATGAGAGACCCAGATTACTTGCCCTAAAAAGATTTGTCAGAGTATTGTGCAACCAAAGAAACATAGTTTCCTGGTGGACATCGTATTAACTGGAAAAAGGAGGTACGGACCGGAAAAATGAGATATCTACATGTTGAAGAAGCACTTGGTCTATCATCAAGCATAAAAAAATATGAATCTCCGTGGATAAATGCGGTCTCCTCAAGAGTTTTGTCAACCAAATCAATGGCAACCATGGCTCGAGGGATTTTTATCATGCCTAGAGCTCAAATATAAAATTCTTTTCCTGAGAAGAGCGAAGTGTGGAGGCCTTTAGGATCAACAGGTTATACGAAACCTCAGAATGTTCAAATTGCCAAAAACACTGAACAGAGCAAAAAATAGTACAACTATCTAAAGGCAATGTGTTCACCACCATATTTTGTTTTAATAACTTGAATTTATTTGTCCTCTTCATATACCTTTATTCTTTAAAAATTTCATTTTCTAGCATATACTCTAAATAGTTTTTTTTTAAAAACATAATGTTGATACATCTTTTTACACAAGGGGTTGTTTCTCGAGAAAAAAATTCCTAGTTAGATTATCAGTTTTTCTTTCCTTTTTGAATATTTTTTGCATGATGTGGCATTTAATTTTCATAATTAGTCCATGTATCTTTTATGCATACATAGACCTCTTCTTGTTTGAAAAATATTTTGCTATTTTTCCTTCCTTTAAGATATTGCATGATGGGCTATTATGTTGATGCATCAGTGGAATGGTGTTGTGAAGAATGTGATATTCGAAAAGGGATAATGTTTTCATCAAGTGGACTAGAAAATGTGCATTATGAGGGACCCATGTTACCTTTCTCTAAAAAGATTTGTCAGAGTGTTGTGCAACCAGAGAAACATAGTAAGTTTCTTGGTGGACATCGTATTAACTGGGAAAAGGAGGTACAGACCAGGAAAATGAGAAATCTACATGTTGAAGAAGTATTTGGTCTATCATCAAGCATTAAGAAATATGGATATTTGTGGATAAATAAGGTCTCCTCAAGAATTGTGTCAACCAAATACATGGAAACTGTGGCTCGAAGGATTTTTAGCAAACCTAGAGCTCAAATTTCAAACTCTTTTTGTGAGAAAAGCAAAGTGCAATAGCATTAAGGATCAACAGGATATACGAAACCTCAGAAACTTCAAATTGTCAAAAACACTCAACAGAGAAAAAAAATAGTACAATTATCTAAAGGTTAGGTGTTCACCACCATTTTTTGTATTAATAACTTCATCTGATTTGTCCTCTTCTTATACCTTTATTCTTTAGAAATTTCATTTTCTAGCATATACTCTAACTAGTTTTTTTTAAAATAATGTTGATATATCTTTTTACACAAGGGGTTGTTCCTCTTGAAGAAAATTGCTAGTTAGATTATCATTTATTCTTTCCTTTTTGAATCTTTTTTGCATGATGTGGCATTTAATTTTCATAATTATTCCATGTTTATTTTATGCATACATAGTCCTCTTCTTATTTTAAAAAATATTCTTCTATTTTTTCTTCCTTTTAGATATTGCATGATGGGCTATTATGTTGAATCACCAGTGGATTGGTGTTGTGAAAAATGTGATATTGGAAAAGAGATAATGTTTTCATCGAGTGGACTAGAAAATGTGCATTATGAGAGACCCAGGTTACCTCTGAAAAGATTTACCAGAGTACTGTGCAACCAAAGAAACATAGTAAGTTTCCTGGTGGACATCGTATTAACTGGGAAAAGGACGTACGGACTGGAAAATGAGATATCTACATGTTGAAGAAGCACTTGGTCTATCATCAAGCATCAACAAATATGGATCTCCGCGGATAAATACGGTCTCCTCAAAAGTTGTGTCAACCAAATCCATGGAAACCGTGGCTCGAGGGATTTTTAGCAAGCCTAGAGCTCAAATTTGAAACTCTTTTCGTGAAAATAGCAAACTGTAGCGACCTTCAGGATCAATAGGATATACGAAACCTCAGAATCTTCAAATTGCAAAACACACTGAACAAAGCAAAAAAAATAGTACAATTATATTAAGGTTAATTGTTCACCACCATATTTTGTAATAATAACTTGATTTGATTGGTCCCCTTCTTATACCTTTATTCTTTAGAAATTTCATTTTCTAGCACATACTTTGAATTGTTTTTTTAAAAATAATGTTGATATATCTTTTTAGTTGGGGTACATGCAAGCTGGTAGGGACGCCATTAATATTGTTAAAATAATGACTAAGGCACTGAAAAATATATGACATAATGATAATCTGAATTTGTACTACTTAGTCGGATGATAATTTATCTGACCTCTCTTCCTTTTTGCATTTCAGGGATTTTGACATCTTAGGTTCTTTTGAATTTGTACCTGGGATGCTTAATAGTTATATCCTTGCTCATCCTCCTTCTATAGTTAGATGTAAGGTGTATGAGTTCTCAGGCCTTTTGCCTGATACTGTTAAATCTGAACTAGATCGTCGTGGCAATATCTGGGAAAGTCTATTCAACAACCATATTTCGGGTAAAGAAGATATAGGACTGTATTTCTTTGCAAGTGAGAAAGAAAAGTCAGCTTCTTCCTTATATATCTATCCACAAAGGGGCATTGTTGAGGGAAAATATCTATCAAAATGATAGTTTATATAGGGTGGTCTTTGTCTGATGTTTTTGATCTTCAAATATTTCAAAAAATGGTACTTTTTTCCAAGCTGCATATCCAAGCCCAAGACAATCATCTCTGCTTTTATCACGTTGGCGAAATGGAAAGAGGATTTGTGTCACTACCACTTTTGAAAATTTTAAGCAGAGAAATCATACTACCATTGAAATCCTTTATGATAAATTCCTCTTTGAAGTATTTAGATGTCTTCCTAGTGGCCAAGAAACAAATGTTTGTCCAAGCGACAGTTCATACTTTTAAGCAACATTCCCAAGGATGATATTGCAAAATCTAATGGATATCTTGCAATGTCTTTTGTTAATAGGAAATCCACATATGTCAGACTTTCTGCTATTGCCGTTGGAACTGCAAACCGTGGAGGTTTAGCAAAGCTATCTATTCAGGGAAACAACATTTGTCGTGGTGTGACCGATATTTGTCTCAAGGATATTGCTCGAGGTTGCCACCTCAACTGGATTAGAGAAAACAACAATAACGAATCAAGCCGCCCTTTGCCTTGATAGAATTCACACGCGGCCACCAGCTTTCCCAAAATACAAGAAGATATACTGCTTACTGCTCACGAAAACATCCGACCTATACTATAGTCAAGTCGTTCACGTATCTTATCTTCTTTCCTTTTATTCGTCATATTTTAGCTTTGACCCAATGAAAAATGGGCCCTAGTCTCAGGGAACTTTTCTTGTGGAATGTGTCTACTATTGGTGATGAAGGCTTAGTGTCATTTGTTAGAGAAGCTTGATATTTTCCAATGGATAATAAATAGAGGTATGTTCTTGTTTAATTGTGTTTGCCACCTCGTCCGAATCAGATAAATCAACAATGTTGAATCAGGTCGCCCTTTACCTTGAAAGAATTCACATGAGGCCACCAATTTTCCCAAAATAAAGGGAGATTTGCTGCTTACTGCGCACAGAAACATCTAACCTATACTAGAGTCAAGTCGTTCACCTATATTTCCTATCTGCCTTCCGTCTGTTCATTATATTTTTGGCTATGACCCATTGAAAAATGGGTCATACTCTGAGAGAACTTCCCTTGTGGAATGTGTCTTTTGTTGGTGATGAAGACTTATTTGAGATTGCTCATGGGTGTCATCTGTCAGAGAAGCTTGATCTTTTCCAATGGCCAATTAATAGAGGTATGTTCTTAATTAATTGAGGTTGCCACCTTGACTAGATCAGAGTAAATAACAATGTCAAATCAGGCCGCCCTTTGCCTTGAAATAATTCACACGCGGCCACCAGCTTTCCCAAAATAAGGGGAGATTTGCTGCTTTCTGCTCACAGAAACATCCAACATATACTATAGTCAAGTCATTCGCCTAATTTTTTGATCTTCCTTCCATCTATTCATTATATTTTTGGATTTGACCCTACTCTCAGAGAACTTTCCTTGTGGAATGTGTCTTTTGTTGGTGATGAAGGCTTATTTGAGATTTCTCATGGTGTCATCTATTAGAGAAGCTTGATCTTTTCCAATGGATAATAAATAGAGGTATGTTATTCATTGAGGTTGCCACCTCGACTAGATCAAAGTAAACAACAACGTTGAATCAAGCAGCCCTTTGCCTTGAAAGAATTCATACACGGCCACCAGTTTTCCCAAAATATGGGGAGATTTTCTGCTTACTACTCACGGAGACATCTGACCTATACTATAGTCGAGTAGTTTACATATATTTCTAATGATTTCCTTCTATTTATTACTCCCTACGTTTCCAAAAGAATTACCTTTTTTCCTTTTTAGTCTGTTTAAAAAAGAATGACCTCTTTATTATTTTGGTAACATTTTAATTTTAACTTTTTACGTGGCATGTTTAAGGCCACAAGATTAAAGGGTAATTTTGTACATTTGACATAACTTTAATTTAGGACCACAAGATTCAAAAGTCTTCTTTATTTTCTTAAACTTCATGCCAAGTCAAACTAGATCATTCTTTGTGAAACGGAGGGAGTATATTTTTAGCTTTGACCCAGTGAAAAATGGGCCCTACTCTCAGAGAAATTTCCTTGTGAAATGTGGTTTTTGTTGGTGATGAAGGCTTAGTTGAGATTGCTCATGGGTGTCATATGTTAGTGAAGCTTGATCTTTTCCAATGGCCACTAAATAGAGTTATATTCTTGATTCATTGAGGTTTTAGCCTCGACCAAATCAGGGTAACAACAATGTCGAATCAGGCCGCCCATTGCCTTGAAAGAATTCATACGTGACCATCAGCTTTCCAAAAATAAGGGGAGATCTGATGCATATTACTCACAGAAACATCCGACCTATACTATAGTGAAGTCATTCACAGATATTTCTGATGCTTTCCATCTACTTATCATATTTTTAGCTTTGACCCAGTGAAAAATGGGCCCTACTCTTAGGGAACTTTCCTTGTGAAATGTGTCCAATGTTGGTGATGAAGGCATATTTGAGATTGCTCATGGGTGTCATATGTTAAACAAGCTTGATCTGTTCCAATGGCTAATGAATAGAGGTATGTTCTTATTTCATTGAGGTTTCCACCTCAAGCGAATCAGACTAAACAACAATGTTGAATCAGGCCGCCCTTTGCCTTGAAAGAATTCACATGTGGCTACTAGATTTCCAAAAATAAAGGGAGATATGTTGCTTACTGCTCACAGAGGCATCCAACTTGTACTATAATCAAGTCAATCACCTATATTTCTGATCTACTTCCCTTTTAGTCATCATATTTTTGTCTTATGTTAGTGATGAAGGCTTATTTGAGATTTCTCATGTGTGTCATCTTTTAGGGAGGCTTGATCTTTTCCAATGGCTAATAAATAGGGGTATGTTCTTTTTTCATTGAGGTTTCCACCTCAACCGAATTAGAGTAAACAACAATGTCAAATCAAGTTGCCCTTTGCCTTGAAAGAATTCACACGCGGCCACCAATTTTCCCAAAATAAGGGGAGATTTGTTGCTTACTGCCCACGGAAACATCGAACCTATACTATAGTCTAATTGTTCACTTATCTTTCTGATACACTTTCCTTCTATTCATTATATTTTTGGCTTTGACCTGGTGAAAAATGGGTCGTACTCTTAGAGAACTTTCTTTATGGAATGTGTTTTTGTTGGTGATGAAGGCTTATTTGATATTGCTCATGGGTGCATGTCATCTGTTAGAGATGCATGATCTTTTCCAATGGCCAATAAATAGAGGTATGTTCTTGATTCTTTGAGGTTTCCACCTCGACCAAATCAGAGTAAACAACAATGTTGAATCAGGCCTCCCTTTTCCTTGAATGAGTTCACACACGGCTACCAGTTTTCCCAAAATAAAGGTAGATCTACTCCTTACTACTCACGAAAGTATCTGAGCTATACTATAGTCAAGTTGTTCACGTATATTTCTGATTCTTTCCTTCTATTCGTCATATTTTTAGCTTTGACATAGTGAAAATGGGCCCTTCTCTCAGGGAACTTTCCTTGTGGAGTGTGTCTACTATTGGTGATGAAGGCTTATTTGAGATTGTTCATGGGTGTCATTTGGAATCTTTATCTTTTCCAATGGCCAAGAATTACTAAAAAGTCTTTGTTAGATATAGCAAAGAATTGTCTCAATCTTAACTCTTTGTCGATAAATGATTGTTCATATATTGGGAATGAGTCTCTCAAAATTGTGGGTGAATATTGCCCGAACCTTAAACATATTGGATTAAAAAATTGTCCACTCGTTGGGGATCAAGGAATTGTGGATCTCTTTTACGTAATTGTTCATGTTTGAACAAGAGTAAAATTTGAGGAACTAAACATAAACGACATCTCTCTAGATATTATCTCACATTATGGAACTGCACTAACACATCTATCTCTTGCTGATCTTCAAAGAGTAGAACATAGGGGTTTCTGAGTCTTGGATAATAATCATCGTCTACAAAAGCTGGAGGCTCTTTTAAAATTGCTTACTATGGAGTTAATAATTTGGGTCTTCGAGTTATATGTAAAGGTTTTCCAGAGAACAGACCTTATAACCTGCACCCGCTAGCCTTTTTTAAAGTCGATATTTCTATCGAGTTTCGGCAGGACAAGGAACGAAGTAGCTCTCCTAAAAGGAGAGGAACGAAGCTTCATGTTTGTTTTTCTTCAAACCCCAATCCTCTCTCGCTCGTCGCTACTACATGGATAATTTGTTGTATTACCCTAAAGAGTCATACTCATATCCAGGGCATTTTGTCCTTGAAAGAGCATCCGGAGACCGAAGCCCCGGTGAACGGCGGCTGTAACTATAACGTTCCTAAGGTAGAGAAATTCCTTGTCGGGTAAGTTTCGACCCGCACGAAAGGCGTAATGATCTGGGCACTGTCTTGGAGAGAGGGTCGGTGAAATAGACATGTCTATGAAGATGCAGAATACCTACACCTAGACAGAAAGACCCTATGAAGCTTTACTGTTCCCTGGGATTGGCTTCATCAAATGATACAAGTCTTGGATAAGAATCTACAATGCACTAGAACGCCCTTGTTGACGATCCTTTACTCCGACAACATCTAGGGTTCCTAGAACAATGTGATATCTCACACCGGGTAAATCCTTAACCCTTCCCCCTCTTACTAATACTACAAAATGTTCTTGTGAATTATGGCCAATACCGAGTATATAATGAAGCTAATTTGCATCCAAAAAAGAGGTGTGCTTTCAGATTATGGATTGGTTGCTTGTGTCAAAGCTTTAGTCTCACTTCAGAGCATTCAGTTAGAGGAATGTCATCTGATTACCCAAGCCAGGCTTTATGGTATACTTTTGAACTGTGGTACGGAATAATAGAGTCTTTCCTTGACGAAATGCTTCAGTGTGAAAGACTTTCACTATGCAATCCATTCGGTGGTTCCTTATTACAACTATTGGAAAATGTCCTTGAGTAGGAAATACAACCATTGATGTACTACGTAGACTATGTCACAAATTAACTCATCTAGAGCTGAATGGGCTTCTTCGTATAACTAATGAGGGACTCCTCTCTTTTGTTCAGAGATGTAAATCTAATTTGATGGTGATGAATTTAAGTGGGTGTATCAGTGTTACATACATATCAGTTTCAAAATTAGTCAAGCGACATGGAGAACCTTTGAAGTCTCTAATCGTAGATGGTTGCAGATATTTTACTGATGCAACCTTAGTAGAAATTGCAAATTCCTGCTTACTTCTGACTAAACTTGATGTTTCAAAGTGTTATAGTTGTGATGATTTGGTGATGTCCGAGTCTTATGCATTTGTGTCCTTTTATGATATTAATATTAGTAAATTTAATTTCAAAATTTCTTATTATAATTTCTGCATTGTCCAATCTTTGCGACTAAAAAACATTTTTATTTACTAAACTAAATAAAAGAAGAAAACTTAATTGGTTATAAATCTCTTAATACAAGTAATAGTACAATCTAAGAATGATAACCTTTTAGCTTGCCTTGTATCTAACAGAGTGAAGGTTGGATCAAAGCACCACAAGTGTTATGGAGAGAGGTGATTTACAATAAATTAGACCATCAACATAAATTTTGTCAATTCATGGTAAATTTTATTAATAAATAATACATTTAGCTTAAAATAAAATAATGAAAATTTGTATAGGTCATTTCAACTTATTCAAGAACTAGTTTTTCGACACGTGATTATCAATTCAAAAAATTTAAGCAAAGATTTGAATAATAAGCTTTGCACAAAATAATATTGCAGATTCTTTTGTGAATGTTTAATGTTGATATATATATATATATATATATATATATATCTTATTCACACGAACCTATGAAGATAATCAATGAAAAAAGGGAGAAGGCACAAGTACTCCCCTAAACTATGTCTCAAATTCCAGAGACACACCTTAACTAAACTAAGGTCCTATTACCCCCTGAACTCATTTTATATATAATATTGTACACATTTTGACTTATGTGGCACACCCCATGACTCCACACAGTTGAGGCGCGTTGGAGATATTTGGATGTCGCATAAGCCAAAAAGGTGTACAAAATTACAAAAAAAATGAGTTCAGGGGGTAATAGGATTTTAGTTTAGTTAAGGTGTGTCTCTAGGATTTGAGACATAGTCTAGGGAAGTACTTCTTCCTTGATTAGTTGAATGCAATAATGTATATATTTATTTCAATTTGATGAGGTTCAATCATTTAATTAGTCATATCTCACTCATATTACCTTATAGACGATATTTGTTGTGTATTTTTCTTGTCATCTAACTAGATGTGTTTTGCACATGTATTCCACTAAATCTGTTTAGATGTCATATGTTCATGTGGAAAATAACTACATTTTATTTTTTAGAACTATATTTGTATATTAATTTTTATTTTATAAGTTATAACATAGTGACGTTCTGTTTATTGGCTCTCATATATGACTTCTTGATTGACTATGTACATAAATCAAAGAAAGTTATCTGACTGTCCATAGTTAACTGAGAAATGTTTTCTTTTTTTTTTTAACCAAAAAAATTAAAAATTAAAATTAAAGAATATATTCTATCTATGAAATCGTATATATAATCACATGTTTATCTTACACCCAACAAAGATATAGTTCATATACTTGTAAACAATTTTCAATTTATTCAACAAACCATGATTCTTTCAAGGAAAAATAACAACAATGTGTTATCACATATATAGGGGCAGTATAATAATATGAAAAATTATTGGTCAAAAGTTAATATAAGAAAAGAAGAAGATAGAAATAATTAATGTAATAACTATGAGAATTCATAAATTATAACTAAAGAATGTAAAAGAGTGTGAATAACATTTGCAATAATTAGTAATAACTAAGAGAATTTATAATGTTATAACTAAAGAATTAATGTGCAATAGATGAATTTCTAATAAATTTTAGACTTACATAAATAAATAGGACTTTTAATTAATGTTACTATTTTTTTTATAGTTATTAGATTTTAATTTAGTGTAGGAACAAAATGAAAATGTTTATTCCATATTACTGAATATAAAATTTATTTTGTTAATGATAGATTTTAAATGATTCATCTATATTCACATATTTTCACATTTGTTGTGAGCTTTTTTTTTTTTTTTTTTTTTAAAAAAAAAAGAACTTGGAAAATTTTAAAATATATTTTGAAATTAGATGATCTTGTTAACTTGATAATACATTTGTGACATATATAAATACCTACCCATATTCGTCAAAAATACTGAAATATTAAGAAATAGTAAATTAACAAAACAAAAGGGCAATGTTTACTTAGTAATAACTAGTTTGAAGCAAACTTCCTGACAATCTAAATCACATAAGTAGCATTGATAAATAAAGTCATTTTGTTTTTTATCTTGAGCATCAAAAAAACAAATCATGACAATTCTCTAACTCTTGACAACTTTAATAATTTTGGAAAAAAATATTCAGAAACATATATCTACATCACAGGAGAAATTGTTAACAAAAACAAATGAATTTAGACTACAATAGAAATTAAACTAATACAAACTTTAACTGACGTTATTACAAGTCATATGAACTTTTCTTCGTACAGAAAACTGAAATATTAAAAAATAGTAAATCAGTAAAACAAAGGGGCAATGTTTGTATAATAATAACTATTTTGAAGCAAGCTTCCTAACAATCTAAATCACATAAGTAGCATTGATAAATAAGGTCATTCTTTTGTCTTGGGCATCAAAAGAACAAATCGTGACAATTCTCTAACTCTTGAGAAGTTTAATAATTTTGAAAAAAGATATTCAGAAGCATATATTTACATCACAAGAGAAATTGTTAACAAAAATAAATAAATTTACACTACAACAAAAATTAAACTAATACAAATTTCAACTGGCGTTATTACAAGTCATATAAACTTTTCTTCGTTGAAAATACTTAAATACTGAAAAACAGTAAATCAGTAAAACAAAAGGGCAATGTTTATATAGTAAGAACTATTTTGAAGCAAACTTTCTGAGAATCTAAATCACATAAGTAGCATTGATAAATAAAGTTATTCTTTTGTCTTGAGCATCAAAAAAATAAATCGTGACAATTCTCTAACTCTTGAGAAGCTTAATAATTTTTGAAAAAGATATTTAGAAGCATATAACTACATCACAAGAGAAATTGTTAACAAAAATAAAAGAATTTCGACTACATCATGTTAACTTCATATATTGGAACATTACATACTAATGTATATATTAAGCAAAAAAATAGCTATTATATCATAAGAGTTATTTTCTTCAAGTACTTGAGGTTAAGGAATATAGTCTCTTAGGTTAGAACAATTTACTTCATATGAATAGTGGTACCTCATATTCCGCTAAACTTCGAACTCACTCAACAACAATAAATTACACAATTTTTCTTAAATGCAAGAAGGAGAAGAGTAGAAGATTTAAAAAAAATTGTGGTTGAAGAATAAGAGGAAACCCCTCTATTTATAGTCAACAAAGGCTAGTATGAACATGTTATTTTTGGGTTTTATCTTAAAAGTCATGACTTTTCGGAGAAGTCACAACTTATTGAAAAAGTCACACAACTCTTTGGAAAAGTCACAAATCTTTGGAAAAGTCACAACTCTTTGGAAAAGTCATAACTCATCGAAAAATCACAACCCTTTGAAAAAAGTCACAATTTATTAGAAAAGTCACAGCTCATCGAAAAGGTCAAACATAAGTTAAAAATATTATAGTAATTTAACATTCAAGTTAGGAGTTCATGCTTTTAAGGTAATATAGATAGATAGTTTGGGTTTTATTTAGAGTGATGAGTTAAGTTCTAAACAAATTTAAAAAAAATTACAGCTATCACATCATTAAATTGGTGTCGAAAATTATATTTTCAATTAAAAAGGAATGCGAAGGTAACTAATTAATCAACTATATAAATCATTTGGATTGGTTGCGCACTTGCGCTCTATTTAGGTCTATATATTAAGTTAAAGATTCATAATAAATTGTTCATTTTTATAGGGTAAATTTCTTAAATGATCACTACCTTAATAAAATCACTTATTTATTGTCATATAAATAGTATCACACCAATAGGAAAACAATTTTAACACTAATCTCAACTTATTCAATTCCATAATCATCTATGAGTATTTTTAAGAAACTTATTTTCCATAAAATATTTTTCTCCGTATCAAAAATATTCTCTAATGTATTATGACTGTTCTTATAGGCTACTAAAATATTTCAACAAAAAGCAATTTGCTATTAGCTACTCAATTTGGTCCAATCATTTTTAATCTGTCAATCAATCCTATTTGGAATTACCAATTCTCTAGGAGGAAAAAGCCATAATTGTGGTCCCTATGGAAAGGAATAATTGTCTTTTTATTAAGAGTGGTGCTTGATTCAATTTGTGCATACCTAGATAGTCTAACCGAACTTGCTACATCCTATGAGCACGGAAAAGTAGGCAGCAAATTACTCAATCAACCAAATGCTTTAGTCAAGTTGAAAGAAATCACCTGGGATGGTGGCTAGCTCTAACATCATAGTTTCAACTTTCAATCCAGGGAAACCAAACCCCAAAAAACACTATTGAGGTGGGAGACACGACCCCGAGGCTATATAATCGGCAGGTGACCTGCTAAATTAGTTTACCCTGAGGTATAGAGATTAAAAACAATGAAAAAGGGCTTTATTTGAAACTTAAAATAAAACAATGAAAAAGGGCTTTAGCTGGATTTGAACCCTGGTCTCAAGGGTGGTATCTGTAGCTTGTGAAGCGGTTATTCCTATGTTTTTTATGAATACACTGTTAAATCATAATTTTCTGGCTAATATTAAATTTATTTTTTAAGGAATAAAAAAACTCAATCAATTTTTTTATACATGTTTTTGTAGCAAACATAGTATGCCACATCATTTGGAAAACAGAAACTTTGTTGCAACGTGCAAGCAACATATTATTTGTAATGGATAACTCATGTATTTGTGTATTTAATCTCTTTTGGTAGTAAATAGTAATAATAGACTAATTGTAAATTAGTAATACTCCCTTTGTCAATCAAATAGAAAACATGGTTCGATTTGTTATTAACCATATATTATAAAATTAAAATGATAAAACTCTAATCGAATTTGAAATCAAAAATATTTTTAATTTATTTCAACTAAAGAAAGATTTAAGAAGCAAAGATTTAGTCAATTTTAAAGTACTAAATATTAAGAGTTCTTACCTATTATGAATAAAAAAAAATATTTCATAGTTATAACATTAATTAATTTCAAAATTTTAAATATTAAGATAATAATTAATGACTATTATTTGAGAAAAATAGTACGTAAATGACAATTTTTTCTATTGTACAATCTTTTAAATAAAAAGTAAAAAGTTCAGTCAATATTTCAAAATATCTTCAAGCTTTTCATATACATAGTTAAGTGTACATGCAAAATACGTTTGTATCACATTAATTAAATAACCTAAAACTTTCAAGATAAAAGATATCCTTAAAAACATGTTCCTCTTTAATTATAAGTATATACTTCTTTTAAGATTAAAAAAATGTATCTTATGCTAAGAGGAAGGTAAAAGTGTACCTTGAAAATGTTCTAGTTCTATTGATAACTAGTATACGTACCCACGCGTTGCACGAATATTTTAAAATTTAAAAATAACTAATATGAATTATTATTGAGTTACAAAAGTACATGTATATTCATATATACTATTTTAATATTATATATCCAATTAATACTAACAAAAATTTTACTCTAATATATGTGAAATGATGATACGTTCTTCAAAAACACTAAACAACTTGTGCTAATTAATTAAATTTATAGATAGATCTAAAACCTCGTATTAAAAATATTGACTATGCTTTTAGCTAAAATCTAAATATAATTTACAAAGTATGGTACAATCTCTTTAGCACACTCATTTCTCGTTCAATCCTGCAAAATAAGACGGTTTTCATTTAATCAAATAATTGTAACGACCTGTTTCTGTCGTTTTTAAAAAGCCATCGGAGAAAAATTTTGGGCCAGAAAACTTTTTCGTAGTAACTTGAGAATTCCTAGCCTAGTCCAGATTTGGATGAAATCGGAATCAGTGAAGTCTAGGGAAATTTGGTACCAGATGAGAGATCTAATACGAATGTGAATACATGAGTGGATAGCTAAGATGTTGTCATACCCTGAGCCTACACCCTGGACGTGGCCGACACTCGAAGACCATTGTTGGCATCAAGCGAACCCTTGGCCTGGCTTACTAACTCAGCGGAAGACATAACTTATCATATACACATTTAAGTAGTAACTAGAATGTTATAACGGAACATTCAACTGGCCATTAAGGCAAACTCAAGTCTTTAAAATATGAAATGAAAAGTAAAGACAACTGAATTAACTAACTGACTATCTGACTATCTATGAAGCCTCTGAACAACTGAGATGGATGTCAGGACAGGTCCACGACATCCTAATGAACTAATACTAAAACTGAAAGCAATGTAAAGGAGTCCTCTGCATTGCAAAGAGGCTCACTAACAGAATCTGAACTGCTCACTGGATCAACGAATGCGTCGGATGTCGATCGTAGTTACCTGTGTCTGCATCATAATACGATGTAGGCCAACTGGCTTCAGTACATTGAATGTACGAGTATGCGAGTTGGAATGCTAAAACAATATAGGCTCAAAAGAGATTATGAAAGAAACACTTACCTTGGCTCTTCTCAACTCCTGAATACTTAAATAAACTTATTTCATTATAAAGCAGTTTAAAACAAGCGCAATATAAAGAAAACTGTTGTTAATTCATAATCATAATATCATAAAAAGACAAACCATGCTCCCTACCAAAGTCTACCTGTGCAATGCATGAATGAAGTCTCATACCCCTATTCACACTAAGCAGAACCCCATGAGGAACCATGCTACTATTGCTGTGGGAGTTTCTCTAACCGACAACCATCACTTAAGAACTACTGTGATGATACAACGCTTTACCTCACGCTGCCGAGGCCCATATTATACCTTGCCATGATATAGGAAGCTAACTCACTAAGTGGATCCACTAGTCTATGTGAAAAAGATTCATCTAAAAACTATCACCCTTTTCTACCCATGATGACTACATGATTTATGGAGACTTGAGTTAATATGAACTCGCATCCCCATATCGGTGCAAAATACTACTCCCAAAAATATACTTAGTTCTTTATGTTTAAAACATACTTCTTCTGTGATTTGAGATTAGTGCTCAAAAACTTAGCTCAAAGGCTAACTTGGAAATCTTAATTTCCCTGCTCGCTTCATTTAGAAAGCTATTTCTCTTTTCTGAAAACTAGCCTGAAGGCTCTTTGAAAAATCATAGTTCCTTTCTTGCTCAAATGTGAAAACATTTATAAACTTCTTTGGGAATAATTAGTTCCCTAATAACTTTTGAAAAATGAACTCAACTCTTTACTCTTTACTTTATTTGAAACTTGAGCCGTAAAACGAAGTTTAAACGTTTAATTAAAACTCTTGAAAACTATAAGAAACTTTGCTTTGACTTGCTTCTTAACTTCTAGACTTGACTCTTAACTTTTTTGACTTTGATCTAAACTTTCCTTAAATTGGATTATGGATTCAAGGTTCATGATCTCATGTTTATGGATGATTTCATGATGTTTAGATGTACCTTAGAGTGTTGGAATCAACTAGAAAACATAGGTACATCGCTTAGGAGCAAGTACAAAAATGTGGGGAACGAATGGGGAGAACTGGCGTCCGTGGCACTTTGAAAGGCGCGGGACGCCAGCCCTCAAACTTCAGAGAAGTCTGGCTAGTACGATACGCCAGAGGCCAAACTTCAGAGAAGTTTTTGTGGCGCTCTGGCAGGCGCGACGCCCCAGCCCTTTTGCCTAGCGACTTCCGACTTTTCTCTTTCGTTCTTCCTCTCTAAACCTCCCTAACTTCCATAGATCCTTCCCCAAACACTTAGGATCAATTGTATCCTTAATATACAACCAATCTAACTCGAAAAACAACTCAGAAACATGAATCAACTCACCCCCAAGCATCAACAACTCAACCAACAAGAATTCTACAATTTGTTCTTCAAGAACCTTATTTCTTCAACATGTAAACAACTCAAAACAATTGTATTGAAACAAGTTGGTGTGTTGGTGAACTAACCTAACATGAAAAGATGTCACATACCTTGTAGGGATCACTCCCGACGAATTCCACAAGTTAAATTTCGACGATCTTGGCAATTCTTCTTTTTTCTCCTCTTTTTTTTCTCTTCTCTCAAAACCCTAACCCTTCTTCCAAAAGCGTAAGCTGATCTAATTCAGATTAGGCCCCTAATTAATTACAAAAAATGAATTGAAATAAAAGGGTAAGGAAAAGACCAAACTACCCTTTAAAAATCCGGATTGGACTTTCCTTATTTTAATAGTCCAACTTCCAAAGGGCATAACTCACTCATACATACTCTTATTTCGGCAAACTCAGCGGCGTTGGAAAGATCTTTAAAGGAGCTTTGCAACCATATCTAGAAGTAGACCTAACTCATCATGATCTAGGAATTATGGCCGTTTGAAGTTGACCAAAACTCAACTTTTCCTTACTTGACAAATTTCAAGAGTTTTAATTCTTATCAAAAATGACTATTTTGCAATTATAAGTTTTTTCCTAGTTATGTCAAATTGTGAGATGTTACAATATCTCCCCCTTGGGAATATTCGTCCTCGAATGAGATTACTCTTACTAAGTTAGGGGTGTCACATCAAACATACTATTCAAACACCCAATAAGCACATGAACACCATAAAGATAATGGCGTCATATTTCAAAGCAAAAATTACAACAACCAACTCTAAGTCATGGGTTGGGTAATTCTTTTCATGAACTTTCAACTGCTCCTTAAACTCTTTCAACCTAGCTAGTGCCATTCTATATGGCGGAAAAGATATAGGACGAATATCTCAGAATGATGTCTATGCCGAAGTCTATTTCTCTCTCAGGAGGGACTTCGGGTAGGTCATCTAGAAAGACTTTTGGAAACTCTTTTACTATTGGAATTGATTGAATATGAGGTACCTCAACACTTGAGTCATTAACTCGGACTAAGTGATAGACACACCCCTTATAAACAAACTTCCTTTCCTTAAGGTACGAAATGAAATTACCCTTAGGCTCGGCTGAACTTTTTTTTTTCTACTCTAAAACTAGCTCATTTGGAAACTGAAACTTGACAACTCGAGTTCTACAATCAATTGAGGCATAACAGGAATGAAGCCAATCTATACCAAGAATGACATCAAAATCTACCATGTCTAACTCAATTAAATCAGCTATGGTACTCTTGTGATTGATAGAAATGGGACAATCACGATAGACTCTCTCTCTGCTAGAATAGACTCAC
Source organism: Solanum stenotomum (assembly GCF_019186545.1). NCBI lineage: Eukaryota > Viridiplantae > Streptophyta > Magnoliopsida > Solanales > Solanaceae > Solanum > Solanum stenotomum. The sequence continues at coordinate 85,530,194 of NC_064282.1, read as the reverse complement.
CAACAGGTGTAGAAATACTGAATAGTTCACTAAGTTGCTCAGGAATAACATTGAGATTCATAGCAACATAAGGAGTTACAAAAGATAAACTCGCTCTTGGGTCTAGTAAAGCATAAACAGTAAAGTCAAAGACTTGAATCATACCAGTGACAACATCTGGTGAATCCTCTTGCTCTTGGCGACTGTTGATAGCATATAAGCTGTTTGTTCCTCCGTCAATACCATTTCCTTGTATGTTCTTTGGACACTCTCGCATGAACTGACCCTCTTGTCCACAGTTGAAACAAACTGTCTGGCCCTGGCGACACTTTCCTGGGTGGGTTCTACCACACCTAGCACATGCAGGAGCCCAGTTACTTCCTTGTGCCACCATATCCTGAGGCTGTGCTGGTTTAGCTTTGGAATTCTGACCATTATACTCACCTTTGTTCCTAGGTGCAGGCGCACTAGCAGATGATGGAGCAGGTCCCTTCTGTTCATGTTGGAAAGAAGACCGGTTGTCATTACTCCTCTGCTGCCCGGACTCACTCCATGTCTTGGCTCTCTTGCTCTTAAATTGTTCTCTATCTCTTAGCTTCTCTTCTTCAACTTGCTGCACATATACCATCAACCTCGAGATATCCATGCCACCTATCAACATTGCAGCCCTGCCTTCCTTACTTGATAGACAAGATAACCCGACAACAAACAAGCTCGTCATACTCCTCATGTCCGCAACCATTTCACGAGCATAGCAAGATAGCTGGGTGAATTTCAACCCATACTCATGAACACTCAAATAATCTTGCTTAAATGTGAGGAACTCTTGCACCTTAGCCTCTTTCAGTTCCCGGGGAAAGAATCGCCCCAAGAAAGCTTCCTTGAAACAGGCCCAACTCGCAGGTGGTGCATCCTCAGCTCTACCCCCTTGCCACTGATCAAACTAGGTCCTAGCAACATCATTCATCTGATATGCAACTAGCTCAACTCTTTCAGTATCAGCAACGTGCATCACATCGAATACCTTTTTCAATTCTTCAATAAAGTTCTCCGGATCCTCAGTAGTACTCGAACCAATGAAACTTGGGGGATTCATCCTCAAGAACTCATGAATCCTCGAAGTGTCAGCCTCTTCTTGTCTAGCTCCTCTTTGCTGACCAACCTGGTTAGTCACAGCTTGACTCAACATTCTAATTGCTTCTCTGAACTTAGCATTAGTAACTTCTCCTTGCGGTTGCACTTCAGGTGCATTGGGTAACTCTTGTTCCTCAACATTTCTCCTAGCTGAACGACCTCTGACTGCTTTTCGTGGAGCCATGACTATCTGAAGCACGCGCGGGCACGAATAAGAGGGAAACTTTTTACAGATCAACTCTAACACACTAAATGAGTGTGAAAGAAGTGAAGGAATTCCTAAATGTTGCAGCCTCCTAATTATAGATGTGGCGCACTTCACACCGATAACTAGGACTCTACAGACACGGCTTCATAGAATCCCTAGGACTCTTGAACTTTGTTCTCTGATACCAAGTTTGTCACTCCCCGAGCCTACACCCTGGAGGTTGCCGGCACTCGAAGACCATGTTTGCTATCACTCTTTTCTACCCATGATGGCTACATGGTTTATGGAGACTTGAGTTAATATGAACTCACATCCCCATAACGGTGCTCAATACTACTCCCAAAAATATACTTAGTTCTTTATGTTTAAAAACATACTTCTTCTGTGATTTGAGATTCGTGCTCAAAAACATAGCTCAAAGGCTATCTTGGAAATTTCAGTTTCCTTGCTTATTTCATTTAGAAAGCTATTTCTCTTTTCTGAAACTAGCCCGAAGGCTCTTTGAAAAATCATAGTTCCTTTCTTGCTCAAATATGAAAACATTTATAAACTTCTTTTGGAGTAATTAGTTCCCTAATAACTTTTGAGAAATTAACTCAACTCTTTACTCTTTACTTTACTTGAAACTTGAGAACGTTTAATAAAAACACTTGAAAACTATTAGAAACTTTGCTTTGACTTGCTTCTTAACTTCTAGAGTTGACTCTTAACTTCTTTGACTTTGATCTTAACTTTCCTTGAATTGGATTATGGATTCAAGGTTAATGATTTCATGTTTATGGATGATTTCATGATGTTTAGATGTACCTTAGAGTGTTGGAATCAACTAGAAAACATAGGTACGTCGCTTAGGAACAAGTACGAAAAGGTGGGGAATGAATGGGGAGAACTGGCGTCCCTGGCGCTTTGAGAGGCACGGGGCGCCAACCCTCAAAATTTAGAGAAGTCTGGCTGGCGTGACATGTCAGAGGCCAAACTTCAAAGAAGTTTTTGTGGCGCTCTGGGTGACGCGGCGCCCCAGCCCTTTTGCCCAGCGACTTCTGACTTTTCTCTTCCATTCTTCCTCTCTAAACCTTCCTAACTTCCATAGTTCCTTCCCCAAACACTTAGGATCAATTGTACCCTCAATATACAACCAATATAACTCGAAAAAAAACTCAGAAACATGAATCAACTCACCCAAGCATCAACAACTGAACCAACAAGAATTCTACAATTTGTTCTTCAAGAACCTTATTTCTTCAACATGTAAACAACTCAAAACAATTGGATTGAAACAAGTTGGTGGTTAACTAACCCAACACGGAAAGATCTCACATACCTTGTAGGGATCACCCCCGACGAATTCCACAAGTTAAACTTCGATGATCTTAGCGATTCTTCTTCTTTCTCCTGTTCTTTTCTCTTCTCTCAAAACCCTAACCCTTCTTCCAAAAGCGTAAACTGATCTAATTCAGCTTAGGACCCTAATTAATTAAAAAAAACAAATTGAAATAAAAGGGTAAGGAAAATACCAAACTACCCTTTAAAAATCCGGATTGGACTTTCCTTATTCTAACAGCCCAACTTCCAAAGGGCATAACTCACTCATACGAACTCGGATTTCAGCAAACTTGGCGGCGTTGCAAAGATCCTTCCAAGATATTTGCAACCATATCTGGAAGTACACCTAAATCATCCCGAGCTAGGAATTATGTCTGTTTCAAGTTGACCAAAACTCAAATTTTCCTTACTTGACAAATTTCCAGATTTTTAATTCTTTCAAAAAATGACTATTTCCAGTTATAAGCTTCTTCCTAGTTATTTCAAATTGCAAGATGTTACAGATGTTAAGGAACCCGTACGACTTTACGGAATTAAATTTGGGCGAGTAGAACTCCCGAAACCGATCTTAGCGTGAACGGGCAGTTGTTGAGTGTCATTGGTTAAAAGTGTGTTTTGAAATGGGAGTTTGGGACTCTTAATTCTACTCACTGGTTCCGTGCAAACTGCTGTGGCGGGATTATTCCCGCCAGGGCGGGGCCGCTGTGGCGGGATTGGGGCCGTCATAGCAGGCCAGTCGCGACTTAAGTCAGAAATAAACCCCAAAAATGCCATTATTCTGCAAACTTGGTTCTTAAGAGTTAGGAGATGAACCAAGGAGACTTCTTGATAGTTTTTCACCATTCTTGAAGCTAAAGGTAAGGTTTTTACTCTTTGAATCCATTTTTTGATCCGTAGAATGTAAATTCATGGGTAATTGTTGTTGGGGAAGGGTTTTGGAACTGATTTAGATGGTGGGAAAATCCCTAGCTGCATATTAGGATCATGGGTTTGGCCTAGGATTGATGATGTTAATTGTAATCCGGGTAATTAGTCCTCGTTTATTGATCCTTGCGTTATATTGATTGTTTATAGACCAAAAACAAGCGGAAAGAATTCAGAAAGGGAAGAATCAAGTTTCTTAGGAGGGTTCAAGCTTTTTTCGAGGTAGGTGATGGTTGTGATTTCATGTTGGTGTGATGTATGTTAGTAATTACTTCATTATAATGCATCTATGTATGTGAATGTTGCATTATTGATCACACTAATCATAAATGAGTATTGTAACTTCTCGCTATTTGAAAGAACTAGAAAGAGTTAGAATTGAAAAGAGTCATTTTAGAAAAGAATGAAAAATCTGGAAATTTGTTAAGTTAAGCTAAGTTGAGTTTTTGGGTCAACTTCAAACGACCATAATTCCTAGCTCAGGATGAGTTAGGTGTGTTTCCAGATACCGTAGAAAAGATCTTGGAATTTTCTTTTCAACTCCGCCGAGTTTGTACAATTCCGAGTTCGTATGAGTGAGATATGCTTATTTGAAGCTGGGTTGTTCAAATAAGGAAAGTCTAATCCGAATTTTGGAAGGGTAGTTTGGTCTTTTCCATACCCTATTATTTTAATTGCATTTTTGGTAATTAGTTGGGGTCTAAAATGAACTTGGTCAGTTTACACTTTTATAAAAAAGTTAGGGTTTTGAGAGAAGAGAAAATAAGAGGAGAAAAGAGGAGAAGAAGCAAGGATTCGTCGTCTTCGTAAGGAATTGATTGCGGATTTCCTCAAGGATTTGATCCCACGAGGTATGTGAGACTTTCATAGTGTTGGGTTCGTTCACCCACGCGCCAATCATGTTTGTTTTAGCGAAATTCATTTCTAGAAAGTTGATAGTATGATGTTCTTGAATTATGTTGTTGAAGTTTGCTTTAGTTCGTTAGATTTGATAGTATTGGGGAGTTCTTGATGGAATCGTGTCGATTTAAGAGTAGTTTTGAGTTAGGTTCTTGTGTATATATACTGGGTCTTTGAATCTATAGAAGGATTGAGAAAACGAATCGGATTTAGGCGAATTTGGGAGAGAAAACGAAGAAGAAGTAAGTCTAGCAGGTTTTGGCACGCAAGTCCGCGCCGGTAATGACAAGTAAATAATTTTAGGATAAAGTTATGAAATGTACATTGTTTGGAGAACACTATAACTGGGCATTTATAGTAAAAATGTGATTATGAACTTATAAATTGGTATATACCAAATTAAAAAAAAAATTCATATCTTTTAGGATAAGAATAATTCTTGAAAAAAACCTACAGATACGTCAGCTTGAATTTGGGTGATTAGGCTTAAATAATTTTAGAATGAAGTTTCTAGATGCACATTGTTATGAGATCACATACAAGATTGACGAAAATATGGATTTCAAAAGGATTGTAAAAAGAACTCAATATATATTCAGAAGGAATACATTCAAGTGATAATGCGTCAATATTCATACACTATTTAACAACACGTCATAAGTGCTAAGTCTGATTCAATTAGAAGGGAAGGAACAATTATCGATAACTATTTCAATTACAATTATTTATCTTTACTTGTGCAGCATGTAATATGAGATAAATGTTTTATTGAATGAAGCTTCCATCATCACGATTGAATTAGGTAGAATATATTTCCTTAAATGATCCATACCGATAGATTGCAAATTTATTATTTTATCTTCTTTGTCTATGTAACAATTTTAAATTTGGAGTTAAGAATGTTATTCTTTAAAATTCTTTAAGGTTAGAATCTTCCCAAACATTTATAGTCATTTATTTTTTCACTCTATTACCTTGACATTAAGAATGATCTCATGTAATTGTGTAAGTACGTATTTATATTAATATATATTAAATATCAAAGACTTGGACTTAGCGCTTGGTCTTGGATCGGACCTTAAAATAAATAATTTTATAAAGCTTAAATATTTACACTATTAATAACAATGATTTTACAGACAAGAATAGTATATATATCTGTGGTTCTATACAAACTGTACAAAATAATTCAAAAATTAAAGTGACCAATAGAAAAAATAACATAAGATAGAGATAATGATTGTTTATGTACACTCAATACTAATATTGTGATCATCATTTTTGAGTAATCTTTCCACAATATCTAGGAATGGTTGCAAAACAGTATTCCTCCATGCTTCGTCAACAACTTCTCTTCAATCTTCTTTGAAAACGTTAGTAGCAATAATATGATGCACCGACTATATTTTCTCATTTATTAATCATTGAATCTTGTCAAGTTGATTTCAAATTAATATACGAGTATTACGCTTGAAACTTGAAATTGAAGCTTGAAGAATCATTTTCTTTGATTCACATCTCCATCTATATTTTTTTCTTCCCTTAAATATTTGGCCATATCAGGGACACCAATGGACCGTCGGATTCCTTTGGTGTAATTTGCATCTAGAATGAAAATTTGCTGCACCTCATCCACCATCCTTGCATGCAACATAAATTTAAGAATAGTTTTATTTAGGTGAACATATATTTGAAAACCAAAATTATTATTAAGAAAACTATATAAGAAAAGGTTTAGTTAGAGTCATTATTATATTTTGATTCATATATAAAATAACTACAAAAACTACATGCATTGACCATTTCATCAACCCTCGTGTCAACTCGACGGTTCAAGACTGATCGCTCTACATCAATTCAAATAAAGCAATTGTCATACTTATGTTTGAACATGAATACAGGACCTTCCACAAGTTTTTCAATATACAAATTTGATCCTCCAACAATAATTGGAACACATTGAGTCTTCAAAAATTTTTCTATGTAGACAATGGACTTTATCTTCGGCCGTGAAGTTGGAATCTGGCTCAATTTAACCTAAAAAATTGTGAAACAAAATAATTGTCAATTGATATTCACATTATAATAAAGGAATAAAAAAATGTCTTTTTTCAAATATGTATACCTAGCAAATAGTGTCGTACACCTTGTTTTTCAGCGTGTGTGATCTTGTTGGTAACGATGTAAAGTCCCTAGTACACTTCCATTAAGTTCGAGTTAATTATTTCTCCACAAAAATGGATGGCAAGGTTAACAGAGAGACGAGGTTTTCCCGTTCCTGTTGCTCCAATTATGAACACCACTTTCTTCTTGTTAAACTCGTTTGTAATGACCCTTCTGGTCATTTCTGTGTCTTGCCTTCTGTGTGTCATTTAGAGCGTTTCTATAGCGAACCCAAGTCATTTATGACTTGCTGGGACTGACAGTTTGGTCACTTGGTCGTTCATTTGGTTTTGGTGCGAGTTTTTGTGTTTTGGAGCTTATGAACCTTGAATAATCATTTCCAATCAAAAGTTCAAGAAGATGACATCGGAATCCATTTCTGACGATTTCATCAGCTCCGGAAGGGTCATTTTAGGCTAGTGGCATGGTCAGCATGACTCCCGAGGTTTTCAGTGTGAGTCGGTGCGATTAGGCGTTTTAACTTTAAGTTTAACCCTAAGTTTGACTTTGGTCCACATTCTGAGTAAACGCGCTCGGATGAGAATTCTGTCAGCGCGGTTAGCTCCAAAATGTCAAGTTCGGTCTAGATTGACCTTTCTTTTGTGTCTCGAGGTTTTCGATAGTTTTCAGAGCTCTTTTGTGGTTTTTGACTTAAATTGGCATTTGGGTGTGGTACCCACTTTTTGTCAAGATCATCTCGTATGGAAATTTTGAATGTGCCATTGAGTCCGGAATATAAAATTTGGTATGGTTTCATCTCTCATTTGCGTGCACGGAGTTCCAAACGAGATCAGAGCACCCCGTTGGAGTTTTTAGTTTTTGGAAAATTGCAGAAAATCTGCTATAAAATGAGATTCATCAGTAACATTTCCCAAACTTAAAACTCTCATAACTCTCTCATCTTTCATCCGAATTAGGCGATTCAAAGTGCGGGAGCTTCGTATTTTTGGTGGCTTCGCTGTAGAGTGTTCAGAAGTTATTAGGTGCACGTAGTTTGAGGTAAATTTCATGATAAACCTGACTGTTGTACCCTTTTTCGAGCTTTTGTTTTTGGCATCCTTGTTTTAGTCATATCTCACTCATTTTAGCTCTGTTTTGGGTGATTCGAAGTCCCACATGTTGAGAATTGTCATGGATTCATCAGAGAGTGTTCAAGGAGTCCTGGACACCATTAGATCCTTGTAGATTTGGGGTTTAGATTAATGCAATGTTTTCCTTTTAGCTGATTAAAGTATGATTTTCTTGCTTGTTGGTTTTTGCTGCGTTTTAAGCCCCAAATTGTGTTCCATTTTTTAACATAATTTTGGGGTACTATTTAGGGTGTCTTGATAGAGTCAAATTCGAACAGTTTGGTGTGGGTCCCACGATTCCCATTTTGACTCCAAAATTGACCCGTCTCCGTTTGTTGTGATTTTGGCATCTAAATGACCGTAATAACGTTGTGACTCTTTTTTTATAGCGGGGCAGCGTTTCGAGGCCGTTCGGAAAGGAAAAGCTCCGGAGAAGTGATTTTGGAGCGCGTGTGATCGGCCTACAGGTAGGCTACGGTTTTCCTCTCTTAGATTGAACTCGAGAATGTGAATGCATGTTGATTAGTTGGGATTTGGGTTGGATAGTTATTGAATCACGTTTAGGTGTTTAAAAATCATGTTTTCGGCCTATTTCGAGAATTATCGGGTAACTGTGAGCATGCTTTGTGTTATTAATTGACCCTCTTCGCTATGTGGAGTGCTTGCATGCTTAATTACTGTTTATTTGAAGCATGTTGGGCCTTAGTTTAGGTTTGACTAGGTCTTGCCTTAGAAATACATGATTCGAATCTGATAGGCCTTAGTTTTACCCCAACGTCGCTCGACCGACTTAGATCACTGTAGACTGGTGTAGCAAACTTGAGTTTGATAGTTTGGGCCTTAGCTAGGAAAAACGCTTTCTCCGGCTATAGTTATCCTTATTTTCCCCGATGTTACGGCTTCACGAGTTATGTCGGCGACACTAATTCTGCTTCGCGATTTGAATTGGATTTTTGATTCGGCGACACTCGTGTGCATTCCATTGCTAGTTAGATTTTCGTTCTTGACTTCGGTTGGTGTTATTCCTTCTTTTCATATTGCCTTTACTTTTCAAGTTTAGTCGGCCTATGATGCCTACTAGGTACCTGTTGTTTTGGTACTCATATTACGCTCTGCATCTATTTCGTGATGCAGGTTCGAGCACCAGTGGCAGCGTTGATCCAGTTTGGAGTAGTCTGATCCGGAGACGGGGGTGAGCACACGGCGTTTTGTACTATTTCAGTCTCCATCTGTGTACATAGACTTGTCTTTTACCTTTTGAGGTAGTCCAGTCTCTGTGGTCCACTTTTGGGACTTGTACTCATTTTGTTAGTAGCTCTGTACTAGTGACTTCCAGGTTCTGGGAGGGATCTTTATTTGTATATATGTTTTGGTTTACTTCCGCCTATTTTTGTTGTTATCTTCGATTTTGCCTACTCTTGTTTAGTTTCTACCCTCAGACTCATTACTTGTTGTTTCGCGTTACGGGTTGGCTTACCTACTGGTAGGTTATAGTAGGTGCCATCATGATTCGAGGAATTGGGTCGTGACAAGTTGGTATCAGAGTCTCAGGTTCACCGGTCTCACTAGTACAGAGCTAACGTATAGTAGAGTCTTACGGATCGGTGCAGAGACGTCTGTAACTTATCTTCGGGAGGCTACAGGATGTCTTTAGGAAGATTTCCTCTTTTGTGTCACTTTCGTGCAACGTGTCTTATTGGTTCCTTGAAATCTCACTTGTTTCACTCTTTCGCATGATGGCTCACACGCGAGACGACGCGGCAGGGGGTGATGCTCTCGGGCCTGCAAACAGAGCCCTAGTGTGGGGTAGACGCTGACCTCGAGATCGAGGTATGGCCGCAGTATCGGCCCGAGATAGGGAAGAGGAGTCCAAGGCAGCATATGTACCTCCACAGCCAGTAGGGTCGGGATCAGCACAGCCATTACCCGCACCAGCTGCAGCTCCTGATCTTCATGCCCTGCTGACTCATATATTAGAATCTATTGGGGAGATGCATCAAGCACCAGAACCAGTCCCAGCTCCAGCTCCTACTCTAGCGTCGTAGGTTCAGCCTGCCGCAGCGGCACTAGAGGTTCATTTGCCACCAGTTCATGTGACCACCCTACTAGACTTAAAGGACAGGGAGATGCCACTGCGCGAGCAGAAGATGCTCGGGGTATTCCAGAGGTTGGCACCGCCGATATTCTCAGTGGTGATTGGGGAAGACGGCCACGAGTTCACGTTCACTTTCCAGGAGCAGGTACAGTCATTAGGCCTTTTGGAGTTGAGAGGTGCCGACTTCACCGCTCATCAATTTCGTGGGCCAGCCAGGCAGTGGTGGCATACGTATCGAGAGTCCATGCCAGTTGGATTACTTCTTATATCTTGGAGTGAGTTCTTAGAGGCTTTCTTGGCCCGGTTCATGCCACGAGCGTCAGGGATAGGCTTCGTGATCAGTTCTCCAGATTGGAGCAGAGCCCTATAACCATCTCAGAGTACGAGACGAGGTTCCATGAGTTGTCTCGACATGCTACCATGATCCTACCCATGGAGGATGAGAGAGTTCATTGTTTTATACGTGGGTTGCGATATCGTATGAGGGTCGACACAGAGCATTTGGTTTTAGCTGGCCGTTCATTTCTTGATGTGGTCGATCATGCCCGATCCATGGAGCATATTCACCGCGAGGCCCAAGGGGGAAGCGATAAGAGGGCATGCTATCAGGGCAGCTACAGTGGGTCCCAGACTAGAAGGAGAGACTCCTATGATAGGCCCCGCCAGAGGTTCCAGCAGGGTCAGTCCAGTCGGCCTGTTTAGGCGACATTACCTACTTCTGAGGAAGGCCAACATCAGCAGGGTGGTCCTAGTACGGGCTAGAGTTCGAGGGGATCAAATTCCATCCCTTTCTACCATGGTCAGGTTACTTTAGGGCGTTCTGCTTCGGGGTGTTTTGATTGTGGTGTGCTTGACCATTGGTCCAGAGGGTGCCCCCGGTGAGGGCGAAGGGTGATTGCACCAGCTCCCCTTGCACCTCGACCAGTTTCAGCAGTGTCCCCTCCAGCTAGAGATGGTGGTCAGGACCAGGATCGTCGGGAGAGCTGATAGGTTACCAGAGGTGGAGCTCGGGGAGGCAGGTTAGGTGGTAGATTAGATACATCGGGCAGGGCCATTTCTATGAAGCCCCAGCGAGGGCGGTGACCGAGGCATCTAGCGATGTCATCGCAGGTATGCTTTTATTATGTCATCAGCCTGCTATAGTATTATTTGATCCTGGGTCCACATTCTCGTATGTAAATGTTTATTTTACTCCCCGATTGGGTATGAGGTCTGAGTCTTTGGCAGAGCTGGTTCATGTTTTGACCCCGGTGGGTTAGTCCTTAGTACTGGATCAGGTATTGCAATCTTGCTTAGTGACTATCTAGGGTTATGATACTAGAGTTGATCTTATTCTGCTAGATATGGTTGATTTTGATGTGATTCTGGGCATGGACTGGTTATCCCCCTACCATGCGGTCTTGGATTACTACGCCAAGACCGTCACCTTAAACATGCCTGGCATTCCCCCAGTGTTGTGGCAGGGTGCTTATAGTCACACACCGACGGGGATCATCTCTTTTATGCGGGCTAGACGGTTGGTTGCTTCTAGGTGTTTAGCTTATTTGGCCTATGTGAGAGATGTGAGTAGGGAGGACCATTCAGTTGACTCAGTTCTTGTGGTTAGAGAGTTTGCAGATGTATTTCCTACAGACCTACCTGGCCTAGCCCAGATCGTGACATTGATTTTGCCATAGATTTGGAGCCCGACACCCGTCCTATTTCTATTCCGCCTTACCGAATGGCTCCTGTAGAGCTCAGAGAGCTCAGTGTTCAGTTAGAGGACCTCTTAGGTAAGGGGTTCATCCGTCCGAGTGTGTCGCCTTGAGGTGCTCCTATTTTGTTTGTGAAGAAGAAGGATGGGACTATGAGGATATGCATTGACTACAGGCAGCTGAACAAGGTGACTGTGAAGAACTGTTACCCCATGCCTCGTATTGATAATTTGTTTGATTTGCTTCAGGGTGCCACCGTGTTTTCTAAGATTGATTTGAGGTCCGGGTACCATCAGCTGAGGATTAGGGCAGCGAACATCTCTAAGACTGCATTTAGGACCCGTTATTGCCATTATGAGTTCTTGGTGATGTCATTTGGGTTGACTAATGCCCCTGCTGCCTTCATGGAGTTGATGACACGTGTGTTCAGGCCATACCTTAATTTATTTTATTTGTTATCGTCTTCATTGATGACATACTGGTATATTCGCTGAGCCGGAGTGAGCATGAGCATCATTTAAGGATAGTGCTCCAGACTTTGAGAGATCAACGGCTTTATGCCAAGTTCTCAAAGTGCGAGTTTTGGCTTGAGTCTGTAGCATTCTTGGGGCATGTTGTATCCAAGGAGGGCATTATGGTAGATCCGACGAAGATTGAGGCTACTCGTGATTGGGCTAGGGCCACCTCAGTTACTGAGATTCGGAGCTTCGTCGAACTAGCAGGCTACTACAGACAATTTATGGATGGTTTTTCTACCTTGGCAGCACCTCTGACCCAGTTGACTCGTGTTGATGGTCCCTTTGTTTGGTCAGAGGAGTGTGAGGCAAGCTTTTTGAGGCTCAAGGAGTTATTGACCACCGCTTATATATGGACTCTTCCCGTTGAGGGCGAGGGCTTCACAGTTTATTGTGACGCATCCGACATTAGTTTGGGTTCTGTATTCATGCAGCAGGGTCCAATTATTGCCTATGCGTCAAGGCAACTTAAGATCCATAGCGCAACTACCCCACTCATGACTTGGAGTTGGCGTCGGTAGTTTTTGCGCTTAAGATTTGGAGGCACTACTTGTATAGAGTTTGATGTGAGATCTATACTGATCATAAGACTCTTCAGTACATCATGAGCTAGGGGGACCTTAATTCGAGGCAGTGTCATTGGATTGAGGTCCTAAAGGACTATGACTTTTCTATTATCTACTATCCAGGCAATGCGAATGTAGTAGCGGACGCCTTGAGCCGGAAGGCGAGGAGTATGGGTAGTCTAGCCTTCCTTTCTGTTTCGGAGCGACCGTTGGCTTTGGCACCCAGTCCTTAGCTAACCAGATGATCAGACTTGATATTTCAGATTCCAGACGGGTATTAGCCTATGTGGGAGTTCAGTCGTCTTTGCTAGATCGGATCCGTGGTTGTCAGTTTGAGGATGAGTCTTTGGTGGCACTTAGAGATAGGGTATTGACAGGTGATGCTATACAGGCTACCTTAGATTCGGATGGGGTTCTGAGAGTCGATGGACGATTGTGTGTTCTGAGAGCTGGGGGTTTGATTCAGTTGATCTTGAGCTAGACCCATGATTCCAGATATTCCATCCATCCGGACATGGCTAAGATGTATCGTGATTTGAGACAACATTATTGGTGGAGCGGTATGAGGAGAGATATTGTCGACTACGTATCCCGTTGTTTGTGTTGCCAGCAGGTGAAGGCCGAGTATTTGAGGCCTGGTGGCAAGTTCCAGAGACTACCCATTTCGGAGTGGAAGTGGGAACGTATCACTATGGACTTCATTGTGGGGTTGCCTCGGACATCTAGAGGTGTTGACAGTATTTGGGTCATCATGGATCGATTGAGCAAGTCAACACACTTCCTTCCTGTTCACACTACTTTCAGTGCCAATAAGTTGGCTCGTATCTACATTAGGAAGGTGGTTCGTCTTCATTGCATGCCTATTTCTATCATTTTAGACCGGGGTTCACAGTTCACTTCCAGCTTTTGGAGGGCTTTTTAGGAGGAGTTGGGCACCCGTGTCCACCTTAGCACAACTTTTCACCCACAGGCGGATGGCCAGTCGGAGCGTACTATTTATGTCCTTGAGGATATGTTGCGGGCCTATGTTATCGATTTTGGAGGTTAGTGGGACCAGTTCTTGCCTTTGGCGGAGTTTGCGTACAACAACAACTACCACTCTAGTATTCAGATGGCCTCATTCGAGGCCTTATATGGTAGACGTTATCGCTTTCCAGTTGGTTGGTTTGAGTCTATAGAGCCTAGGCCGCGTGGTACAGATTTGCTTCAAGAGGCCTTGGATCAGGTGAGGGTAATTCAGGATAGGCTCAAGACGACTCAGAGTAGACATCAGAGTTACGTGGATCACAGGCGTCGACCGTTGAGGTTTGCAGTTGGTGACCGGGTATTTCTCCGAGTATCACCCATGAAGGGCGTGATGAGATTCGGGAGGCAAGGCAAGCTTACCCTTAGGTATACAGGCCTTTTCGAGATTTTGAGAGCAGTTGGCGAGGTTGCCTATGAGTTAGCTTTACCTCCAGCACTATCGGCTATCCACCCAGTTTTCCATGTTTCGATGTTGCGCTGGTATGTTTCAGATGAGTCTCATGTGCTCCAGTATGATTCAGTTGAGTTGGATGATCGTCTGACCTTTATAGAGGTGCCGGTTGCCATTCTAGCCAGAGTTGTCAGGCAGTTGCAGTCGAGAGCCATTCATGTTGTTAACGTCAGTTGGAGGCATCGTCCAGTCGAGGAGGCTACTTGGGAGACCGAGCAGGAGATGCGAGAGTAGTTTCCCGGCTTGTATGAGCCTTCAGGTACTTCTTGATCCTTTCTTTGCGGACGAAAGTCTTTTTTAGTAGTGGATATTGTAATGACTCTCCTGGTCATGTCTGTGTCTTGCCTTCTGTGTGTCATTTACAGCTTTCCTGTAGCGACCCCAAGTCATTTATGACTTGCTGGGACTGACAGTTCGGTCACCTGGTCGTTCGTTTGGTTTTGGTGTGAGATTTTGTGTTTGGAGCTTATGAACCTTAAACGATCATTTTTTTTATCAAAAGTTAAAGAAGATGAGATCAGAATCTATTTCTGATGATTCCATCAGCTCCGAAAGGGTCATTTTAGGCTAGTAGCATGGTTAGCATGACTCCCGAGGTTTTCAGTGTGAGTCGGTGTGATTAGGCATTTTAACTTTAAGTTTAAGCCTAAGTTTGACTTTGGTCAACATTCTGAGTAAACGCGCTCGGATGAGAATTTCGCCAGCGCGATTAGCTTCGGAATGTCAAGTTCGGTCTAGATTGACCTTCTTTTGTGTCTCGAGGTTTTCGATATTTTTCGGAGCTCTTTTGTTGTTTTTGACTAAAATTGGCATTTGGGTGTGGGACCCACTTTTTGTCAAGATGATCTTGTATGGAAATTTGAATGTGCCATTGAGTTCGGAATATCAAATTTGGTATGGTTGCATATCTCGTTTGCGTGCACGGGGTTCCGAACAAGATCGGAGCACCCCGTCGGAGTTTTTAGTTTTTGGGAAATTGCAGAAAATTGCCATAAAATGCAGATTCATCAGCAACATTTCCCAAACTTAAAACCCTCATAACTTTCTCATCTTTCATCTGAATTAGGCGATTCAAAGTGCGGGAGCTTCATATTTTTGGTGGTTTCGTTGTAGAGTGTTCGGAAGTTGTTGGGTGCATGTAGTTAGAGGTAAATTTCGCGAGAAACATGACTGCTCTACCCTTTTGTTGAGCATTTATTTTTGGCATCCTTGTTTTGATCATATCTCACTCATTTTAGCTCGGTTTTGGGTGATTCAAAGTCCCATGTGTTAAGAATTGTCGTGGCTTCGTCGTAGAGTATTCAAGGATTGTTGGGCACCATTAGATCCTTGTAGATTTCGAGTTTAGATTGATGCAATGTTTTCTTTTTAATTGATTAAATTGTGACTTTCTTGCTTGTTGGTTTTTGCTGCGTTTTGAGCCCCGAATTGTGTTCCATTTTGGAACACAAGTTTGGGGTGCTGTTTAGGGTGTCTTGACGGAGTCAAATTCGAACAGTTCGGTGCGGGTCCCACGATTCCAGTTTTTGACTCCCAAATTGACCCATCTCCGTTTGTTGTGATCTTGGTGTCTAAACGACCGTAATAACGTTGTGACTCTTTTTTTATAGCGGGGCAGCGTTTCGAGGCCGTTCGGAAAGGAAAAGCTCCGGAGAAGTGATTTTGGAGCGCATGTGATCGGCCTACAGGTAGGCTACAATTTCCCTCTCTTAGATTAAATTCAAGAATGTGAATGCATGTTGATTAGTTGGGATTTTGGTTGGGTAGTTATTGAATCACGTTTAGGTGTTTAAAAATCATGTTTTCGGCCTATTTCGAGAATGATCGGGTAATTGTGAGCATGCTTTGTGTTATTAATTGACCCTCCTCGCTATGTAGAGTGCTTGCATGCTTAATTACTGTAGACTGGTGTAGCAGACTTGAGTCTGATAGTTTGGGCCTTAGCTAGGCGAAATGCTTGCTCCGGCTATAATTATTCTTATTTTTGCCGATGTTACGGCTTCACGAGTTATGTCGGCGACACTAATTCTGCTTCGCAATTTGAATTTGAATTTTGATTCGGTTCCAAGGACTTTCATTGATTGGCTAAGTGTGGACGGCGTTCCACGAACATTATGAGTGTGGATCGATTAGGAATCTTTCAGTAGCTACATTGGCACCTTTATAGAGCATCTGGTTTAAGGTCCGGCCTCTATTGCCCAGATACTTATATAGAGCATCCGGTTAGTGTTCCGGCCTATGTTACTTGATACTTGTGATTGGTTACTTGGGTACTTCTGGTGAGTATCCGTTCGAGGTCTTGCCTCCGTACTGTCAGATTCTACTAATTAGGGTTGAGGTTCTGGTTCAATGTTCTCTGATCTTGGGTTCTTATATGCAATTCTCTTTAGTTATAGTAATTCTGTGTACTCGTCGGGCTTATGGGTGTCCATTCGGGTTTTTATTTAACTTGCACACGAGTGTACCTTCTGGGCTTATGGGGTCCAGTTAGGTGTAGTTAGCTTATAAATTACTTTAGTTAGTTCTTTCTACACTCGTGTGCATTCCATTGTTAGTTAGATTTTCATTCTTGACTTCGTTTTGTGTTATTCCATCTTTTTAGATTGCCTTTTCTTTTCAAGTTCAGTCGGCCTATGATGCCTACTGGATACCTGTTGTTTTGGTACTCATGCTACGCTCTGCATCTATTTCGTAATGCAGGTCCGAGCACCAGTGGCTAGCGTTGATCCAATTTGGAGTAGTCTGATCTGGAGACGGGGTTGAGCACACGACGTTTTGCACTATTTCAGTCTCCATCTGTGTATATAGATGTGCATTTTACCTTTTGAGACAGTCCAGTCTCGGTGGTCCACTTTTGGGACTTGTACTCATTTTGTTAGTAGCTCTGTACCAGTGATTTCCATGTTCTGGGAGAGATCTTTATTTGTATATATGTTTTGGTTTGCTTCCGCTTGTTTATGTTGTTATCTTAAATTTTGCCTACTCTTGTTTAGTTTATGCCCTCAGACCCATTACTTATTGTTCCGGTTACGCGTTGGCTTACCTACTGGTGGGTTATAGTAGGTGTCATCATGATTCGAGGAATCGGATCATGACATTGTTGTTGTTGATTAAAAAGTATTCATTTTAGCTACACATAAAATAAAATTATAATAATAATTAGTTTAAAATAGTAACTAATCTCATTAAAACCACTCATGCATACACTCATACATTAAAAAATCTTATAAATATACAGTTAATAAGTAAAACCTTTCTTGAGATGTAATAAACTATGTAAAATAATATATTTTTCTTGATTGTGCTTATGAAAGAGATTGCATTGAGCATTTGTAGTAAAATGTATTTGTGGACTTATTAATTATCATGCCATATTCAGAAATACTAATATCTTTTAGGATAAGATCAATGACTTTTGAAAAATGTACAGATATGTCAACTGGAATTTTGGTAATGACAAGTAAATAATTTTAGGATAAAGTTATCAAATGTATATTGTTTGGAAATCGCATATAACTGGGAATTTATAGTAAAATGTGAATATGAACTTATGAATTGGTATATACCAAATTTAAAAAAATTCTTATCTTTTAGGATAAGAATAATTCTTGAAAAAAACCTACAAATACGTCAGCTTGAATTTGGGTGATTAGGCTTAAATAATTTTAGGATGAAGTTTCTAGATGCACATTGTTATGAGATCATATACAAGATTGACGAAAATATGGATTTCGAAAGGATTGTAAAAAGAACTCAATAATATTTCTGAAGGAATACATTCAAGTGATAATGCGTCAATTCATACAGTATTTAACAACACGTCATAAGTACTAAGTCTAATTCAATTATAAGGAAAGGAACAATTATCGATAACTATTTCAATAACAATTATTTATATTTTCTTGTGCAGCATGTAATAATAGATAACTGTTTTATTGAATGAAGCATCCATGATCGTGATTGAATTAGGTAGAATATATTTCCTTAAATGATCCTTACCGATAGATTGCAAATTTATTATTTTATCTTCTTTGTGTATGCAACAATTTTAAATTTGGAGGTAAGAATGTTATTCTTTAAAATTCTTTTAGGTTAGAATCTTCCCAAACATTTATAGTCATTTATTTTTTTACTCTATAATCTTGACATTGAGAATGATCTCATGTAATTGTGAAAGAACGTATTTATATTAATATATATTAAATATCAAATACTTGGATTTGGACTTGGACTTGGCGCTTGGGATTGCATCGGACCTTAAAATAAATATTTTTATAAAGCTTAAATATATACTCTATAAATAACAATTATTTTACAAACAAGAATAGTATATATATCTGTAGTTTGATACAAAATGTAGAAAATAGGTCGAACATTAAAGTGACCAAGAGAAAAAATAACACAAGATAAATATAATGATAGTTTATGTACACTCAATACTAATATTGTGATGATCATTTTTGAGAAATCTTTCCACAATATCTAGGCATGGTTACAAAACAGTATTCCTCCATTCTTCGTCAACAACTTCTTTTCTATCTTCTTTGAAAACGTCAGTAGCAATAATATGATGCGCCGACCACATTTTCTCATTTATTAATCATTGAATCTTGTCAAGTTGGTTACAAATTAATATACGAAGATTACGCTTGATACATGAAATTGAAGCTTGTAGAATCATCTTCTTTGATTCATCATCTCCGTCTATATTTTTTTCTTCCCTTAAATATTTGTCCATTTCAGGTACACCAATGGACCGTCTGATTCCTTTGGTGTAATCTGCATCTGCAATGAAAAATTGCCGCACCTCATCCACCAGCCCTGCATGCAACATAAATTTAAGAATATTTTTATTTAGGTGAACATATATTTGAAAATCGAAAGTATTATTAAGAAAACTATATAAGAAAAGTTTAACTTAGAGTCATTATTATATTTTGATTCATATATAAAATAACTACAGAAACTACCTGCATTGACCATTTCATCAACCCTCGTGTCAACTCTACGGTTCAAGACTGATTGCTCTACATCAATCCAAATAAAGCAACTGTCATACTTATGTTTGAACATGAATACAGGGTCTTCCACAAGTTTTTCAATAAACGAATTTGACCCTCCAACAATAATTGGAGCACATTGAGTCTTCAAAATTTTTTCTATGTATTCAATGCACTTCAGACAGAAATCTTCGGCCGTGAAGTTTGAATCTGGCTCAATTTCACCTAAAAAATTGTGAAACAAAATAATTGTCAATTAATATTCATATTAAAATAAAGGAATCACAAAAAAAATGTGTTTTCCAAATATGTATACCTAGCAAATAGTGTCGTACACCTTATTTCTCAGTGTATGTGATCTTGTTGGTAACGATTTCAAGTCCATTATAAACTTGCATTTTGTCCGAGTTGATTATTTCTCCTCAAAAATGGGTGGCAAGGTCAACAGAGAGACGAGATTTTCCCGTTCCTATTGCTCCCATTATGAACACCACTTTCTTCTTTTTGAACTTGTTGTTGTGGATGATGAAAGTATTCATTTTAGCTACACAAAAAATAAAATTATAATAATAATTAGTTTAAAATAGTAAATAATCTAATGAAAACCACTCATGCAAACACTCATTCAGTAAAAAATATTATAAATATAAGGATAAAAAGTAGAAACCTTGCTTGAGATGTAATAAACTATGTAAAATAATATATTTTTCTTGATGGTGGTTATGAAAGAGAATGCATTGAGCATTTATAGTAAAATATATTTGTGGACTTATTAATTATCATACCATATTCAGAAATAATGATATCTTTTAGGATAAGATCAATGACTTTTGAAAAATGTATAGATATGTCAACTTGAATTTTGGTAATGACAAGTAAATATTTTTAGCATAAACTTAACAAATGTACATTGGTTGGAGATTGCATATAACCGGACAATTATTGTAAAAATGTGATTATTAACTTATGAATTGGTATATACCAATTTTCTTTTTAAAAAACCATATCCTTTAGGATAAGAATAATTCTTGTAAAAAGCCTACAGATACGTCAGCTTGAATTTGGGTGATTAGGCTTAAATAATTTTAGGATGAAGCTTCTAGATGAACATTGTTATGAGATCATATACAAGATTGACGAAAATATGAATTTCGAAAGGATTGTAAAAAGAACTCAATAATATTTCTAAAGGAATACATTCAAGTGATAATGCGTCAATTCATACACTATTTAACAACACGTCATAAGTACTAAGTCTAATTCAATTAGAAGGAAAGGAACAATTATCGATAACTATTTCAATAACAATTATTTATATTTTCTTGTGCAGCATGTAATAATAGATAACTGTTTTATAGAATGAAGTATCCATCAACGTGATTGAATTAGGTAGAATATATTTCTTTAAATGATCTTTACCGATAGATTGCAAATTTATTATTTTCACTTCTTTGTCTATGCAACAATTTTAAATTTGGAGTTAGGAATGTTATTCTTTAAAATTCTTTAAGGCTAGAATCTTCCCAAACATTTATAGTCATTTATTTTTTCACTCTATTCTCTTGACATTAAGAATAATCTCATGTAACTGTGTAAGTACGTATTTATATTAATATATATTAAATATAAAAGACTTGGATTTGGACTTGGACTTCGCGCTTGGGCTTGGATCGGACCTTAAAATAAATATTTTTATAAAGCCTAAATATATACTCTATAAATAACAATGATTTTACAAACAAGAATAGTATATATATTTGTAGTTTGATACAAACTGTACAAAATGGGTAAAAAATTAAAGTGACCAAGAGAAAAAATAACATAAGATAGAGATAATGATAGTTTATGTACACTCAGTACTAATATCGTGATCATCATTTTTCAGAAATCTTTCCACAATATCTAGGCATGGTTGCAAAACAGTATTCCTCCATGCTTCGTCAACAACTTCTTTACTATCTTCTTCGAAAACGTCAGTAGCAATAATATGATGCTCCGACCACATTTTCTCATTTATTAATCGTTGAATCTTGTCAAGTTGGTTACAAATTAATATACGTGTATTACGCTTGATACTTTAAATTGAAGCTTGAAGAATCATCTTCTTTGATTCATCATCTCCGTCTATATTTTTTTCTTCCCTTAAATATTTGTCCATTTCAGGTAAACCGATGGACCATCTGATTCCTTTGGTGTAATCTGCATCCGGAATGAATAATTGCCGCACCTCATCCACCAGCCCTGCATGCAACATAAATTTAAGAATAGTTTTATTTAGGAGAACATATAGTTGAAAACCGAAAGTATTGTTAAGAAAACTATATAAGAAAAGTTTTAGTTAGAGTCATTATTATATTTTGATTCATATATAAAATGACTACAGAAACTACCTGCATTGACCATTTCATCAACCCTCGTGTCAACTCTACGGTTCAAGACTGATTGCTCTACATCAATCCAAATAAAGCAACTGTCATACTTATGTTTGAACATGAATACAGGGTCTTCCACAAGTTTTTCAATAAACGAATTTGACCCTCCAACAATAATTGGAGCACATTGAGTGTTCAAAATTTTTTATATGTATTCAATGCACTTCAGACAGAAATCTTCGGCCGTGAAGTTTGAATCTGGCACAATTTCACCTAAAAAATTGTGAAACAAAATAATTGTCAATTAATATTCACATTAAAATAAAGGAATCGCAAAAGAATGTCTTTTTCAAATATGTATACCTAGCAAATAGTGTCGTACACCTTGTTTCTCAGCGTATGTGATCTTGTTGGTAACGATTTCAAGTCCCTTATAAACTTGCATTTTGTCCGAGTTGATTATTTCTCCTCGAAAATGGGTGGCAAGGTCAATAGAGAGACGAGATTATCCCGTTCCTGTTGCTCCCATTATGAACACCACTTTCTTCTTGTTGAACTTGTTGTTGTTGATGATAAAAGTATTCATTTTAGCTACACATAAAATAAAATTATAATAATACTAAGTTTAAAATAGTAAATAATCTAATGAAAACCACTCATGCATACTCTCATTCATTAAAAAATCTTATTAATATAAGGTTAAAAAGTAAAAACCTTGCTTGAGATGTAATAAACTATGTAAAATAATATATATTTCTTGATGGTGGTTATGAAAGAGATTGCATTGATCATTTATAGTAGAATGTATTTGTGGACTTATTATTTATCATACCATATTCAGAAATACTGACATCTTCTAGGATAAGATCAATGACTTTTGAAAAATGTATAGATATGTCAACTTGAATTTTGGTAATGACAAGTAAATAATTTTAAAATACACTTAACAAATGTACATTGTTTGGAGATCGAATATAACCGGACAGTTATAGTAAAACTGTGATTATGAACTTATGAATTGGTATATACCAATTTTTTTTAAACAAACCATATCTTTTAGGATAAGAATAAGTCTTGTAAAAAGCCTACAGATACGTCAGCTTGAATTTGGGTGATTAGACTTAAAAAACTTTAGGATGAAGTTTCTAGATTCACATTGTTATGAGATCATATACGAGATTGACGAAAATATGGATTTCGAAAGGATTGTAAAAAGAACTCAATAATATTTCTGAAGGAATACATTCAAGTGATAATGCGTCAATTCATACACTATTTAACAACACGTCATAAGTACTAAGTCTAGTTCAATTAGAAGGAAAGGAACAATTATCGATAACTATTTCAATAACAATTATTTATATTTTCTTGTGCAGCATGTAATAATAGATAACTGTTTTATTGAATGAAGCATCCATCATCGTGATTGAATTAGGTAGAATATATTTCCTTAAATGATCCTTACCGATAGATTGCAAATTTATTATTTTCACTTCTTTGTCTATGCAGCAATTTTAAATTTGGAGTTAAGAATGTTATTCTTTAAAATTCTTTAAGGTTAGAATCTTCCCAAACATTTATAGTCATTTATTTTTTCACTCTATTATCTTGACATTAAGAATGATCTCACGTAATTGTGTAAGTACGTATTTATATTAATATATATTAAATATCAAAGACTTGGATTTGGACTTGGACTTGGCGCTTGGGCTTTGATCGGACCTTAAAATAAATATTTTTATAAAGCTTAAATATATATAGTCTATAAATAACAATGATTTTACAAACACGAAAAATATATATATCTGTAGTTTGATACAAACTGTACAAAATAGATCAAAAATTAAAGTGACCAAGATAAAAAATAACATAAGATAGAGATAATGATAGTTTATGTACACTCAGTACTAATATTGTGATCATCATTTTCCAGAAATCTTTCCACAATATCTAGGCATGGTTGCAAAACAGTATTCCTCCATGCTTCGTCAACAACTTCTTTTCTATCTTCTTTGAAAACGTCAGTAGCAATAATATGATGCACCGACCACATTCTCTCATTTATTAATCATTGAATCTTGTAAAGTTGGTTACAAATTAATATACGAGTATTACACTTGATACTTGAAATTGAAGATTGAAGAATCATCTTCTTTGATTCATCATCTCCGTCTATATTTTTTTCTTCCCTTAAATATTTGTCCAATTCGGGTACACCAATGGACCATCTGATTCCTTTGGTGTAATCTGCATCTGGAATGAAAAATTGCCGCACCTCATCCACCAGCCCTGCATGCAACATAAATCTAAGAATAGTTTTATTTAGGAGAACATATATTTTAAAATCGAAAGTATTATTAAGAGAACTATATAAGAAGAGTTTTAGTTAGAGTCATTATAATATTTTGATTCATATATAAAATAACTACAAAAACTACCTGCATTGACCATTTCATTAACCCTCGTGTCAACTCTATGGTTCAAGACTGATTGCTCTACATCAATCCAAATAAAGCAATTGCCATACTTATGTTTGAACATGAATACAGGGTCTTCCACAAGTTTTTCTGTCACAACCCGATTTATCAAGTCATGATGGCACCTACTATAACCCACCAGCAGGTAAGCCAACCCACAAACCGGAACCACAAGTAATGGGTCTGAGGGTAGAAATTAAACAAGAGTAGGAAAATAACAATATAAATAGGCGGAAGCAACCCAAAACATATATACAAATAAAGATCCCTCCCAGAACCTGGAAGTCACCAGTACAGAGCTACTACAAAATGAGTACAAGTCCTAAAACTGGACAACAGAGACTGGACTATCTCGAAAGGAAAAAGACAAGTCTATATATACATATGGAGACTGAAATAGTACAAAACGCCGTGTACTCACCCCCGTCTCTGGATAAGTCTACTCCAAGCTCGATCAACGCTGGGGGTATGTACACGAGCGTACATGCAACAAAGACAAGTAATCTAACTAACTCCGTCGGGCTCCCATAAACCCGACAGATGCACCGGCAGTTGAAGTAAAATAATGGAGCTAGAAGGTCTATCACAATATTACCCANAAGTGAACAAAGGGTCGTTCTAGACCAAAATCGATCTTCCGAAGCTAACCTAGCTGTCAGAATTTTCATCTGAGCACGTCTTCCAAGAAGGTTGACCAAAGTCAACTTTTCAAGTTATAAAAATCTCCAAAACAGGGAAACGGGCCTAAAACCCAAACGAACAACCAGGCGACCGAACAGTCAGTGCCAGCAAGTCATAAATGACTTGGGGTCGCTACAGGAACGCTCTAAACGATGGAATGAATGCTTTAATTTAAAAATGACCTGGAGGGTCAATACAATATCCACTACTAAAAGAACTTTCGTCCGCGAAAGTAAGAGTCAAGTAGTAACTGAATGCTCAAATAAGTCGGGGAACTGTGCCCTCATCTCATGCTCGGTCTCCCAGGTAGCCTCCTTAACTGGACGATGTCTCCAATGGACCTTAACCACAGGAATGGCTCTGGAACGCAACCGTCTGACATCTCTGGCCAAAATAGCAACTAGCTCCTTAATGTATCTCAAACTGTCGGCTGCGAATCCGATCCAGCAGAGATGACTGAGCATCCACATAAGCTAGTACACATCAGGAATCAAAGATATCAAGTCGTATCATCCGGTTAGCTAAGGACTGGATGTCCAAAGCTAATGGTCGCTCCGTAGTAGAAAGAAAAGCTAGACTATCCATACTCACTGCCTTCCAACTCAAGGCGTCCGCTACTACATTTGCCTTGCCCGGATGGTAGAAAATAGAGAGGTCATAGTCGTTCAGGAGCTTAATCCAACGGCGCTGTCTCGAATTAAGATCTCTCTGGCTCATAATGTACTGAAGACTCCTGTGATCAGTATAGATCTCGCATCGAACTCCATACAGGTAATGCCTCCAAATCTTAAGCGCAAAAACCACCTCCGCCAACTATAAGTCATGAGTGGGGTAGTTGCGCTCGTGCGACTTAAGCTGCCTCGACGCATAAGCAATAACGCTGTCCTGCTGCATCAGTACACAACCCAAACCAATGCCGGATGCGTCACAACAAACAGTAAACCCCTCGCCCTCAACTGGAAGAGTCAATATATGAGCGGTGGTAAGCAACTCCTTAAGCCTCAGAAAGCTCCTTTCACACTCCTCCGACCACACAAACGGAACAACCTGGCGAGGCAACCGAGTCAAAGGCGCTGCTATAGTAGAAAATCCCTCAACAAAACGCCTATAGTAGCCTGCCGATCCTACGAAGCTTCGAATCTCAGTCACAGAGGTGGGCCTGGCCCAATCACGAATGGCCTCAATCTTAGCGGGATCTACCATAATGCCATCCTTAGACACCACGTGCCCCAAGAATGATATGGACTCAAGCCAAAACTCGCACTTTGAGAACTTGGCATAAAGTCGCTGACCTCTCAAAGTCTGGAGCACTATCCTCAAATGCTGCTCATGCTCCTCCCGGCTCCGCGAGTAAACTAGAATGTCATCTATGAAGACTATGACAAATAAATCCATGTACGGCCTAAACACCCTAGTCATCAAGTCCATGAACGCGGTAGGGGCGTTAGTCAACCCAAAAGACATCACTAGGAACTCATAGTGGCCGTAACGAGTCCTAAATGCAGTTTTAGGGACGTTCGCTGCCCTAATCCTCAACTGGTGGTAGCCGGATCTTAAATCAATCTTAGAAAATACCACGGCACCCTGAAATTGGTCAAATAGATCATCAATCCTAGGCATGGGATAACGGTTCTTCACTGTCACCTTGTTCAACTGCCTGTAGTCGATGCACAATCGTATAGTACCGTTCTTTTTCTTCACGAAGAGGACTGGGGCACCCCAAGGCGATACACTAGGCCGAATGAATCCCTTATCTAAGAGATCCTGAATCTGAACACTGAGCTCCTTGAGCTCTACGGGGGCCATACTGTACGGTGGTATAGAAATGGGCTTAGTGCCCGGCTCTACTTCAATAGAAAAGTCAATGTCACGATCAGGAGGGAGACCAGGCAGATCGGCAGGAAACACATCTGTAAACACTCGAACAATAGGTACTGAATCAACGGTAGGACCCTCCCTACTAACATCTCTAACATAAGCTAAATAAGCCAAACACCCGCTAGCCATCAACCTCTGGGCCCGAACAAAAGATATCACCCCAACTGGTGTGCGACTACAAGAGCCCTGCCACACCACTGGTGGAATACCAGGCATGGCTAAACTAACGGTCTTAGAGTAGCAATCCAAGACCGCATGGTGGGGAGATAACCAATCCATACCCAAAATCAAATCAAAATCCACCATATCAAGCAAAATAAGATCAACCCTAGTGTCTCGCCTCTGAATAGTCACCACACAGGATCTAAATACCTGATCCACTACTAAAGAATCACCTACCGGGGTTGAAACACGCAACAACTCAACCAATAGCTCTGGGATCATACTCAATCGAGAAGCACAATAAACAGATATATAGGAATAAGTAGAGCCTGGATCAAATAAGGCGGATGCGGGCTGATGGCATAATAACACTGTACCTGTGATCATATCATCCGAGGTCTCAGCATCTGCTCTAGCTGGAGCTGCATTAAAGTGGGCCTGGACTCCCCTACCCTGTGTATCGGCTCTGCCCCCTAATCTGCCTCCTCGGGGACCACCCCGTATACCCTGGTGACCACCCCTACGGTCCTGTCCCTAGTCTCTGCCTCTAGCTGGAGGTGCTAGCGCTAGCGCATGCCTAGCTGCCTGTGGAGCGGGTAAGGCTAACCTACGATGGGGACACTCGCGGGCCCAATGATCTAACTCCCCACACTCATAGCACCCCTGGGACTGTCGACTGAGAGCTGGAGGTCGGCTACCTCGGCCAGAAGAACCCATCTGTGAACTATCTCGGCCCCGACTAGGACTGGCACTAAAACCAATATGGCGGTGCTGATCACCCTCCGATGCCTGGAGAGAGGCCTGGAAGGGGCTACTAGACTGACCCGACTGAAACCTCTGCTGAGATCTATCATAAGACTCTCGGGGTCTGAAACGGCGCCTATCATGGCTATCCTCCTGTCTAGCTCTCTTGTCGCTGCCCCCTTGGGCCTTGCGACAGAGTTGCTCGATAGTGCGGGCATGGTCCACTACATCCAGAAATGAGCGGCCCGCTGAGACTAAAGACAGAGTCTCAATCCGCAACTGTAGTCTCAAACCCCGAACAAAACAACGAACCCTCACCTCCTCAATAGGTAATATCATGGCGGCATGCCTGGAGAGCTCGTGGAATCGGGCCTCATACTCTGATACTGTCATGGAGCCCTGCTCTAACCGAGCAAACTGATCTCTGATGCTCCTGGGAATAAATCGGGCCAAGTAGGCCTCTGAAAACTCAGTCCATGTGACCGGTGGAGACCCAGCTGGCCTGGTCTCTAAGTATGTACGCCACCACTGCCTGGCGGGACCGTCTAACTGGTAAGCGGTGAAGTCTGCTCCTCTCGACTCCACTAAACCCAAAATCTGTAGCCGCTCGCGGCAAGTAACTAGAAACTCGTGGGCATCCTCCCCCACTGCCCCAGAAAACCTCGGCGGTGATAGTCGAAGGAACACCCCGAGCATCTTCTGCTCCCGTAGTGGCATGACGCCCTCCAAATCGACAGGCTAAACAACCGGTGCCGCTAGCTGCTGAACAACCGGTACCGCTGGTGTAGGTGGAGCTGGGGCCTGCTGCATACCCCCAATGGCAGCTAGTATCTGTACGAGCATCGCCTGAATATCTGGAGCTGCCACAGGCTCGGGCGGTGGCTCTATCACCAGCTCCGAAGTTTGCTCTCGATCCTGGGCTGGTGCTGTAACTCTGGCACGACCTCGAGGTCGGCCTCTACCCCTAGCTAGGGCCCTACCACGCGTGCGAGTCATCCCTATAAAAGAGTGGTACAAGTAAGATTTCAGAAACCGATAAGACACACAATGCACGACAGTGATACAAAAGCGACACGTTCCTAAAGACATCTTGTAGCCTCCCGAAGATAAGTAACGGACGTCTCTGTACCGATCTGCAGGACTCTACTAGACGTTAGCTCTGTACAAGTGAGACTGACGAACCTAGGCTCTGATACCAATTTGTCACGACCCGATTTATCAAGTCATGATGGCACCTACTATAACCCACCAGCAGGTAAGCCAACCCGTAACCCGGAACCACAAGTAATGGGTCTGAGGGTAGAAATTAAACAAGAGTAGGAAAATAACAATATAAACAGGCGGAAGCAACGCAAAACATATATACAAATAAAGATCCCTCCTAGAACCTGGAAGTCACCAGTACAGAGCTACAACAAAATGAGTACAAGTCCCAAAACTGGACAACAGAGACTGGACTGTCTCGAAAGGAAAAAGACAAGTCTATATATACATATGGAGACTGAAATAGTACAAAACGCCGTGTACTCACCCCCGTCTCTGGATAAGTCTACTCCAAGCTCGATCAACGCTGTCTACTAGTGCTCGGACCTGCATCACAAAATAGATGCAGAGCGTAGCATGAGTAGCAAAACAACAGGTACCCAGTAGGCATCATAGGCCGACTGAGCAAGATAAGGAATAGTAAACTGAAATGCGAATAAAGGGTCACAATCAAAGGCAAAAGAGTAGTAAATAGAGGGTATGTACACGAGCGTACATGCAACAAAGACAAGTAATCTAACTAACTCCGTCGGGCTCCCATAAACTCGACGGGTACGCTCGTGCACAATAAAAGAAGCCACCTGCACGGACCCCCATAAGCCCGGCAGATGCACCAGCAGATGAAGTAAAATAATGGAGCTAGAAGGTCTATCACAATATTACCAATTTCCGGACTTTTAACTGAACCATTCCCAATTATATTCCAAGATCTCATTACGTCCCGGACTTTAATCGGAACCTCTCCAACCTCCAAATCCTCAACCTACAGATGAGAGTAATCAAGACTAAACTGAAGCTTTAGTGAGGAATTGGGAATACACCACGTGCAAGATGGACCACGAACTCGAACCGGGTACTATAGCTAATGAGTCAACCTATATGGGCTGGACCACGGACTCGAACCGGGTGCTATAGCCAAAGGTCGGGCACGGGTGGGCTGGACCATGGACTCGAACCGGGTACTGTAGCCAAAATCAGATCACAGGTAAGCTGGACCGCGGACTCTAAATGGGTACTGTAGCTAAGCATGGACATAAGTAAGCTGCACCACGGACTCTAACCGGGTACTGTAGCCGAAACCAGATCACAGGTAAGCTGGACCATGGACTCTAACCGGGTACTGTAACAAAGCCTGGACATAAGTAAGCTGGACCACGGACTCTAACCGGGTACTGTAGCCAAAACCAGATCACAGGTAAGCTGGACCACGGACTCTAACCGGGTACTGTAGCTAAGCCTGGACATAAGAAAGCTGGACCACGGTCTCTAACCGGGTGCTGTAGCTAAGAATCAATATCCAACCATACGTCGCGGGAAATATCACCAAACCGATTACCATAAATAATCATTTTTGTTCGACCCTCATATACCCCAAATCGCTGAGGAAGTATCCAATAATGAGTAAGCTAGACCACGGACTTTAACCTGGTATTTGTAGCCGATAGAAAAGCAGGGCATTATGGATACAAGGTCATAAGTTGAGTTACCGCCTAGCTAAGGCTCAGACTATCAGACTCAAGTCTGCTATATCAGTCTACAAGGAGCTGATCGTCCGTAACGACGTCGAAAAAAGCTCTACTGCCCAACGACATCCGAAACCTCACAAGTCTATGGCAACAGTAGTCTAAGCCTAGACTAAGGCCAAACATACTTCAAATCAATATTATCATATACACCACAAAGTATGGATGTTCAGTAATATCAAGAGACATGCTGTCATAATCCAACACTTTCCCGAGCATGCTCGACACCCGAACCCCTCCATACTCAAGCAAATCAATAAACAAATGCCTAAACATGCTCAATCTCACGAGAGAAAGCCATAGCCTACCTGAAAGCCGACCACGCGTGCTCCAACTCACGGTACCGGAACTTTTCCCCTCCGAACGGTCTCTAAATGCTTCCCCACTAACAAAAGGTCAATCACCTCGTCATTACGAATATAATGACACTAAAATTATATTTTTCGGAGTAGGACCCAAAATCGGGTCTAAAACGGGATTGTGGGGCCCACAATTGGAATCTGGAAAACGAATCCGTGAACACGTCCCAAATACCTTACTAAACTAATACCCCAAAATTTAGCACAAACAGATGCTTAAAACATTAAATCAGCCACAACAATTAAAAGTAGCAGCCCCTAGATAATCAATTTCTGGAAAAACGAGACCCTTCCAACCCAAACAGATTATACCACGACGATCCTTGCGAAAAACTCTACAAGTTAGCCTCAAGAATGACTCAAAACGGACCTAAGATGATCAAGATCTCACATTTCAAAATTCAACAATAATTCAATCCGGAAATCACCCTAGCAGTGGCTAAAATTGATTTCTTACCTCAAACGAAGCCTCCCCTCACGTTTCTGAGATCACCTCTAGATTCCCCACGAAATTCTCTTCAAGTTAGCCTTTTGAAGCACCTAATTTGGACTCAAAATGTAGGAGAAATCTTATGTTGAAGTTGAGGGAAAAAAATGGACGAAACTCGTCCTAAAATCTGGAAATTTCCAGATTTCCCTCCGCCGCCACGTGGCGTCGCGTGGCTCTGCCACATCACCGCCGCGTTAAAATTCTATAACCCTTCAAACTTAAATTTTGATGTTTCGGACTCGTTTGGAGTCGAAAAATTACAAACCTTATATGGAATCTGATTGAAAACGATATTTCGGACTCAACGGTGAAAGCGGAATTTCCATTTGGAGATCGCTTCGATGAAAATTGGGTCCCACACCCAGTATCGTTTTGAGCCAAATTCCACAACTGCCATCTAAAGCCTCGGGAAGTGAACAAAGAGTCGTTCTAGACCAAAATCGATCTTCCGAAGCTAACCTAGCTGTCAGAATTTTCATCTGAGCACGTCTTCCAAGAAGGTTGACCAAAGTCAAATTTTAAAGTTATAAAAATCTCCAAAACAGGGAAACGGGCCTCAAACCCAAACGAACGACCAGGCGACAGAACAGTCAGTGCCAGCAAGTCATAAATGCTTTAATTTAAAAATGACCTGGAGGGTCATTACATTTTCAATAAACGAATTTGACCCTCCAACAATAATTGGAACACATTGAGTCTTCAAAATTTTTTCTATGTATTCAATGCACTTCAGACAGGAATCTTCGGCCGTGACGTTTGAATCTGGCTCAATTTCACCTAAAAAATTGTGAAACAAAATAATTGTCAATTAATATTCACATTAAAATAAAGGAATCACAAAAAAAATGTCTTTTTCAAATATGTATACCTAGCAAATAGTGTCGTACACCTTGTTTCTCAGCGTATGTGATCTTGTTAATCACGATTTCAAGTCCCTTATAAATTTGCATTTTGTCCGAGTTGATTATTTCTCCTTGAAAATAGGTGGCAAGGTCAATAGAGAGACGGGATTTTCCCGTTCCTGTTGCTCCCATTATGAACACCACTTTCTTCTTGTTGAACTTGTTGTTGTTGATGATGAAAGTATTTGTTTTAGCTACACATAAAATAAAATTATAATAATAATTAGTTGAAAATAGTAAATAATCTAATGAAAACCACTCATGCATACACTCATTCATTAAAAAATCTTATAAATATAAGGTTAAAAAGTAGAAACCTTGCTTGAGATGTAATAAACTATGTAAAATAATATATTTTTCTTGATGGTGGTTATGAAAGAGATTGCATTGAGCATTTATAGTAAAATGTATTTGTGGACGTATTAATTATCATACCATATTCAGAAATACTGATATCTTTTAGGATAAGATCAATGACTTTTGAAAAATGTATAGATATGTCAACTTTAATTTTGCTAATGACAAGTAAATAATTTTAGGATAAACTTAACAAATGTACATTGTTTGGAGATCGCATATAACCGGACAATTATAGTAAAAATGTGATTATGAACTTATGAATTGGTATATAGCAATTTTTTTAAAAAAACCATATCTTTTAGGATAAGAATAATTCTTGTAAAAAGCCTACACATACGTCTGCTTGAATATGGGTGATTAGGCTTAAATAATTTTAGGATGAAGCTTCTAGATGAACATTGTTATGAGATCATATACAAGATTGACGAAAATATGGATTTCGAAAGGATTGTAAAAAGAACTCAATAATATTTCTGAAGGAATACATTCAAGTGATAATGCGTCAATTCATACACTGTTTAACACCACGTCATAAGTACTAAGTCTAATTCAATTAGAAGGAAAGGAACAATTATCGATAACTATTTCAACAACAATTATTTCTATTTTCTTGTGCAGCATGTAATAATAGATAACTGTTTTATTGAATGAAGCATCCAACATCGTGATTGAATTAGGTAGAATATATTTCGTTAAATGATCCTTACCGATAAAATGCAAATTTATTATTTTCACTTCTTTGTCTATGCAACAATTTTAAATTTGGAGTTAAGAATGTTATTCTTTAAAATTCTTTAAGGTTAGAATCTTCCCAAATACTTATAATCATTTATTTTTTCACTCTATTATCTTGACATTAAGAAGGATCTCATGCAATTGTGTAAGTACGTATTTATATTAATATATATTAAATATCAAAGACTTGGATTTGGACTTGGACTTGGAGCTTGGGCTGGGATCGGACCTTAAAATAAATATTTTTATAAAGCTTAAATATATATAGTCTATAAATAACAATGATTTTACAAACACGAAAAGTATATATATCTGTAGTTTGATACAAACTGTACAAAATAGGTCAAAAATTAAAGTGACCAAGAGAAAAAATAGCATAAGATAGAGATAATGATAGTTTATGTACACTCAGTACTAATATTGTGATCATCATTTTTCAGAAATCTTTCCACAATATCTAGGCATGGTTGCAAAACAGTATTCCTCCAGGCTTCGTCAACAACTTCTTTTCTATCTTCTTTGAACACGTCAGTAGCAATAATATGATGCACCGACCACATTTTCTCATTTATTAATCGTTGAATCTTGTCAAGTTGGTTACAAATTAATATCTGAGTATTACGCTTGATACTTGAAATTGAAGCTTGAAGAATCATCTTCTTTGATTCATCATCTCCGTCTATATTTTTTTCTTTCCTTACATATTTAACCATTTCAGGTACACCAATGGACCGTCTGATTCCTTTGGTGTAATCTGCATCTGGAATGAAAAATTGCCGCACCTCATCCACCAGCCCTGCATGCAACATAAATTTAAGAATAGTTTTATTTAGGAGAACATATATTTGAAAACCGAAAGTATTATTAAGTAAACTGTATAAGAAAAGTTTTAGTTAGAGTCATTATTATATTTTGATTCATATATAAAATAACTACAGAAACTACCTGCATTGACCATTTCATCAACCCTCGTGTCTACTCTACGGTTCAAGACTGATTGCTCTACATCAATCCAAATAAAGCAACTGTCATACTTATGTTTGAACATGAATACAGGGTCTTCCACAAGTTTTTCAATAAACGAATTTGACCCTCCAACAATAATTGGAACACATTCAGTCTTCAAAATTTTTTCAATGTATTCAATGCACTTCAGACAAAAATCTTTGGCCGTGAAGTTTGAATCTGGCTCAATTTCACCTAAAAAATTGTGAAACAAAATAACTGTCAATTAATATTCACATTAAAATAAAGGAATCACAAAAAAATGTCTTTTTCAAATATGTATACCTAGCAAATAGTGTCATACATCTTGTTTCTCAGCGTATGTGATCTTGTTAGTCACGATTTCAAGTCCCTGATAAATTTGCATTTTGTCCGAGTTGATTATTTCTCCTTGAAAATAGGTGGCAAGGTCAATAGAGAGACGGGATTTTCCCGTTGTTGTTGCTCCCATTATGAACACCACTTTCTTCTTGTTGAACTTGTTGTTCTTGATGATGAAAGTATTTGTTTTAGCTACACATAAAATAAAATTATAATAATAATTAGTTTAAAATAGTAAATAATCTAATCAAAACCACTCATGCATACACTCATTCATTAAAAAATCTTATAAATATAAGGTTAAAAAGTAAAAACCTTGCTTGAGATGTAATAAACTATGTAAAATAATATATTTTTCTTGATGGTGGTTATGAAGGAGATTGCATTGAGCATTCATAGTAATATGTATTTGTGGACTTATTAATCATCATACCATATTCAGAAATACTGATATCTTTTAGGATAAGATCAATGACTTTTGAAAAATGTATAGATATGTCAACTTTAATTTTGGTAATGACAAGTAAATAATTTTAGGATAAACATAACAAATGTACATTGTTTGGAGATCGCATATAACCGGACAATTATAGTAAAAATGTGATTATGAACTTATGATCTGGTATATAGCAATTTTTTTAAAAAAAACCATATCTTTTAGGATAGGAATAATTCTTGCAAAAAGCCTACACATACGTCAGCTTGAATTTTGGTAATTAGGCTTAAATAATTTTAGGATGAAGTTTCAAGATGCACATTGTTATGAGATCATATACAGGATTGACGAAAATATGGATTTCGAAAGGATTGTAAAAAGAACTCAATAATATTTCCGAAGGAATACATTCAAGTGATAATGCGTCAATTAATACACTGTTTAACACCACATCATAAGTACTAAGTCTAATTCAATTAGAAGGAAAGGAACAATTATCGATAACTATTTCAATAACAATTATTTATATTTTCTTGTGCAGCATGTAATAATAGATAACTGTTTTATTGAATGAATCATCCATCATCGTAATTGAATTAGGTAGAATATATTTCGTTAAATGATCCTTACCGATAAATTGCAAATTTATTATTTTCACTTCTTTGTCTATGCAGCAATTTTAAATTTGGAGTTAAGAATGTTATTCTTTAAAATTCTTTAAGGTTAGAATCTTCCCAAACACTTATAGTCATTTATTTTTTCACTCTATTATCATGACATTAAGAATGATCTCATGTAATTGTGTAAGTACATATTTATATTAATATATATTAAATATCAAAGACTTGGATTTGGACTTGGACTTGGCGCTTCGGCTTGGATCGGACCTTAAAATAAATATTTTTAAAAAGCTTAAAAATATATACTCTATAAATAACAATGATTTTACAAACAAGAATAGTATATATATTTGTAGTTTGATACAAACTGTACAAAATAGGTAAAAAATTAAAGTGACCAAGAGAAATAATAACAAAAGATAGAGATAATGATAGTTTATGCACACTCAGTACTAATATTGTGATCATCATTTTTCAGAAATCTTTCCACAATATCTAGGCATGGTTGCAAAACAGTATTCCTCCATGCTTCGTCAACAGCTTCTTTTCTATCTTCTTTGAAAACGTCAGTAGCAATAATATGATGCACCGACCACATTTTCTCATTTATTAATCTTTGAATCTTGTCAAGTTGGTTACAAATTAATATCTGAGTATTACGCTTGATACTTGAAATTGAAGCTTGTAGAATCATCTTCTTTGATTCATCATCTCCGTCTATATTTTTTTCTTCCCTTAAATATTTGTGCATTTCAGGTACACCAATGGACCGTTTGATTCCTTTGGTGTAATCTGCATCTGGAATGAAAAATTGCCGCACCTCATCCACCAGCCCTGCATGCAACACAAATTTTAGAATAGTTTTATTTAGGAGAACATATATTTGAAAACCGAAAGTATTATTAAGAAAACTATATAAGAAAAGTTTTAGTTAGAGTCATTATTATATTTTGATTCATATATAAAATAACTACAGAAACTACCTGCATTGACCATTTCATCAACCCTCGTGTCAACTCTACGGTTCAAGACTAATTGCTCTACATCAATCCAAATAAAGCAACTGTCATACTTATGTTTGAACATGAATACAGGGTCTTCCACAAGTTTTTCAATAAACGAATTTGACCCTCCAACAATAATTGGAACACATTCAGTCTTCAAAATTTTTTCAATGTATTCAATACACTTCAGACAGAAATCTTTGGCCGTGAAGTTTGAATCTGGCTCAATTTCACCTAAAAAATTGTGAAACAAAATAACTGTCAATTAATATTCACATTAAAATAAATGAATCACAAAAAAATGTCTTTTTCAAATATGTATACCTAGCAAATAGTGTCGTACACCTTGTTTCTCAGCGTATGTGATCTTGTTAGTCACGATTTCAAGTCCCTTATAAACTTGCATTTTGTCCGAGTTGATTATTTCTCCTCCAAAATGGGTGGCAAGGTCAATAGAGAGACGGGATTTTCCCGTTCCCGTTGCTCCCATTATGAAAACCACATTCTTCTTGTTGAACTTGTTGTTGTTGATGATGAAAGTATTCATTTTAGCTACACATAAAATAAAATTATAATAATAATTAGTATAAAATAGTAAATAATCTAATGAAAACCACTCGTGCATACACTCATTCATTAAAAAATCTTATAAATATAAGGTTAAAAAGTAGAAACCTTGCTTGAGATGTAATAAACTATGTAAAATAATATGTTTGTCTCGATGGTGGTTATGAAAGAGATTGCATTGAGCATTTATAGTAAAATGTTTTTGTGGACTTATTAATTATCATACCATATTCAGAAATACTGATATCTTTTAGGATAAGATCAATGACTTTTGAAAAATGTATAGATATGTCAACTTGAATTTTGGTAATGACAAGTAAATAATTTTAGGATAAACTTAACAAATGTACATTGTTTGGAGATCGCATATGACCGGACAATTATAGTAAAAATGTGATTATGAACTTATGAATTGGTATATAGCAATTTTTTTTAAAAAAACCATATCTTATAGGATAAGAATAATTCTTGTAAAAAGCCTACAGATACATCAGCTTGAATTTGGGTGATTAGGCTTAAATAATTTTAGGATGAAGTTTCTAGATGCACATTGTTATGAGATCTTATACAAGATTGACGAAAATATGGATTTCGTAAGGATTGTAAAAAGAACTCAATAATATTTCTGAAGGAATACATTCAAATGATAATGCGTCAATTCATACACTGTTTAACAACACGTCATAAGTACTAAGTCTAATTCAATTAGAAGGAAAGGAACAATTATCGATAACTATTTCAATAACAATTATTTATATTTTCTTGTGCAGCATGTAATAATAGATAACTGTTTTATTGAATGAAGCATCCATGATCGTGATTGAATTAGGTAGAATATATTTCCTTAGATGATCCTTACCGATAGATTGCAAATTTATTATTATCACTTCTTTGTCTATGCAGCAATTTTAAATTTGGAGTTAAGAATGTTATTCTTTAAAATTCTTTAAGGTTAGAATCTTCCCAAACATTTATAGTCATTTATTTTTTCACT
Source organism: Solanum stenotomum (assembly GCF_019186545.1). Classification (NCBI taxonomy): domain Eukaryota; kingdom Viridiplantae; phylum Streptophyta; class Magnoliopsida; order Solanales; family Solanaceae; genus Solanum; species Solanum stenotomum. Next base: position 85,492,253 of record NC_064282.1, on the reverse strand, counting down.
CTATTATCTTGACATTAAGAATTATCTCATGTAATTGTGTAAGTACGTATTTATATTAATATATATTAAATGTCAAAGACTTGTATTTGGACTTGGACTTGGCGCTTGGGCTTGGATCGAACATTAAAATAAATCTTTTTATAAAGCTTAAATATATATAGTCTATAAATAACAATGATTTTACAAACAAGAATAGTATATATATCTGTAGTTTGATACAAACTGTACAAAATAGGTCAAAAATTAAAGTGACCAAGATAAAAAATAACATAAGATAGAGATAATGATAGTTTATGTACACTCAGTACTAATATTGTGATCATCATTTTTCAGAAATCTTTCCACAATATCTAGGCATGGTTGCAAAACAGTATTCCTCCATGCTTCGTCAACAACTTCTTTTCTATCTTCTTTGAAAACGTCAGTAGCAATAATATGATGCACCGACCACATTTTCTCATTTATTAATCTTTGAATCTTCCTAGGTAGCCTCCTCAACTGGACGATGTCTCCAATGGACCTTAACCACAGGAATGGCTCTGGAACGCAACCGTCTGACATCTCTGGCCAAAATAGCAACTGGCTCCTCAATGTATCTCAAACTGACGGCTGCGAATCCGATCCAGCAGAGATGACTGAGCATCCACATAAGCTAGTACACACCGGGAATCAGAGATATCAAGCCGTACCATCCGGTTAGCTAAGGACTGGATGTCCAAAGCTAATGGTCGCTCCGTAGTAGAAAGAAAAGCTAGACTACCCATACTCACTGCCTTTCGACTCCAGGCGTCCGCTACTACATTTGCCATGCCCGGATGGTAGAGAATAGAGAGGT
>NC_064282.1:85460144-85491318 GCF_019186545.1 Solanum stenotomum | reverse complement strand
TCTATGTCATGAGTGGGGTAGTTGCGCTCGTGCTACTTAAGCTGCCTCGACGCATAAGCAATAACGCGGCCTTGCTGCATTAGTACACAACCCAAACCAATGCCGGATGCGTCACAATAAACAGTAAACCCCTCGCCCTCAACTGGAAGAGTCAATATAGGAGCGGTGGTAAGCAACTCCTTAAGCCTCAGAAAGCTCCTCTCACACTCCTCCTCTCACACAAACGGAACATCCTGGCGAGTCAACCGAGTCAAAGGCGCTGCTATAGTAGAAAATCCCTCAACAAAACGCCTATAGTAGCCTGCCAATCCGACGAAGCTACGAATCTCAGTCACAGAGGTGGGCCTGGCCCAGTCACGAATGGCCTCAATCTTAGCGGGATCTACCATAATGCCATCCTTAGACACCACGTGCCCCAAGAATGATACGGACTCAAGCCAAAACTCGCACTTTGAGAACTTAGCATAAAGTCGCTGGCCTCTCAAAGTCTGAAGCACTATCCTCAAATGCTGCTCATGCTCCTCCCGGCTCCGCGAGTATACTAGAATGTCATCTATGAAGACTATGACAAATAAATCCAAGTACGGCCTAAACACCCTAGTCATCAAGTCCATGAACGCGGCAGGGGCGTTAGTCAACCCAAAAGACATCACTAGGAACTCATAGTGGCCGTAACGAGTCCTAAATGCAGTTTTAGGGACGTCCGCTGCCCTAATCCTCAACTGGTGGTAGCCGGATCTTAAATCAATCTTAGAAAATACCACGGCACCCTGAAGTTGGTCAAATAGATCATCAATCCTAGGCATGGGGTAACGGTTCTTCACCGTCACCTTGTTCAACTGCCTGTAGTCGATGCACAATCGCATAGTACCGTCCTTCTTCTTCACGAAGAGGACTGGGGCACCCCAAGGCGATACACTAGGCCGAATGAATCCCTTATCTAAGAGATCCTGAATCTGAACACTGAGCTCCTTGAGCTCTACGGGGGCCATACGGTACGGTGGTATAGAAATGGGCTTAGTGCCCGGCTCTACTTCAATAGAAAAGTCAATGTCACGATCAGGAGGGAGACCAGGCAGATCGGCAGGAAACACATCTGTAAACTCTCGAATAATAGGTACTGAATCAACGGTAGGACCCTCCCTACTAACATCTCTAACATAAGCTAAATAAGCCAAACACCCGCTAGCCATCAACCTCTGGGCCCGAACAAAAGATATCACCCCAACTGGCGTGCGACTACAAGAGCCCTGCCACACCACTGGTGGAATACCAGGCGTGACTAAAGTAACGGTCTTAGCATAGCAATCCAAGACCGCATGGTGGGGAGATAACCAATCCATACCCAAAATCAAATCAAAATCCACCATATCAAGCAAAATAAGATCAACCCTAGTGTCTCGCCTCTGAATAGTCACCACACAGGATCTAAATACCTGATCCACTACTAAAGAATCACCTACCGGGGTTGAAACACGCAACGGCTCAACCAATAGCACTGGGATCATACTCAATCGAGGAGCACAATAAACAGATATATAGGAATAAGTAGAGCCTGGATCAAATAAAGCTGATGCGGGCTGATGGCATAATAACACTGTACCTGTGATCACATCGTCCGAGGTCTCAGCATTTGCTCTAGCTGGAGCTGCATAAAAGTGGGTCTGGACTTCCCTACCCTGTGCATCAGCTCTGCCCCCTAATATGCCTCCTCGGGGACCACCCCGTATACCCTGGTGACCACCCCTACGGTCCTGTCCCTGGCCTCTGCCTCTAGCTGGAGGTGCTGGCGCTGGCGCATGCCTAGCTACCTGTGGAGCGGGTAAGGCTAACCTGCGATGGGGACACTCGCGGGCCCAATGATCTAACTCCACACACTCATAGCACCCCTGGGACTGTCAACTGAGAGCTGGAGGTCGGCTACCCCGGCCAGAAGAACCCATCTGTGAACTATCTCGGCCCCGACTAGGACCGGCACTAAAACCAATATGGCGGTGCTGATCACCCTCCGATGCCTAGAGGGAGGCCTGGAAGGGGCTACTAGAGTGACCCGACTGAAACCTCTACTGAGATCTATCATAAGACTCTCGGGGTTTGAAACGGCGCCTATCATGGCTATCCTCCTGTCTAGCTCTCTTGCCGCTGCCCCCTTAGGCCTCGCGACGGAGCTGCTCGATAGTGCGGACATGATCCACTATATCCAGAAATGAGCGGCCCGCTGAGACTAAAGACTGAGTCTGAATCCGCAACTGTAGTCTCAAACCCCAAACAAAACAACGAACCCTTTCCTCCTCAGTAGGTAATATCATGGCGGTATGCCTGGAGAGCTCGTGGAATCGGGCCTCATGCTCTGATACTGTCATGGAGCCCTGCTCTAACCGAGCAAACTAATCTCTAAGCTGATCTCTGATGCTCCTGGGAATAAATCGGGCCAAAAAGGCCTCTGAAAACTCAGTCCATGTGACCGGTGGAGACCCAGCTGGCCTGGTCTCTAAGTATGTACGCCACCACTGCCTGGCGGGACCGTCTAACTGGTAAGCGGTGAAGTCTGCTCCTCTCGACTCTACTAAACCCAAAGTCTGTAGCTGCTCGCGGCAAGTAAGTAGAAACTCGTGGGCATCCTCCCCCACTGCCCCAGAAAACCTCGGCGGTGATAGTCTAAGGAACACCCCGAGCATCTTCTGCTCCCGTAGTGGCATGATACCCTCCAAATCATCAGGCTGAACAACCGGTGCCGCTAGCTGCTGAACAACCGGTACCACTGGTGTAGGCTGGCCCTGCGGTACTGGAACGGCTGGAGCTGGGGCCTGCTGCATACCCCCAATGGCAGCTAGTATCTGTACGAGCATCGCCTGTATATCTGGAGCTGCCACAGGCTCGGCCGGTGGCTGGGCTGGTCCCGGGCCCATCGGTTGCTGCTGTGCTGGAGCTGCTGGTCGCTCTATCACTGGCTCCGGAGTTTGCTGTCGGTCCTGGGCTGGTGCTGCAGCTCTGGTACGACCTCGAGGTCGGCCTCTACCCCTAGCTGGGGCCCTACCACGCGTGCGAGCCATCCCCATAAAAGAGTGGTACAAGTAAGATTTTCAGAAACCGATAATACACACAATGCACGACAGTGATACAAAAGCAACACATTCCTAAAGACATCCTGTAGCCTCCCGAAGATAAGTAACGGACGTCTCCGTACCGATCTGCAAGACTCTACTAGACGTTAGCTCTGGACAAGTGAGACTGACGAACCTGGGGCTTTGATACCAATTTGTCACGACCCGATTTATCAAGTCATGATGACACCTACTATAACCCGCCAGTAGGTAAGCCAACCCGTAACCCGGAACAACAAGTAATGGGTCTGAGGGTAGAAATTAAACAAGAGTAGGCAATTAACAATATAAACAGGCGGGCGCAAACCAAAAACATATATACAAATAAAGATCCCTCCCAGAACCTGGAAGTCACTAGTAGTACAGAGCTACTACAAAATGAGTACAAGTCCCAAAAGTGGACAACAGAGACTGGACTGTCTCGAAAGGAAGAAGACAAGTCTATATATACATATGGAGACTGAAATAGTACAAAACGCCGTGTGCTCACCCCCGTCTCCAGATAAGTCTACTCCAAGCTCGATCAACGCTGGCTACTAGTGCTCGGACCTGCATCACAAAACAGATGCAGAGCGTAGCATGAGTATCAAAACAACAGGTACCCAGTAGGCATCATAGGCCGACTGAGCAAGATAAGCTAAAGTGAACTGAATTGCAAATAAAGGGTCACATCAAGTGCAAAGGGTAGTAAATGTGGGTATGTACACGAGCGTACAGGCAACAAAGTCAAGTAATCTAACTAACTCCGCCGGGCTCCCATAAACCTGACGGGTACGCTCGTGCACAATAAAAGAAACCACCTGCACGGACCCCCATAAGTCCGGCAGATGCACCGGCAGTTGAAGTAAAATAATGGAGCTAGAAGGTCTATCAAAATATAACCAATTTCCGAACTTTTAACTGAACCATTTCCAATTATATTCCAGGATCTCATTACGTCCCGGACTTTAATCGGAATCTCTCCAACCTCCAAAACCTCAACCTACAGATGAGAATAATCAAGACTAACTGAAGCTTTAGTGAGGAATTGGGAAGACACCGCATGCAAGCTGGACCACGGACTCGAACCGGGTACTATAGCTAATGAGTCAACCTATATGGGCTGGACCACGGACTCGAACCGGGTGTTGTAGCCAAAAGTCGGGCACGGGTGGGCTGGACCACGGACTCTAACCGGGTACTGTAGCTAAGCCTGGACATAAGTAAGCTGGACCACGGACTCTAACCCGGTACTGTAGCTAACAGAAAAGTAGGGCATTATGGATACAAGGTCATAAGCTGAGTTACCGTCTAGCTAAGGCTCAGACTATCAGACTCAAGTCTTCTATATCAGTCTACAAGGAGCTGACCGTCCGAAACGACGTCGAAAAAAGTTCTACTGCCCAACGACATCCGAAACCTCGCAAGTCTATGGCAACACTAGTCTAAGCCTAGACTAAGGCCAAATATACTTCAAATCAATATTATCATATACACCACAAAGTATGGATGTTCAATAATGACTCAAAACGGACCTAAGATGATCAAGATCTCACATTTCAAAATTCAACAATAATTCATTCCGAACATCACTCTAGCAGTGGCTAAAATCGATTCCTTACCTCAAACGAAGCCTCCCCTCGCGTTTCTAAGATCACCTTTAGATTCCCCATGAAATTCTCTTGAAGTTAGCCTTTTGAAGCACCTAATTTGAACTCAAAATGAAGGAGAAATCTTATGTTGAAGATGAGGGAAAAAAATGGACGAAAATCGTCCTGAAATCTGGAAATTTCCAGATTTCCATCCGCTGCCACGTGGCGTCGTGTGGCTCTGCAACGTCACCGCCGCGTTAAAATTCTACAACCCTTCAAACTTAAATTCCGATGTTTCGGACTCGTTCGGAGTCGGAAAAATACAAACCATATATGGAATCTGATTGGAAACGATATTTTGGACTCAACGGTGAAGGAAAAATTTCCATTTGGAGATTGCTTCGATGAAAAGTGGGTCCCACACCATGTATCGTTTTGAGCCAGATTCCACAACTACCATCTAAAGCCTCGGGAAGTGAACAAAGGGCCGTTCTAGACCAAAATCGATATTCCGAAGCTAACCTAGCTGTCAGAATTTTCATCTGAGCACGTCTTCCAAGAAGGTTGACCAAAGTCAACTTTTCAAGTTACAAAAATCTCCAAAACAAGGAAACGGGCCTAAAACCCAAACGAACGACCAGGCGACCGAACATTCAGTGCCAGCAAGTCATAAATGACTTGGGGTCGCTACAGGAACGCTCTAAACGATGCAATGAAAACATTAATTTAAAAATGACCTGGAGGGTCATTACATATGTGATCTTGTTAGTCATGATTTCAAGTCCTTTATAAACTTGCATTTTGTCCGAGTTGATTATTTCTCCTCCAAAATGGGTGGCAAGGTCAATAGAGAGACGGGATTTTCCCGTTCCTGTTGCTCCCATTATGAACACCACTTTCTTCTTGTTGAACTTGTTGTTGTTGATGATCAAAGTATTCATTTTAGCTACACATAAAATAAAATTATAATAATAATTAGTTTAAAATAGTAAATAATCTAATGAAAACCACTCATGCATACACTCATTCATTAAAAAATCTTATTAATATAAGGTTAAAAAGTAGAAACCTTGCTTGAGATGTAATAAACTATGTAAAATAATATATTTTTCTTGATGGTGGTTATGAAAGAGATTGCATTGAGCATTTATAGTAAAATGTATTTGTGGACTTATTAATTATCATACCATATTCAGAAATACTGATATCTTTTAGGATAAGATCAACGACTTTCGAAAAATGTATAGATATGTCAACTTGAATTTTGGTAATCACAAGTAAATAATTTTAGGATAAACTTAACAAATGTACATTGTTTGGAGATCGCATATAACCGGACAGTTATAGTAAAAATGTGATTATGAACTTATGAATTGGTATATACCAATTTTTTTTAAAAAAACCGTATCTTTTTGGATAAGAATAATTCTTGTAAAAAGACTACAGATACGTCAGCTTGAATTTGGGTGATTAGGCTTAAATAATTTTAGGATGAAGTTTCTAGATGCACATTGTTAAGAGATCATATACAAGATTGACGAAAATATGGATTTCGAAAGGATTGTAACAAGAACTCAATAATATTTCTGAAGGAATACATTCAAGTGATAATGCGTCAATTCATACACTGTTTAACAACACGTCATAAGTACTAAGTCTAATTCAATTAGAAGGAAAGGAACAATTATCAATAACTATTTCAATAACAATTATTTATATTTTCTTGTCCAGCATGTAATAATAGATAACTGTTTTATTGAATGAAGCATCCATCATCGTGATTGAATTAGGTAGAATATATTTCCTTAAATGATCCTTATCGATAGATTGCAAATTTAGGAGAACATATATTTGAAAATCGAAAATATTATTAAGAAAACTATATAAGAAAAGTTTTAGTTAGAGTCATTATTATATTTTGATTCATATATAAAATAACTACAGAAACTACCTGCATTGACCATTTCATCAACCCTCGTGTCAACTCTACGGTTAAAGACTGATTGCTCTACTTCAATCCAAATAAAGCAAATGTCATACTTATGTTTGAACATGAATACAGGGTCTTCCACAAGTTTTTCAATAAACGAATTTGACCCTCCAACAATAATTGGAACACATTGAGTCTTCAAAATTTTTACTATGTATTCAATGCACTTCGGACAGAAATCTTCGGCCGTGAAGTTTGAATCTGGCTCAATTTCACCTAAAAAATTGTGAAACAAAATAATTGTCAATTAATATTCACATTAAAATAAAGGAATCACAAAAAAATGTCTTTTTCAAATATGTATACGTAGCAAATAGTGTCGTACACCTTGTTTCTCAGCGTATGTGATCTTGTTAGTCACGATTTCAAGTCCCTTATAAACTTGCATTTTGTCCGAGTTGATTATTTCTCCTCTAAAATGGGTGGCAAGGTCAATAGAGAGAAGAGATTTTCCCGTTCCTGTTGCTCCCATTATGAACACCACTTTCTTCCTGTTGAACTTGTTGTTGTTGATGATGAAATTATTCATTTTAGCTATACATAAAATAAAATTATAATAATAATTAGTTTAAAATAGTAAATAATCTAATGAAAACCACTCGTGCATACACTCATTCATTAAAAAATCTTATAAATATAAGGTTAAAAAGTAGAAACCTTGCTTGAGATGTAATAAACTATGTAAAATAATATATTTTTCTTGATGGTGATTATGAAAGAGATTGCATTGACCATTTATAGTAAAATGTATTTGTGGACTTATTAATTATCATACCATATTCAGAAATACTGATATCTTTTAGGATAAGATCAATGACTTTTGAAAAATGTATAGATATGTCAACTTGAATTTTGGTAATGACAAGTAAATAATTTTAGGATAAACTTAACAAATGTACATTGTTTGGAGATCGCAAATAACCGGACAATTATAGTAAAAATGTCATTATGAACTTATGAATTGGTATATAGCAATTTTTTTTGAAAAAACCATATCTATTAGGATAAGAATAATTCTTGAAAAAAGCCTACAGATATGTCAGCTTGAATTTGGGTGAATTAGGCATAAATAATTTTAGGGTGAAGTTTCTAGATGCACATTGTTATGAGATCATATACAAGATTGACGAAAATATGGATTTCGAAAGGATTGTAAAAAGAACTCAATAATAATTCTGAGGGAATACATTCAAGTGATAATGCGTCAATTCATACACTGTTTAACAACACGTCATAAGTACTAAGTCTAATTCAATTAGAAGGAAAGGAACAATTATCGATAACTATTTCAATAACAAATATTTATATTTTCTTATGCAGAATGTAATAATAGATAACTGTTTTATTGAATGAAGCATCCATGATCGTGATTGAATTAGGTAGAATATATTTCCTTAAATGATCCTTACCGATAGATTGTAAATTTATTATTTTCAATTCTTTGTCTATGCAGCAATTTTAAATTTGGCGTTAATAATGTTATTCTTTAAAATTCTTTAAGGTTTGAATCTTCCCAAATATTTATAGTCATTTATTTTTTCACTCTATTATCTTGACATTAAGAATGATCTCATGTAATTGTGTAAGTACGTATTTATATTAATATATATTAAATATCAAAGACTTGGGTTTGGACTTGGACTTGGCGCTTGGGCTTGGATCGGACCTTAAAATAAATATTTTTATAAACCTTAAATATATATACTCTATAAATAACAATGATTTTACAAACAAGAATAGTATATATATCTGTAGTTTGATACAAACTGTACAAAATAGGTCAAAAATTAAAGTGACCAAGAGCAAAAATAACATAAGATAGAGATAATGATAGTTTATGTACACTCAGTACTAATATTGTGATCATCATTTTTCAGAAATCTTTCCACAATATCTAGGCATGGTTGCAAAACAGTATTCCTCCATGCTTCGTCAACAACTTCTTTTCTATCTTCTTTGAAAACGTCAATAGCAATAATATGATGCACCGACCACATTTTCTCATTTATTAATCGTTGAATCTTGTCAAGTTGGTTACAAATTAATATCTGAGTATTACGCATGATACTTGAAATTGAAGCTTGAAGAATCATCTTCTTTGATTCATCATCTCCGTCTATATTTTTTTCTTCCCTTAAATATTTGTCCATTTCAGGTACACCAATGGACCGTCTGATTCCTTTGGTGTAATCTGCATCTGGAATGAAAAATTGCTGCACCTTATCCACTAGCCCTGCATGCAACATAAACTTAAGCATAGTTTTATTTAGGAGAACATATATTTGAAAACCGAAAGTATTATTAAGAAAACTATATAAGAAAAGTTTTAGTTAGAGTCATTATTATATTTTGATTCATAGATAAAATAACTACAGAAACTACCTGCATTGACCATTTCATCAACCCTCGTCTCAACACTACGGTTCAAGACTGATTGCTCTACATCAATCCAAATAAAGCAACTGTCATACTTATGTTTGAACATGAATACAGGGTCTTCCACAAGTTTTTCAATAAAAGAATTTGACCCTCCAACAATAATTGGAACACATTGAGTCTTCAAAATTTTTTCAATGTATTCAATGCACATTAGACAGAAATCTTCAGCCGTGAAGTTTGAATCTGGTTCAATTTCACCTAAAAAATTGTGAAACAAAATAATTGTCAATTAATATTCACATTAAAATAAAGGAATCACAAAAAAATGTCTTTTTCAAATATGTATACCTAGCAAATAGTGTCGTACACCTTGTTTCTCAGCGTATGTGATCTTGTTAGTCATGATTTCAAGTCCCTTATAAACTTGCATTTTGTCCGAGTTGATTATTTCTCCTCCAAAATGAGTGGCAAGGTCAATAGAGAGATGAGATTTTCCCGTTCCTGTTGCTCCCATTATGAACACCACTTTCTTCTTGTTGAACTTGTTGTTGTTGATGATCAAAGTATTCATTTTAGCTACACATAAAATAAAATTATAATAATAATTAGTTTAAAATAGTAAATAATCTAATGAAAACCACTCGTGCATACACTCATTCATTAAAAAATCTTATAAATATAAGGTTAAAAAGTAGAAACCTTGCTTGAGATGTAATAAACTATGTAAAATAATATATTTTTCTTGATGGTGATTACGAAAGAGATTGCATTGACCATTTATAGTAAAATGTATTTGTGGACTTATTAATTATCATACCATATTCAGAAATACTGATATCTTTTAGGACAAGATCAATGACTTTTGAAAAATGTATAGATATGTCAACTTGAATTTTGGTAATGACAAGTAAATAATTTTAGGATAAACTTAACAAATGTACATTGTTTGGAGATCGCATATAACCGGACAATTATAGTAAAAATGTGATTATGAACTTATGAATTGGTATATACCAATTTTTTTTAAAAAAACTATATCTTTTAGCATAAGAATAATTCTTGTAAAAAGATTACAGATACGTCAGCTTGAATTTGGGTGATTAGGCTTAAATAATTTTAGGATGAAGTTTCTAGATGCACATTGTTATGAGTACATATACAAGATTGTCGAAAATATGGATTTCGAAAGGATTGTAAAAAGAACTCAATAATATTTCTGAAGGAATACATTCAAGTGATAATGCGTCAATTCATACACTGTTTAACAACACTTCATAAGTACCAAGTCTAATTTAATTAGAAGGAAAGGAACAATTATCGATAACTATTTCAATAACAATTATTTATATTTTCTTGTGCAGCATGTAATAATAGATAACTGTTTTATTGAATGAAGCATCCATCACCGTGATTGAATTAGGTAGAATATATTTCCTTAAATGATCCTTACCGATAGATTGCAAATTTATTATTTTCACTTCTTTGTCTATGCAGCAATTGTAAATTTGGAGTTAAGAATGTTATTCTTTAAAATTCTTTAAGGTTAGAATCCTCCCAAACGTTTATATTCATTTATTTTTTCACTCTATTACCTTGACATTAAGAATGATCTCATGTAATTGTGTAAGTACGTATTTAAATTAATATATATTAAATATCAAAGACTTGGATTTGGACTTGGACTTGGCGCCTGGTGTAATGACCCTAAAGGTCATTTTTGGAAATTTTCATAAAATGACCATTTTACCCCTCCAGATAGTTGCCCCGAGTCCTATTTGTTGTATTTTCGAAGTTGGTTTGAAGGAAAATTGATGAAAAATTGAGTTTTTGGAAATTTGAGTTTTTAAGAGTTAAAGTTTGGTTAAAAGTGTTATTTCGAGTCATTTGGAGTTTCGAGACTCGAATTGGATTTCCATCGATTTCAGCAGTTTTGGAATGTCGAAACGGGTCTATGAGAATTTACGGAGTTGAATTTGGAGTTAAAACGAAGATTTGAGGTCCTAAGTTGCAAAAATTGTGAAATTTAGATCAAGAGTTGACTTTGGTCAACAAACGAGGTTTCGGTGCTCGAAATGGGATTCCGAAGGCACCGTTGGATTTAGGGGGTGATTCTAAATCTAGAATGAGTCTTGGTTGAATTTTTAGAGGCCCGAGTGTGTTTCGAGTTTTTGAGCCTAAAGTTAGTTTCTTGACGCCTTATCGGATACCGGGTCAAGGAGACCTCGAATTCAAATTCTGACGATTTCATTGAGTCCGAAATGTCATTTTCAAGCTAGTAGCATATTTGGTTTGTGTTCGGGAAGTGCCAAATGAGTTTTGGGTAAGCTTTTAAGCTTCTTGGATGCTTTGACACTATTTCAGCAAATTGTGGCAACTAAAGGTTTCATTATTAGTTTTAAAGGTCGAAAAATTATTCCGAAGGTTCTGAAATTTTGAGCATGAATTATAGGACTTATCTGCAAATTTTGGTGCATTTTCGCTAACCCGAGATTGGACTTTTATCGCAAATAAGAAATAATTGTTTACCGAGTAAAAATAATATTTGACTGGGCAAACGAGCATGAAATTGAGCTCCGATTGAACGAGCATGTCCGTATCATTATTTAAGACATTTACAAAGAATCGGGTCATTTCACTATCGTATGAGGAAATTACGGCCTTTTTAGTGAAAGATTAACTGCTGTTTTTCTGGTTCATAACAGCCTTGTACTGTTATAAAAATCTCAGACTGTGTTCATTTGGTATTTTGAGCATATCGGGAGTTCTAGAGATCGAAATGGAGTGATTCTTACAGGTTTCTTCTTGAATTAGTATGAGGGTTAGTTTTGAATCTTCAATTTGACATTTTCTCATAATTTCTTTATCTGGTTTTTTTTTCCTATCCGTAAATCTCTTGGGAAAATTGGAGTTTTATCGATTTGGACTCCCTTTTTGATGAAAAAGGTATATTTATGATCCTTATGTTATGGGTAAACTGATTTTAACATAAAATTATTGATTCATCGATTATTTTCATCATATTAACCGCGTACAATTTGGACTTTCCCGGTAAAGTTAAAGTTTGATAAATTGAGAATTTCAAGGTCGATCTTAACTCCGTTTTTGATGAATTTTCATATTTGAACTTATCTAAGCATGGGTAAGATGTTTTTGAAGAGATATTTCATTTTCGAGTCGGGATTTTGGATCCGAATATTTTAGGTTTCTTCAAGAAAGTGGATTTTCCTTCAAATTGAGTTTGTGAATTGATTTCAACTCCATTTTCAAATTGGTTTTCACCATTAGCTTCCAAATACTTTAAGGATCATTTTACATAAAAAATTTCCAGATTTGGGTATCATTTTTCGGTATGAGACTTTTGGACCGTTTTTCTCTTTTCCCGTAAATTTCTTGATTTTGGTTTCATTGGACTCGAAATGTGATTGTGAATAATTGTTTGAATAGATTATCGTGATCCAGATTATACTCGGAAAGGAAAGACTCAAGTCAAGTAACTTTTGGAGTTCGTTTTAAGGCAAGTTTCTTCCAAACTTTGTAAAACTCTTAGACTACGCATGACAACTTTCTTAATTGTGTTGGGGAGTAATGGGGATTGAGGATATGTTTTATTTGTTGATTGAAATTGTTGTAAATGAAAAATGGGGAATAAAAGGAGCTAAATGTGTTATATGTGACTTGAATTTGTTGAACAAGTCATGTGACAACTGATATTGGGAGGATAGAAGAGCATGAGTAGGCTATGATTGATACAGACATTGATGTTGAGACAGATGATGTGTAATACTATGATGTTGTCGTGATATGGTTGTGATTGAGACAGGTGATGTGTAATACTATAATGTGGTCGTGATATGGTTGTGATTGAGACAGGTGATGTGTAATACTATGATGTGGTTGTGATATGGTTGTCATTGAGACAGGTGATGTGTAATACTATGATATGGTCGTGATATGGTTGTCATTGAGATAGGTGATGTGTAATACTATGATGTGGTCGTGATATAGTTGTGATTGAGACATGTGATGTGTAATACCATGATGTGGTCGTGATATGGTTGTGATTGAGACAGATGATGTGTAATACTATGATGTGATCGTGATATGAATGCGATTGATGACATGTGTATATTCATTATTTATCCCATGTGTGAACTATCTGTTGCATGAGTTCTGAGACACTGATATGAGGATGGATGGATATGAGACACAGTTGTGACTAGCTCCGGCTAGCGATTTGGATGCTGATGGGATCTGGTTTCGGCGGTGATACATGGTCTATGTGTGGCCCCCATGGTTTCTTATTTGAGTATTCAATGCGGACTGATTACGTCAACAGATGTGTATCGTAGGACAGACATGCATCACGACTACATGACATCATTATTGCATTTTGCATCGCAGTTGCCTTATCTTTCTCTGTGGTGTGTGGATTGTATCGAGTTACCCTTCTTATGTGGAATTTGATCTACTTGCTCTTATTTGTTGATCTGAGGTTGATAAGGATATACTGTTGGTTCTGGCTATTGAATATGATCTGTTTAGTATAGGTTGGTTGGTTTGCTGCTAGATTGAACTTTCGGTAGTTCGGTTGGGATTGAAAGGAGTTGTTTGTAGCTGCTAGTTTTGCTTAGTTTAGAGTTACTTGCGAGTACATGTGGTTTTCGGTATTCACCCTTGCCCTTACACAATTGTGTAGGTTGACAGTTCTGTCAGATTCGGCTTAGTATTTTCTTTAGCAGATTGAGCTTCGGGACATACTCGAGAGGTAGCGGTTCATTCCAGACGTGCCCTTGAGTTATCTTTACTTTCAGTTTTGTTCTATTTGAGAACTATACTCTGAGTCTTGTACATTTTTATTCGAATTATGTATTTAGAGGTTTGTACATGTGACAACCAAATTCTGGGTAGTGTTGAGTCTTAATTAAAGTCTTCCGCTTATTTATTATTTTTTATTCTCGTATTTCTACTTCTCTATCGTTGTGGTTGGGTTAGGCTGACGTGTCCGGTGGGATATGGACACGTGCCATCACATCCGGATTTGGGGTGTGACAAAAAAATGATATCAGAGCCCCAGGTTCATAGGTCTCACGTGTACAAGCCAAGTCTAAGTAGCGTCTCGAGGATCTGTACGGAGACGTCTGTACTTATCTTCGAGAGGCTATGGTGACTTTTTGGAAAGATCTTTATCACTTGATTCTTTATCGTGCATCCTTGGTCCGATCTAATTCTTATCACTTCACCCTGTTCTCTCTCTCATTGTAATGACTTGTGGTTGGTCCTACGTTGGTGTGAGTTTAGGTGTCATCGCGTGATTTTAGTGTTAGATCTGGTTTTGATGCGGAGGTGGTAGGCTTGTGGAAAGGAAGTGTGATCAGACATGGAATTTTCTTCGAGACGAGTGAGTAAGGTTGTGGCCAAGGGATGTGTTTTGAGTTTATGGTATTGGAAGATGAACATTTATTAAGAGACTTCAGGAACGTCTTATTTCTCTGGTCATTTATTCAACAACGAGAATAGTGCTTGTGTGACTTATACGACGAAAGTGGCTAGACAATGAAGAATGGTGTAAGTAAGAGAATGACTATGTTGAGAGTGCTGCGACTTTGGAAACTACAGTTTATGAAGTTCGTCATAAGGGAATGGATTGCGTAGTATATTATGATGATGAAGTTGCACCAACCAAAATCAGAACTTCTACGGTGGTTTTATAGTGTGGGTGTATATCATTACAGGGTCATTGTATGGAGACTACGACGGTACTCGTGTTATCTTGGTTAGGGTTATGGGCTATGTTGTTTCTGCCATCGATCGGGCTTACGAAATTGTACATATCATTTTCGACCGGAGACTGAAGTGCTTTGGTAATGTTTTGCAACTATTTAATGAGTGTAAATGAACAGGTTGTTTGAGTACAACCTTCTCAATGGATCTGATGTCTTCTAGTGGTGGATTTAGCGATTGTTCATGATGTGGTACTAGTGATATATGGAAGCGGAGAAATCTAAGTTGTCAACTGTTTCACCTAATCGGGTCAGAAGGTTGATGTTGCATTCTCGATTGAGAAATCAAGTGGTTGCTACTATGAACGCTTGAGTTAAGCATTAATTATAAGGAAAGTTATAGTGGTGGATCAATGAATCGATCCTGTCTTGTTTCTAGGACAAGGTACGACCCTTGGGTGATCATGATTATATTGGGAACTAATGACTTCATGATGAGTCAAAAGAAATGGGCAACAATAAGCCATGGATGAAGAAAGTTTTAACAAGTATACTCGTGTAAAGGCAATTAAGGATTTTAGCGAGAAGGTATGATTAAAAAGGAATCGGGTTGGTTTTGTCAAGATGTAGGTTGACAAGGTAAGATATGATTGGTTGTATCAACTTTTTAGCCATTGGAAGGACTTTTTGCATGGTTTGAGTTGTAGCAGTTAAATACTTGTGATTGTAGAAGAGTTCAATGAAGTTTCATTTGAGAAGTTTGACTTAAGGTAAAAGGTAATATGCGGTGGATGTTTGGCCAAGAAACTATAATGATAAATGACTTACGGGAAGAACAAGAGTCTTGCGCGATGGATATAAGTTAAGAGATGCGAAGGAATAAGACATCACATGTGGATCCTTAGTTTAAAGTTGAGGATTGTGTAAATTTCTGCTTTTATGTTAGATATGACAATGCAAGGTGGACTGGTTCAGCACAAATGTATGATGTGTTATCAGCTACTTTCTGAACACTTGGTATTGGTGTTGGTGGTAAACATTGATGTATGACGAATTCTGCAGTTTTTGAATTGGTTTGAATTGTTCAGCTTATGGTAGGTGGCTTACGAGTGTCCAACCGGAAGGACTTATAGCTCTACATGGTTATTGAGAATTTTGAACTGGGTTGATAACTCTATTTATGGAATTATCTAGACTGTTGTAACGCGTTACATAGATCCTTGATGGTAAATAGAGGTTGCGTGCTCATAGTATACGGAATTGTTGGAGTGACCAAGAACTGCTTCAAGTTTCGGCATGAGATATATGATGGTTTGAATAATAGTTGAAGCTGGGTAAGTAAAGGATCGCGTGTAATCGATATTGGTCGTGATTCAATAGTTTTATCTCAATGAAAAGGTACTATGACATTTAGAACTTGGATTATTAGCGATTGGGTGAGACCCATATTGATCGTGGAATGCTTCAATGGAAGGAGGAAGGACTATAATTCAAAATTCTGGAAGCAACGATGTGTTTCTAAGAATGACTGGATATTAGTGGCCGTCTGAGGGTAAAGTAACTGGTCGGTGTGACTATGATGTTCTGGTAGTATTGATATTGTTGGCTTTAATGGATTATTGTAAAGAGTATAAGAAAATGGATAAATTGAGTATGTCTATGATTGTTATGAGGCCGGACTGGCTGATTGTGAAGTCAGACGAATGGGAAGGTGTGTTATGGACATCGTGGAAGGGATATCTTGGGTTGTTCAATTTCGGTTTTGTATATCTTTTGTGACCACCTACCTCATTTTAGACATGGTTTTGGATTATGATTCTCTGTCTATGTTCAGACGTGTTTTTACTTTTGTGGGTGGATGCCTAGTGGTGAATCGGATGGACCGATTCATGCTCTCTTGGCACAATAGAATACTTGTGTGGGTAGGCCGATTCAGAGATAGTGGGTTCGATGTGGTATTAGGGTGGTGGAAGGTTTTCAAAAGTTCTACAAGTGTAATCTTGCTTTTGGAAAGGTATAGAGAGGCTACCGTATGTGGTTACAGTTTTTGGCTATTTTGGTATTTATCTTGCCCCTGTATGCATGGTTCAGCTAGGTGTGGTTGGATGCTTAGGTGGCCCGTGGGCCTAGTTCTTCCGTTGCTGGAGTTGTCTACAATTACGGATCCTACTTCAGTGTTTTGGTGGCATCCTTAGAGGTTTTATATGCTTGGATGAGTTGATCATCAGTTGGATACTTGATCATTTCTATCTGTGGGTTAGATAAGCGTGACTATTCCAAGATGGGTGCTCGATGGATATGCATCAGATTAGTATGACTCAGACTTGTGGAAATGTGGTAATGAGAATGAAATTTTTTCTAGAGTCGGTGATGGTTCGTGTGTTGTGAGAGCTTGGTGATTGATTTAGGTTCATCCTTGATTTTTCTGTGGTTATTGATTCCGAAATTTCTCTCGTGGTTACATAATCAATGGTTTGTCATGGTAAATATGTTGTTTTGAGATCTTAGATTCAGATTCAGTCTTTGAGTTAGTCGATGGTTTGAAATAACCCTTTGAGGGTTAAGTTGTCAAGATTGATTTGAGAATCCTTTTTATGGATTTTTGGGATAAGGTTTAAGAATGGGTTCGTTTGGAGTAGTAATTATTGAGTTCGGAAATTTCACCTCGGGGATGTTAGCGTCGAGTATTTTTGCCTTCTTCTACTTTATGTTCGAGGACGAACATGATTTTTAGTGGTGAATAATGTAATGACCTTAAAGGACATTTTTGGAAATTTTCATAAAATGACCGTTTTACCCCTCCCGATAGTTTCCCCGAGTCCTAATTGTTGTATTTTCGAAGTTGGTTTGAAGGAAAATTGATGAAAAGTTGAGTTTTTGGAAAGTTGAGTTTTTAAGAGTTACAGTTTGGTTAAAAGTGTTATTTCAAGTCATTTGGAGTTTTGAGACTCGAATTGGATTTTCGTCGATTCCAGCAATTTTAGAATGTCGAAATGGGTCTATGAGAATTTACGGAATCGAATTTGGAGTTGAAACGAAGATTTGAGGTCCTAAGTTGCAAAAATTGTGAAATTTTGATCAAGAGTTGACTTTGGTCAACAAACGAGGTTCCGGTGCTCGAAATGGAATTCTGAGGGCACCGTTGGATTCAGGGGGTGATTCTAAGTCTAGAATGAGTCTTGGTTGAATTTTTAGAGGCCCGAGTGCATTTCGAGTTTGTGAGCCTAAAGTTAGTTTCTTGACGCCTTATCGGATACCGGGTCAAGGAGACCTCGAATTCAAATTCCGACGATTTCATTGAGTCCGAAATGTCATTTTCAAGCTCGTAGCATATTTGGTTTGTGTTCAGGAAGTGCCAAATGAGTTTTGGGTAAGCTTTTAAGCTTCTTGGATGCTTTGACACTATTTCAGCAAATTGTGGCAACTAAAGGGTTCATTATTAGTTTTAAAGGTCGAAAAATTATTCCGAAGGTTCTAAAATTTTGAGCATGAATTATAGGACTTATCTGCAAATTTTGGTGCATTTTCGCTAACCCGGGATTGGACTTTTATCGCAAATAAGAAATAATTGTTTACCGAGTAGAAATGATGTTTGACTGGGTAAACGAGCATGAAATTGAGCTCCATTTGAACGAGCAGGTCCGTATCATTATTTAAGACATTTACAAAAGAGAATCGGGTCATTTCACTATTGTATGAGGAAATTACGGCCTTTTTAGTGAAAGATTAACTACTGTTTTTCTGGTGCATAACTGCCATGTACTGTTATAAAAATCTCAGACTGTGTTCATTTGGTATTTTGAGCATATCGGGAATTCTAGAGATCGGAATGGAGTGATTCTTATGGGTTTCTTCTTGAATTAATATGAGGGTTAGTATTCAATCTTCAATTCGACATTTTCTCATAATTTGTTTATCTGGTTTTTTTTTCCTATCCGTAAATCTCTTGGGAAAAATTGGAGTTTTATCGATTTGGACTCCCTTTTTGATGAAAAAGGTATATTTACGATCCTTATGTTATGGGTAAACTTATTTTAACATAAAATTATTGATTCATCGATTATTTTCATCATATTAACCGCGTACAATTTGGACTTTCCCGGTAAAGTTAAAGTTTGATAAATTGAGAATTTCAAGGTCAATCTTAACTCCGTTTTTTATGAAATTTCATATTTGAACTCATCTAAGCATGGGTAAGATGTTTTTCAAGATATATTTCATTTTCGAGTCGGGGTTTCGGATCCGAATATTTTAGGTTTCTTCAAGAACGTAGATTTTCCTTCATATTGAGTTTGTCAATTGATTTCAACTCCGTTTTCAAATTGGATTTCACCATTATCTTCCAAATACTTTAAGGATCATTTTACATAAAATATTTGCAGATTTGGGTATCGTTTTCCGGTATGAGACTTTTGGACCGTTTTGCCCTTTTCCCGTAAATTTCTTGATTTTGGTGTCATTTGACTCGAATTGTGATTGTGAATAATTGTTTGTATAGATTATAGTGATACGGATTATACTCGGAAAGGAAAGGCTCAAGTCAAGTAACTTTTGGAGTTTGTTTTAAGGCAAGTTGCTTCCAAACTTTGTAAAACTCTTAAACTACGCATGACTACTTTCTTAATTGTGTTGGGGAGTAATGAGGATTGTGGATGGGTTTTATTTGTTGATTGAAATTGTTGTAAATGAAAGTTGGGAATAAAACGAGCTAAATGTGTTATATGTGACTTGAATTTGTTGAATATGCCATGTGACAACTGATATTGAGGGGATAGAAGAGCATGAGTAGGCTATGATTGATACATACATTGATGTTGAGATAGATGATGTGTAATACTATGATGTGGTCGTGATATGGTTGTGATTGAGACAGGTGATGTGTAATACTATGATGTGGTCGTGATATGGTTGTGATTGAGACAGGTGATGTGTAATACTATGATATGGTCGTGATATGGTTGTGATTGAGACAGGTGATGTGTAATACTATGATGTGGTGGTGATATGGTTGTGATTGAGACAGATGATGTGTAATACTATGATGTAATCGTGATATGATTGTGATTGATGACATGTGCATATTCATTATTCATCCCATGTGTGAACTATTTGTTGCCTGAGTTCTGAGACACTGATATGAGGATGGATGAATATGAGACACAGTTGAGACTAGCTCCGGCTAGTGAATTGGATGCCGATGGGATCTGGTTCCGGCGGTGACACATGGTCCATGTGTGGCCCCCATGGGTTCTGATTTGAGTATTCAGCGCGGACTGATTACGTCAACAGATGTGTATCGTAGGACAGACATGCATCACGACTACATGACATCATTATTGCATTTTGCATCGCATTTGCCTTATCTTTCTCTGTGATGAGTGTATTGTATCGGTTTACTCTTCTAATGTGGAATTTGATCTACTTGCTCTTATTTGTTGATCTGAGGTTGATGAGGATATATTGTTGGTTCTGGATGTTTAATATGATCTGTTTAGTATAGGTTGGTTGGTTTGCTGCTAGATTGAACTTTTAGTAGTTCGGTTGGGATTGAAAGGAGTTATTTGTAGCTGCTAGTTTTGCTTAGTTTAGAGTTACTTGCGAGTACCTGTGGTTTTCGGTACTCACCCTTGCTTCTACACAATTGTGTAGGTTGACAGCTCTCTCAGATTCGGCTTAGTATTTTCTTTAGCAGATTGAGCTTCGGGACTTACTCGAGAGGTAGCGGTTCAATCCAGACGTGCCCTTGAGTTATCTTTACTTTCAGTTTTGCTCTATTTGAGAACTATACTCTGAGACTTGTACATTTTTATTCGAATTATGTATTTAGAG
Source organism: Solanum stenotomum (assembly GCF_019186545.1). NCBI lineage: Eukaryota > Viridiplantae > Streptophyta > Magnoliopsida > Solanales > Solanaceae > Solanum > Solanum stenotomum. The sequence continues at coordinate 85,470,725 of NC_064282.1, read as the reverse complement.
GTTTGTACATGTGATAACCAAATTCTGGGTAGTGTTGAGTCTTAATTAAAGTCTTCCGCTTATTTATTATCTTTTATTCTCGTATCTCTACTACTCTATCGTTCTGATTCCTTTGGTGTAATCTGCATCTGGAATGAAAAATTGTCGCACCTCATCCACCAGCCCTGCATGCAACATAAATTTAAGAATAGTTTTATTTAGGAGAACATATATTTGAAAACCAAAAGTATTATTAAGAAAACTATATAAGAAAAGTTTTAGTTAGAGTCATTAATATATTTTGATTCATATATAAAATAACTACAAAAACTACCTGCATTGACCAGTTCATCAATCCTCGTGTCAACTCTACGGTTCAAGACTGATTGCTCTACATCAATCCAAATAAAGCAACTGTCATACTTAAGTTTGAACATGAATACATGGTCTTCCACAAGTTTTTCAATAAACGAATTTGACCCTCCAACAATAATTGGAACACATTGAGTCTTCAAAATTTTTTCTATGTATTCAATGCACTTCTGACAGAAATCTTCGGCCGTGAAGTTTGAATCTGGCTCAATTTCACCTAAAAAATTGTGAAACAAAATAATTGTCAATTAATATTCACATTAAAATAAAGGAATCACAAAAAAATGTCTTTTTCAAATATGTATACCTAGCAAATAGTGTCGTACACCTTGTTTCTCAGCGTATGTGATCTTGTTAGTCACGATTTCAACTCCCTTATAAACTTGCATTTTGTCCGAGTTGATTATTTCTCGTCCAAAATGGGTGGCAAGGTCAATAGAGAGACGGGATTTTCCCGTTCCTGTTGCTCCGATTATGAACACCACTTTCTTCTTGTTGAACTTGTTGTTGTTGATGATGAAACTATTCATTTTAGCTACACATAAAATAAAATTATAATAATAATTAGTTTAAAATAGTAAATAATCTAATGAAAACCACTCACACATACACTCATTCATTAAAAAATCTTATAAATATAAGGTTAAAAAGTAGAAACCTTGCTTGAGATGTAATAAACAATGTAAAATAATATATTTTTCTTGATGGTGGTTTTGAAACATATTGCATTGAGCATTTATAGTAAAATGTATTTGTGGACTTATTAATTATCATACCATATTCAGAAATACTGATATCTTTTAGGATAAGATCAATTACTTTTGAAAAATGTATAGATATGTCAACTTCAATTTTAGTAATGACAAGTAAATAATTTTAGGATAAACTTAACAAATGTACATTGTTTGGAGATCGCATATAACCGGACAATTATAGTAAAAATGTGATTATGAACTTATGAATTGGTATATAACAATTTTTTTTAAAAAAACCATATCTTTTAGGATAAGAATAAATCTTGTAAAAAGCCTACAGATACGTCAGCTTGAATTTGGGTGATTAGGCTTAAATAATTTTATTATGAAGTTTCTGTTGGGTATGCAGCAAGAGTTAATGGAAAATGGAGGGAAAATAAAAGAGGAACTTGAAAAAGTTGGGAACTTGGAAAGTTGAGAACTTGAAAAGTCCTCTTATGCTTTATTGAAAAGACATTTGTCCCTCATCGGTGGTGGAAAGAAAAATAGGAGAGTTTAAATATAGAAACACTCTTATTAATTGTTAAAAGGGTTGGAAAGAGGGACCCCCCTCGAGCCGTCGTCGCCGTCGCTCGCTCAGCTCGGCTTCGAATTTGGATTTGGATTTGGAAAAATGATCGATCGAGATATTATTTTTTGGAAAAAGTTTATTTTAATTATTTTAGTTAATTAATTATTTAATTTATTAAATTAAATTAAATGGCCAACGCTTTAATTAGTTAATTAACCGATTCAATTAATTAGTTAATTGGCCCGAGTATCCTCTTGCCTATAAATACATTGATTCCTCAGACTTATTCCTTACGAATTTTACTAATTTCTTCTTTTTCTTCTGCACAAAATTTCTTTGTGTACTTTACTGCTGTTGAGTGGTTCGCTGACACCAGAGTTTTGGATATCAATACACTGGTGATTGAGATCATTCTATCCTGGGAGGACATAATCCAAATCAAACCTCGGATACTAGAGGGGAATAATTTCCTTAAGGGGACACTGTGGATTCAGTGGGCTTGATCTTTTTTCTGATTCTGTTTTTCCAGATTGTGGTACGTTTTTTACAGATTTTAGTTTTGTCAATTAATTTATGTTCATCTATTCTTACTGGTTTATTAAACTTTGGTTACTTCGTGTTTCTACAAAGTTTATTGAAATCGGTAATTCTGATTTTTTATACACAGATTGATAACAATCTTAAGGAAATTATTTTATACTTTTTAATCTGTGTTTCTGGTGGAGAGAAAAACCTTAGTGGTTTTATACTCCTGTTAAGTTTGCAACTTAAAATATTGTTTACTGAGTCATTTGTATCAATTTCTGTTTGTTACAGATTCTGAAATGGCTAATGACAATTTTACAGTGGCTGTTGCTGCACCAACCCGAACTGCTGTACCACCAGTAGAGAAATCGGGAAAATTCTCTGGTGTGAATTTCAAAGGATGGCAGCAACGGATATTTTTCTGGCTTACCACTCTTGGTCTGCAAAAATTTACCAATGAAGTAACTCCAGTGCCTTCTGCTGAAATGCCAGACAGAGAAAAATTCATGATTATTGAAGCATGGAAACAGGCAGACTTCCTATGTAAGGGCTACATTTTGAGTGCGTTAGAGGATGACTTATATAATGTCTATAGTGCAATGACAACTTCGAATGAATTGTGGGATGCACTTGAGAGGAAATATAAGACAGAAGATGCATGCTTGAAAAAGTTTGTGGTCGCAAAGTTTTTAGACTATAAAATGTCATATAGTAAATTTGTTGGATCACAAGTGCAGGAACTTCAACTTATTTTCCATGTTCTGATTGCTGAAGATATGGTAGTAAATGAAGCATTTCAAGTGGATGCAATGATCGAAAAGTTACCTCCTTCATGGAATGACTTCAAGAATTATTTAAAGCACAAACGTAAGGAAATGAAGCTTGAAGATCTTGTGATTCGGCTCAAGATTGAGGAAGATAACAAAACCGCCGAAAAGAAGTCTCGTAAGAGTTCGACAGTAATTGGAGTTAATATTGTTGAAGAAGCTCCTACCAAATACAAGAAGAGAAAGAAGTCCAACGGACAGAAGTCAGAACAGGCCAAGAAAAAGTTCAAGGGCAACTGTTACAATTGTGGTAAGGCTGGTCACAAGTCTTCTGTCGTGCTCCAAGAAAAGACAACGACAAAGACAAAGGCAAAGGCAAAAGCCAAGAAAACATCGTGGGAGAGATGGAAGATGCAGATGACCTGTGTGCAATGATCTTAGAGTGCAACTTAGTTGGAAATCCCAAGGAGTGGTTTCTCGACTCAGGTGCCACTCGACATATTTGCTCTGCGAAAGAAGCCTTTGCAACATACACTCCTGCTGAGGTTGATGAAGATTTGTTCATGGGAAACACAACAACATCAAGGATTGCAGGAACTGGGAAAGTAATGTTGAAGATGACATCCGACAAGGTGTTGACTCTGAACAACGTTCTGCACGTTCCTATTATTAGGAAGAATTTAGTTTATGCTGCACTACTCATTAAATATGGGTTCAAGTGTGTCCTAGTTAGTGACAAAGTTGTAATAAGTAAGAATGAGATGTTCTTAGGAAAATGCTACCTAACTGAGGGCCTCTTCAAACAGAATGTAATGGTTGTTGATGGTATTAATAAGAATTCTGCTTCTGTTTACTTATTGGAGTCAAATGATTTATGGCATGCCCGTTTGGGACATGTAAATTACAAAGCCTTGCGGAAATTGGTTACTTTAGAAGTATTGCCTGATTTTAAATGCGATAAATCAAAATGCGAAATTTGTGTGGAAAGTAAGTTTGTTAAACATCCTTATAAGTCTGTTGAAAGAAGTTCAAAACCTTTAGACTTAATTCACACAGATATATGCGATATAAAGTCGACACCATCTCGTGGTGGGAAAAAGTATTTTATAACTTTTATTGACGATTGCACTCGATTTTGTTATGTATATTTGCTTAATAGTAAGGATGAAGATATTGATGTATTTAAGCAATACAAAAATGAAGTGGAAAATCAATTGAATCTAAAGATAAAAATGATTCGATGTGATAGGGGTAGAGAATACGAATCTCCTTTTGCTGAGATATGTTTGGAATATGGTATTATCCATCAAACTACTACACCCTATACACCGCAGTCAAATGGTTTGGCTGAACAGAAGAACAGAACATTAAAGGAAATGATGAATGCTTTAATAATCAGTTCTGGTTCACCAAGAAATCTATGGGGAGAAGCTATCCTTATGGCTAACAAGATACTCAATAGGGTACCCCGTAGCAAAACACAGTCAATTCCATATGATTTATGGAAAGGAAGGAAACCCAACTTGAAATATTTCAAAGTGTGGGGGTGTCTTGCCAAGGTAGAAGTTCCTTTACCTAAGAGGGTGAAAATTGGACCCAAAACAGTGGATTGTGTATTTATTGGATATGCTGTGAACAGTAAGGCCTGCCGTTTTTGGTTCACAAATCTAATAATCCTGAAATTCATGTGAATACGGTAATTGAGTCAGATAAGGCTGAGTTCTTTGAACACATTTATCCGTATAAAACTAAATGTGAGTCGACAAGTGAAAGATCTAAATGACCACGGGAAGAATCAAAGGAAAATGCACAACTCGATGAAGATCCTAAGCGTAGTACTCGCCAATGGAAATCCACTTCTTTCAGACCAGATTTTGTGACATTTTTGCTTGAAAATGAACCTCCAACATTTAAAGCAGCTATGTCGTCATCTGAGTCAATCTATTGGAAAGAAGCAGTCAATAGTGAGATCGAATCAATTTTAAGTAATCATACTTAGGAATTGGCTGATCTTCCTCTAGGAAATAAACCTTTCGGATCAAAGTGGATCTTTAAAAGGAAAATGAAAGCTGATGGGACTATTGACAAATATAAGGCTAGACTTGTAGTCAAAGGATATAGACAAAAGGAAGGTCTGGACTACTTTGATACATACTCTCCAGTAACAAGGATAACATCAATTAGAATGTTAATAGCACTAGCGACAGTGCATGAGCTTAAAATCCACCAAATGGATGTAAAGACAGCCTTCTTAAATGGAGAGTTGGAGAAAGAAATTTACATGGAACAACCTGAAGGGTTTGTGGTTCCTGGTAAAGAAGATAAAGTGTGCAGACTTGTGAAGTCGCTTTATGGGCTCAAGCAAGCACCCAAACAATGGCATGCTAAATTTGACCAAACAATGTTGGCAAATGGATTCAAGATTAACGAATGTGATAAATGTGTTAACATTAAAAACGTTCTGAATCATGAAGTCATCGTTTGTTTGTATGTTGATGACATGTTAATAATGAGTAAAGACATTGACAATATAAATGCTACTAAGCGCATGCTGTCCAGCAAGTTCGATATGAAGGACTTAGGAGTTGCTGATTTGATCTTAGGGATCAAAATTCTCAAAACTCCTCAGGGACTAGCATTATCTCAATCTCATTATATTGAAAAAGTATTGGATAAGTTCAAGTACTTGAATTTCAATGTTGTCAAAACTCCAATTGATTTAAGCTTTACATTTCAAAAGAATGTAGGTGAAAGTGACTCTCAATTGGAATATGCCAGAGTGTTGGGATGTTTGATGTATATTATGAATTGTACGCGACTAGATATAGCATGTGCTATTAGCAAACTGAGTCGGTTCACTAGTAATCCAAATCAAACTCACTAGATGGCAATGAAAAGTGTGTTGGGTTATTTGAGCATACACAACACTATGCTTTGCATTATAATAAATATCCTGCTGTTATTGAAGGATATAGTGATGCAAATTGGATCACCGGGTCAAATGAAGTAAAATCCACAAGTGGTTATGTGTTTACACTTGGTGGAAGAGCAGTCTCTTGGAAATCATCCAAACAGACATGTATCGCTCGCTCCACAATGGAATCTGAATTCATTGCCTTAGATAAGGCCGGTGAAGAAGCTGAATGGCTCTGGAATTTCTTAGAGGATATTCCATTCTGGCCCAAACCTGTGGGACCTATTTGCATACATTGTGATAGTCAAACAACAATAGGTAGGGCAGGGAGCGTTATGTACAACGGGAAGTCTCGTCATATACGATGGAGACATAATACCGTAAGACAACTCCTTTCTAGTGAAATTATCACAATTGACTATGTGAAGTCAAGCGATAATGTGTCAGATCCACTAACGAAAGGCCTAGTGAGAGAGGCAGTTGAAAGATCATCTAAGGTAATGGGTTTACGGCTTAGGACAAGTCAACAGGGCGGTAACTCTATCTAGTAGACTGGAGATCCCAAGAGCTAGATTCAAGGAGAAAAACAAAGTTGTGACTGACAGTTCGACATTGTCAATCAACTCAATCCATTCTCATGATGAAGACAATGTTCAGGAACAAGGTTAAGACTTTAAGGCTTGTTAATGAGTTAATAAAGCTTAAAGTTTTTAATGATTTGCTAAGTTTGGCAGATTTGACCAAATAGTGTATCTACGAAATGACACGGTTAGAAATCACCTATGTGAGTGTGAAGTGTAAGCCGCTTCAAAAATAATTTTATGCCAAAAGTCTATTCTTTATACACTCATGAAACCAGGAGGTGTTCATGGCTGAAACGAACACAACCGTAAGAACCATAAACGGTAAAGAGTTAATTGTGTGACATATGGTTGTCTAGGTATACACCAAAGCTCGACGGTTCAAAGATATCGCATCTACTGATTGATCGAGTATATCCGACATATGTTCACTACGAAAAAACCAAGGGGAAACCTACTTATCCAGATGCAATTGATTCTTGCTTGTAAAGGACACACTCGTCCGTGCATTCCTTATGTTTTAAACATTCCCCATTAATGTGGGGGATTGTTGGGTATGTAGTAAGAGTTAATGGGAAATGGAGGGAAGATGAAAGAGGAACTTGAAAAGTTGAGAACTTGAAAAGTCCTCTTATGCTTTATTGAAAAGACATTGAAAAGACATTTGTCCCTCATAGGTGGTGGAAAGAAAAATAGGAGAGTTTAAATATAGAAACACTCCTATTAGTTGTTAAAAGGGTTGGAAAAAGGGACCCCTCTCGCGCCGTCGTCATCGTCGCTCGGCTCGGCTTCGGCTCCCATTTTATTTGAATTTCCTGCCGTTGGAAGTGACTGTTCTGAAAGGGTTGTAACTTTCAGAAACAACAATGACCATTTGAAAGGTTGCAAACTTTCATGAATGATCGTGTGGATTTTGAAAGGATTGCAACCTTTCGGAACCAGTTCCTCTTGCCTATAAATACATTGATTCCTCAGAATTATTCCTTACGAATTTTACTGATTTCTTCTTCTGCTTCTGCACAAAATTTCTTCGTGCAGTTTACTGCTGTTGAGTAGTTCGCTGACACCAGAGTTTTGGGTATCAATACACTGGTGATTGAGATATTTCAATCTTGGAGGACATATTCCAAATCAAACCTCGGATACTAGAGGGGAATAATTTCCTTAAGGGGACACTGCGGATTCAGTGGGCTTGATCTTTTTTCTGATTCTGTTTTTCCAGATTGTGGTACGTTTTTTACAGATTTTAGTTTTGTCAATTAATTTATGTTCATCTATTCTTGCTAGTTTATTAAACTTTGGTTACTTCGTGTTTCTGCAAAGTTTATCAAAATCAGTAATTCTGGTTTTTTATACACAAATTGATAACAGTTTCTAGATGCACATTGTTATGAGATCATATACAAGATTGACGAAAATATGGATTTCGAAAGGATTGTAAAAAGAACTCAATAATATTTCTCAAGGAATACATTCAAGTGATAATGCGTCAATTCATACACTATTTAACAACACGTTATAAGTACTAAGTCTAATTCAATTAGAAGGAAAGGAACAATTATCGATAAATATTTCAATAACAATTATTTATATTTTCTTGTGTAGCATGTAATAATAGATAATTGTTTTATTGAATGAAGCATCCATCATCGTGATTGAATTAGGTAGAATATATTTCGTTAAATGATCCTTACCGATAGATTGCAAATTTATTATTTTCACTTCTTTGTCTATGCAACAATTTTAAATTTGGAGTTAAGAATGTTATTCTTTAAAATTCTTTAAGGTTAGAATCTTCCCAAACATTTATAGTCATTTATTTTTTCACTCTATTATCTTGACATTAAGAATGATCTAATGTAATTGAGTAAGTACGTATTTATATTAATATATATTAAATATCAAAGACTTGGATTTGGACTTAGACTTGGCGCTTGGGCTTGGATCGGACCTTAAAATAAATTTTTTTATAAAGCTTAAATATATACTCTATAAATAACAATGATTTTATAAACAAGAATAGTATATATAAATGTAGTTTGATACAAACTGTACAAAATAGGTCAATAATTAAAGTGACCAAGAGAAAATATAACACAAGATAGAGATAATGATAGTTTATCTACACTCAATACTAATATTGTGATCATCATTTTTGAGAAATCTTTCCACAATATCTAGGCATGGTTACGAAACAGTATTCCTCCATGCTTCGTCAACAACTTCTTTTCTATCTTGTTTGAAAACGTCAGTAGCAATAATATGATGCACCGACCACATTTTCTCATTTATTAATCGTTGAATCTTGTCAAGTTGGTTACAAATTAATATACGAGTATTACGCTTGATACTTGAAATTGAAGCTTGAAGAATTGGTATGTACCATTTTTTTTTAAAAAAACCATATCTTTTAGGATAAGAATAATTCTTGTAAAAAGCCTACAGATACGTCAGCTTGAATTTGGGTGATTAGGCTTAAATAATTTTAGAATGAAGTTTCTAGATGCACATTGTTATGACATCATATATAAGATTGACAAAAATATAGTTTTCGTAAGGATTGTAAAAAGAACTGTCACGACCCGATTTATCAAGTCATGATGGCACCTACTATAACCCGCCNCCGCACCTCATCCACCATCCCTGCATGCAACATAAATTTAAGAATAGTTTTATTTAGGATAACATATATTTGAAAACCGAAAGTATTATTAAGAAAACTATATAAGAAAAGTTTTGGCTAGAGTCATTATTATATTTTGATTCATATATAAAATAACTATAGAAACTACCTGCATTGACCATTTCATCAACCCTCGTGTCAACTCTACGGTTCAAGACTGATTGCTCTACATCAATCCAAATAAAGCAACTGTCATACTTATGTTTGAACATGAATACAGGACCTTCCACAAGTTTTTCAATAAACGAATTTGACCCTCCAACAATAATTGGTACATATTGAGTCTTCAAAAAATTTTCTGTGTATTCAATGCACTTCAGACAGAAATCTTCGGCAGTGCAGTTTGAATCTGGCTCAATTTCACCTAAAAAATTGTGAAACAAAATAATTGTCAATTAATATTCACATTAAAATAAAGAAATCACAAAAAAATGTCTTTTTCAAATATGTATACCTAGCAAATAGTGTCGTATACCTTGTTTCTCAGCGTGTGTGATCTTGCTAGTCACGATTTCAAGTCCCTTATAAACTTGCATTTTGTCCGAGTTGATTATTTCTCCTCGAAAATGGGTGGCAAGGTCAATAGAGAGACGAGATTTTCCCGTTCCTGCACCACTTTCTTCTTGTTGAACTAGTTGTTGTTGATGATGAAAGTATTCATTTTAGCTACACATAAAATAAAATTATAATAATAATTAGTTTAAAATAGTAAATAATCTAATGAAAACCACTCATGCATACACTCATTCATTAAAAAATCTTTTAAATATAATATTAACTTGAAAAATGTATAGATATGTCAACTTGAATTTTGGTAATGACAACTAAATAATTTTAGGATAAACTTAACAAATGTACATTGTTTGAAGATCGCATATAATCGGACAATTATAGTAAAAATGTGATTATGAACTTATGAATTGGTATGTACCATTTTTTTTTAAAAAAACCATATCTTTTAGGATAAGAATAATTCTTGTAAAAAGCCTACAGATACGTCAGCTTGAATTTGGGTGATTAGGCTTAAATAATTTTAGAATGAAGTTTCTAGATGCACATTGTTATGACATCATATATAAGATTGACAAAAATATAGTTTTCGTAAGGATTGTAAAAAGAACTGTCACGACCCGATTTATCAAGTCATGATGGCACCTACTATAACCCGCCAGCAGGTAAGCCAACCCGTAACCCGGAACAACAAATAATGGGTCTGAGGGTAGAAATTAAACAAGAGTAGGCAAATAACAATATAAACAGGCGGATGCAAACCAAAAACATATCTACAAATAAAGATCCCTCCCAGAACTTGGAAGTCACTAGTACAGAGCTACTACTAAATGAGTACAAGTCCCAAAACTGGACAACAGAGACTGGACTGTCTCGAAAGGAAAAAGACAAGTCTATATATACAGATGGAGACTTAAATAGTACAAAACGCCGTGTGCTCACCCCCGTCTCCGGATAAGTCTACTCCAAGCTCGATCAACGCTG
>NC_064282.1:85438627-85459086 GCF_019186545.1 Solanum stenotomum | reverse complement strand
GATATTTCGGACTCAATGGTGAAGGCGGAATTTCCATTTGGAGCTCGCTTCGACGAAAAGTGGGTCCCACACCCAGTATCATTTGAGCCAGATTCCACAATTGCTATCTAAAGTCTCGGGAAGTGAACAAAGGGTCGTTCTAGACCAAAATCGATCTTCCGAAGCTAACCTAGCTGTCAGAATTTTCATCTGAGCACGTCTTCCAAGAAGGTTGACCAAAGTCAACTTTTCAAGTTATAAAAATCTCCAAAACAGGAGAACGGGCCTAAAACCCAAACGAACGACCAGGCGACCGAACAGTCAGTGCCAGCAAGTCATAAATGACTTGGGGTCGCTACAGGAACGCTCTAAACGATGAAATGAATTCTTTAATTTAAAAATGACCTGGAGGGTCATTACAATATCCACTACTAAAAGAACTTCGTCCGCGAAAGTAAGAGTCAAGAAGTACCTGAGTGCTCAAATAAGCCGGGGAACTGTGCCCGCATCTCATGCTCGATCTCCCAGGTAGCCTCCTCAACTGGACGATGTCTCCAATGTACCTTAACAACAGGAATGGCTCTCGAGCGCAATCTCCTCACATCTCTGGCTAGAATGGCAACTGGCTCCTCTACAAATGTCAAACGATCATCCAACTCGACTGCATCATACTGGAGCACATGAGACTCATCAGGAACATACCGCCGCAACATCGAGACATGACAAACTGGGTGGATGGCTGAAAATGCTGGAGGTAGGGCCAACTCATAAGCAACCTCCCCAACTGTCCGGAGTATCTCAAATGACCCAATGATCCTTACCGATAGATTGCAATTTATTATTTTCTCTTCTTTGTCTATGCAGCAATTTTAAATTTGGAGTTAAGAATGTTATTCTTTAAATTTCTTTAAGGTTAGAATCTTCCCAAACATTTATAGGCATTTATTTTTTCACTCTATTATCTTGACATTAAGAATGATCTCATGTAATTGTGTAAGTACGTATTTATATTAATATACATTAAATATAAAAGTCTTGGATATGGACTTGGACTTCGCTCTTGGGCTTGGATCGGACCTTAAAATAAATATTTTTATAAAGTTTAAATATATACTCTATAAATAACAATGATTTTACAAACAAGAATAGTATATGTATCTGTAGTTTGATACAAACTGTACAAAATAAATCAAAAATTAAAGTGACCAATAGAAAAAATAAAACAAGTTAGATATAATGATAGTTTTTGTACATTCAATACCAATATTGTGATCATCATTTTTGAGAAATCGTTCCACAATATCTAGGCAAGGTTGTAAAACAGTATTCCTCCATGCTTCGTCAACAACTTCTTTTCTATCTTCTTTGAAAACGTCAGTAGCAATAATATGATGCACCGACCACATTTTCTCATTTATTAATCGTTGAATCTTGTCAAGTTGGTTACAAATTAATATACGAGTATTACGCTTGATACTTGAAATTGAAGCTTGAAGAATCATCTTCTTTGAGTCATCATCTCTGTCTATATTTTTTTCTTCCCTTAAATATTTGTCCATTTCAGGTACACCAATGGACCGTCGAATTCCCTTAAATATTTCATCAATCCTCATGTCAACTCTACGGTTCAAGAGAGATTGCTATACATCAATCCAAATAAAGCAACTGTCATACTTATGTTTAAACACGAATACAGGGTCTTCCACAAGTTTTTCAATAAACGAATTTGACCCTCCAACAATAATTGGAACACATTGAGTCTTCAAAATTTTTTCTTTGTATTCAATGCACTTCAGACAGAAATATTCGGCCATGAAGTTGGAATGTGGGTCAATTTCACCTAAAAAATTGTGAAACAAAATAATTGTCAATTAATATTCACATTAAAATAAAGAAATCATAAAAACATGTCTTTTTCAAATTTGTATACCCAGCAAATAGTGTCGTATACCTTGTTTCTCAGCGTGTGTGATCTTGTTGGTCACGATTTCAAGTCCCTTATAAACTTGCATTTTGTCCGATATGATTATTTCTCCTCGAAAATGGGTGGCAAGGTCAACAGAGACGAGATTTTCCCGTTCCTGTTGCTCCCATTATGAACACCACTTTCTTCTTGTTGAACTAGTTGTTGTTGATGATGAAAGTATTCATTTTATCTACACATAAAATAAAATTATAATAATAATTATTTTAAAATAGTAAATAATCTAATGAAAACCACGCATGCATACACTCATTCATTAAAAAATCTTATAAATATAAGGTTAAAAAGTAGAAACCTTGTTTGAGATGTAATAAACTATGTAAAATAATATATTTTTCTTAATGGTGGTTAAGAAAGAGATTGCATTGAGCATTTATAGTAAAATGTATTTGTGGACATATTAATTATCATACCATATTCAGAATTACTGATATCTTTTAGGATAAGATCAATGACTTTTGAAAAATATATAGATCTGTCAGCTTGAATTTTGGTAATGACAAGTAAATATTTTTAGGATAAACTTAACAAATGTACATTGTTTGGAGATCGCATATAACCGGACAATTATAGTAAAAACGTCATTTTGAACTTATGAATTGGTATGTACCAATTTTTTTTTTAAAAACCGTATCTTTTAGGATAAGAATAATTCTTGTAAAAGCCTACAGATACGTCAACTTGAATTTGGGTGATTAGGCTTAAATAATTTTAGAATGAAGTTTCTTGATGCACATTGTTATGAGATCATATACAAGATTTATAGGCATTTATTTAGAGTTAAGTATGTTATTCTTTAAATTTCTTTCAGGTTAGAATCTTCCCAAACATTTATAGGCATTTATTTTTTCACTCTATTATCTTGACATAAAGAATGATCTCATGTAATTGTGTAAGTACGTATTTATATTAATATATATTAAATATAAAAGACTTGGATACGGACTTGGACTTCGCGCTTGGGCTTGGATCGGACCTTAAAATAAATATTTTTATGAAGCTTAAATATATACTCTATAAATAACAATGATTTTACAAACAAGAATAGTATATGTATCTGTAGTTTTATACAAACTGTACAAAATAGGTCAAAAATTAAAGTGACCAAGAGAAAAAATAAAACAAGTTAGAGATAATGATAGTTTTTGTACACTCAATACTAATATTGTGATCATCATTTTTAAGAAATCTTTCCACAATTTTTTTTTTAAAAACCTTATCTTTTAGGATAAGAATAATTCTTGTAAAAAGCCTACAGATACGTCAGCTTGAATATGGGTGATTAGGCTTAAATAATTTTAGAACGAAGTTTCTAGATGCACATTGTTATGAGATCATATACAAGATTGACAAAAATATAGATTTCGTAAGGATTGTAAAAAGAACTCAATAATATTTCTGAAGGAATACATTCAAGTGATAATGCGTCAATTCATACACTATTTAACAACACGTCATAAGTGCTAAGTCTAATTCAATTAGAAGGGAAGGAACAGTTATAGATAACTGTTTCAATTATAATTATTTATATTTCCTTGTGCAGCATGTAATAATAGATAACTGTTTTATTGAAAGAAGCGTCCATCATCGTGATTGAATTAGGTAGAATATATTTCCATAAATGATCCTTACCGATAGATTGCAAGTTTATTATTTTCTCTTCTTTGTCTATGCAGCAATATTAAATTTAGAGTTAAGAATGTTATTCTTTAAATTTATTTAAGGTTAGAATCTTCCCAACCATTTATAGGCATTCATTTTTTCACTCTATTATCTTGACATTAAGAATGATCTCATGTAATTGTGTAAGTACGTATTTATATTAATATATATTAAATATAAAAGACTTGGATATGGACTTGAACTTCGCGCTTGGGCTTGGATCGGACATTAAAATAAATATTTTTATAAAGCTTAACTATATACTCTATAAATAACAATGATTTTACAAACTAGAATAGTATATGTATCTGTAGTTTGAATTAAATTGTACAAAAATAGGTCAAAAATTAAAGTGACCAAGAGAAAAAATAAAACAAGTTAGAGATAACGATAGTTTTTGTACACTAAATACTAATATTGTGACCATCATTTTTGAAAAATCTTTCCACAATATCTAGGCAAGGTTGTAAAACAGTATTCCTCCATGCTTCGTCAACAACTTCTTTTCTATCTTCTTTGAAAACGTCAGTAGCAATAATATGATGCACCAACCACATTTTCTCATTTATTAATCGTTGAATCTTGTCAAGTTGGTTACAAATTAATATACGAGTATTACGCTTGATACTTGAAATTGAAGCTTGAAGAATCATCTTCTTTGAGTCATCATCTCTGTCTATATTTTTTTCTTCCCTTAAATATTTGTCCATTTCAGGTACACCAATGGACCGTCTGATTCCTTTGGTGTAATATGCATTTGGAATGAAAAACTGCCGCACCTCATCCACCAGCCCTGCAAGCAACATAAATTTAAGAATAGTTTTATTTAGGTGAATATATATTTGATAACCGAAAGTATTATTAAGAAAACTATATAAGAAAAGTTTTGGTTAGAGTCATTATTATATTTTGATTCATATAGAAAATAGATACAAAAACTACCTGCATTGACCATTTCATCAATCCTCATGTCAACTCTACGGTTCAAGAGAGATTGCTATACATCAATCCAAATAAAGCAACTGTCATACTTATCTTTGAACATGAATACAGGGTCTTCCACAAGTTTATCAATAAACGAATTTGACCCTCCAACAATAATTGGAACACATTGAGTCTTCAAAAATTTTTCTATGTATTCAATGCACTTGAGACAGAAATCTGCAGCCGTGAAGTTGGAATCTGGGTCAATTTCACCTAAAAAATTGTGAAACAAAATAATTGTCAATTAATATTCACATTAAAATAAAGAAATCACAAAAACATGTCTTTTTCAAATATGTATACCTAGCAAATAGTGTCGTATTCCTTATTTCTCAGCGTGTGTGATCTTGTTGGTCACGATTTCAAGTCCCTTATAAACTTGCATTTTGTCCGAGTTGATTATTTCTCCTCCAAAATGGGTGGCAAGGTCAACAGAGAGATGAGATTTTCTCGTTCCTGTTGCTCCCATTATGAACACCACTTTCTTCTTGTTGAACTAGTTGTTGTTAATGATGAAAGTATTCATTTTAGCTACACATAAAATAAAATTATAATAATAATTAGTTTAAAATAGTAAATAATCTAATGAAAACCACTCATGCATACACTCATTCATTAAAAAATCTTATAAATATAAGGTTAAAAAGTAGAAACCTTGCTTGAGATATAATAAACTATGTAAAATAATATATTTTTCTTGATGGTGGTTAAGAAAGAGATTGCATTGAGCATTTATAGTAAAATGTATTTGTGGACTTATTAATTATCATACCATATTCAGAAATACTGATATCTTTCAGGATAAGATCAATGACTTTTGAAAAATGTATAGATATGTCAACTTGAATTTTGGTAATGACAAGTAAATAATTTTAGGATAAACTTAACAAATGTACATTGTTTGGAGATTGCATATAACTGAACAATTATAGTAAAAATGTGATTATGAATTTATGAATTGGTATGTACCAATTTTTTTTAAAAAAACCATATCTTGTAGGATAAGAATAATTCTTGTAAAAAGCCTACAGATACGTCAGCTTGAATATGGGTGATTAGGCTTAAATAATTTTAGAACGAGGTTTCTTGATGCACATTGTTATGCGATCATATACAAGATTGACAAAAATATAGATTTCGTAAGGATTGTAAAAAGAACGCAATAATATTTCTGAAGGAATACATTCAAGTGATAATGCGTCAATTCATACACTATTTAACAACACGTCATAAGTGCTAAGTCTAATTCAATTAGAAGGGAAGGAACAGTTATAGATAACTGTTTCAATTATAATTATTTATATTTCCTTGTGCAGCATGTAATAATAGATAACTGTTTTATTGAATGAAGCGTCCATCATCGTGATTGAATTAGGTAGAATATATTTCCTTAAATGATCCTTACCGATAGATTGCAAGTTTATTATTTTCTCTTCTTTGTCTATGTAGCAATATTAAATTTAGAGGTAAGAATGTTATTCTTTAAATTTATTTAAGGTTAGAATCTTCCCAAACATTTATAGGCATTTATTTTTTCACTCTATTAGCTTGACATTAAGAATGATCTCATGTAATTGTGTAAGTACGTATTTATATTAATATATATTAAATATAAAAGACTTGGATATGGACTTGAACTTCGCGCTTGGGCTTGGATCGGACCTTAAAATAAATATTTTTATAAAGCTTAAATATATACTCTATAAATAACAATGATTTTACAAACTAGAATAGTATATGTATCTGTAGTTTGAATTAAATTGTACAAAAATAGGTCAAAAATTAAAGTGACCAAGAGAAAAAATAAAACAAGTTAGAGATAATGATAGTTTTTGTACACTAAATACTAATATTGTGACCATCATTTTTGAAAAATCTTTCCACAATATCTAGGCAAGGTTGTAAAACAGTATTCCTCCATGCTTCATCAACAATTTCTTTTCTATCTTCTTTGAAAACGTCAGTAGGAATAATATGATGCACCAACCACATTTTCTCATTTATTAATCGTTGAATCTTGTCAAGTTGGTTACAAATTAATATACGAGTATTACGCTTGATACTTGAAATTGAAGCTTGAAGAATGTCACGCCCCGTGCTACCCCGAAGACGCGGACACGAGACCTAGGACCACAAGTGATCCCAAGCTAACCCTGTTGGCATGATCATGAGCATACTAAAGATAATAAACTGATGCGGAAGCTAAATCATAAATAAATCTGAAAAGATGGGGAATACCCATATACTATAGCTGAATATATCAAATCTGAGAGTTTAATACAAAAGAAATATCAAACTCAAAACACTGAGCTGAATCTAACTATGTCTGAAATAAGCCTCTAAACTGACTAGAAATGTTGGGACATGCCCCAACTAGGTTTAGCAAAACTGAAACTAAAGACTAAAAGCGATAAAGATAAACATGTCACTAGTCCTCGAAGAATGAGGACTCACCACTGATGCTGCTGAACTGAAGATCGAGAACCGATCTAAGCGTGATCTGGATACTGAGAACCTGAACCTACATCACGAGAAGATGTAGCGCACGTATGCGTCAGTACTTGAAAGGTACTGAGCAGGCAGGATAGAGTAAAGCTGAAAGAACATATAACTGAACAAAGCAATAAAGCAATGAAATAATCTGAACATGATATAGATACTGAATACTGAGCTAACTGAATGCAATGACCAATTTATAACATGTTGACTGAATACTGAATGAATTGTAAATGTGGTCAATGCAATAGAGTCTGACTAAACTGTGGGAGCTGCTAATAACCAACATAAAACCACATGAGCTAAATGTGGAGTCCGATGTATATGCCCCATCGAGAGGACCCAATATACCCTGCCAGAGGTATAAAGGCATGCTGGCGTGATCACTAAGCTGATGTTGCCCACAGAGGGGACTTACACCTACGTGGCTCGTAGTTCTGGGACTATATGGGTACGCTGAAACCCTAGTCCAACTCGGTATTATGCTACTCCCAATGTATTAAGTAGTTAATTGGTTCTGACTGAATTTCTGTAAATACTGGATAGCTCAAACTGAACATGCAAACTGAGAATGCAACAATTAATCTGATAATGATGCATTCATAAACTGAGGCATGTAAAACTGAATACTGAAATATCTGACCTAGCATGTGTAATTTAAGAACTAAAGAAATACATAGCTAGGGTTCTGAAATTCATGCGATAAACTGAGCAATAACATGATAATTTGATTTGGAACATTTAAATAAATAATTCATGATGATCTGCTGTAATTCTAGAAACCCTAGGTCTGTTCATAATCATGGAATCAAGAATCCGACTGAATTCTAGGGACCTAATGGGTGAAAGGAACCCACTAGTGAAATCTCACATACCTGGTGACGAATTCCACGAAGAAATCTTTCGATTTTAGGGCTGGAACTGAAGGAACCTCACTGCGTTCTTGACCTTTTTCTCCTCTTCTGCTTCTAATTTTCTATGTTTTGATTAATGATTTTGACTAAGGTAAGTTCTAATTATGTTTCTAGGTTTAAACTGATTAAAACCCCATGATTTAGGGTCTAAACGACGTATCTTAGGGGTTAAACGAAATAGGAAAAGACCAAAAGACCCCTGAATTAACTGTTGTCGGAGTGATCGACGGAATGGACTGACGGTCCGTCAATCAATCGACGGCCCGTCGATTGGGTCCGTAGGTCGAGTCTGCCCAACAGGGCTTCAGTAAAACGGGCATAACTTTTTACTCGGAGGTCGGAATTTAGTAAACTTGGTGGCGTTGGAAATATAATTCAATTATCTATCTAACCATAGGTAATGAGACACATAATTCATTTTGTGCTAAGAATTATGACCATCTGAAGTTGACCCATCAGAATTTTCAGCTAACTGGCTGCTAACCTTTGATCTACAGTCAGACCTACGGACCGTGGATCGAACGACGGTCCGTACTGGTCAACAATAGTTCATGTCAGAGGCTGGGTATAGGAGGTCTTGATCCACGGACACAGACCACGGAACGTGGTTTGATCTACGGACCGTGGGTCTGTCCGTGAGTCGAGACTTCATCAATTTTCTGAGCTGGCTGAGGAGGGGTTGTAGTGGCGAACCACGGACCACCAGCACAGACCGTGGTCTGACCTACGGTCCGTGGATGGCAACTGTGGGTTGCACCTGCAACTTTCTCAAAATATGTATTTTTGGTCTGTTTCGGATACGGGGTGTTACATTGAATCATCTTCTTTGATTCATCATCTCTGTCTATATTTATTTCTTCCCTTAAATATTTGTCCATTTCAGGTACACCAATGGACCGTCTGATTCCTTTGGTGTAATTTGCATCTGGAATGAAAAATTGCCACACCTCATTCACCAGCCCTGCATGCAACAAAAATTTAAGAATAGTTTTATTTAGGTGAATATATATTTGAAAACCGAAAGTATTATTAAGAAAACTATATAAGAAAAGTTTTAGTTAGAGTCATTATTATATTTTGATTCATATATAAAATAGCTACAAAAACTACCTGCATTGACCATTTCATCAACCCTCGTGTCAACTCTACGGTTCAAGACTGATTGCTCTACATCAGTCCAAATAAAGCAACTGTCATACTTTTGTTTGAACATGAATACAGGGTCTTCCACAAGTTTTTCAATAAACGAATTTGACCGTCCAACAATAATTGGAACACATTGAGTCTTCAAAATTTTATCTATGTATTCAATGCTCTTCAGACAGAAATCTTTGGCCCTGAAGTTGGAATCTGGGTCAATTTCACCTAAAAAATTGTGAAACAAAATAATTGTCAATTAATATTCACATTAAAATAAAGAAATCACAAAAACATGTCTTTTTCAAATATGTATACCTAGCAAATAGTGTCGTATACCTTACTTCTCCACGTGTGTGATCATGTTGGTCATGATTTCAAGTCCCTTATAAACTCGCATTTTGTCCGAGTTGATTATATTTCCTCGAAAATGGGTGGCAAGGTCAACAGAGAGACGAGATTTTCCCGTTCCTGTTGCTCCCATTATGAACACCACTTTTTTCTTGTTGAACTTGTTGTTGTTGATGATGAAAGTATTCATTTTAGCTACACATAAAATAAAATTATAATAATAATTAGTTTAAAATAGTAAATAATCTAATGAAAACCACTCATGCATACACTCATTCATTAAAAAATCTTATAAATATAAGGTTAAAAAGTAGAAACCTTTCTTGAGATGTAATAAACTATGTAAAATAATATATTTTTCTTGATGGTGGTTAAGAAAGAGATTGCATTGAGCATTTATAGTAAAATGTATTTGTGGACTTATTAATTATCATACCATATTCAGAAATACTGATATCTTTTAGGATAAGATCAATGACTTTTGAAAAATGTATAGATATGTCAACTTGAATTTTGGTAATGACAAGTAAATAATTTTAGGATAAACTTAACAAATGTATGTTGTTTGGAGATTGCATATAACCGGAAAATTATAGTAAAAATGTGATTATGAACTTATGACTTGGTATGTACCATTT
The DNA here is from genome assembly GCF_019186545.1 of Solanum stenotomum. Taxonomy (NCBI): domain Eukaryota; kingdom Viridiplantae; phylum Streptophyta; class Magnoliopsida; order Solanales; family Solanaceae; genus Solanum; species Solanum stenotomum. The sequence goes on along the minus strand of NC_064282.1, from coordinate 85,448,941 downwards.
TTTTAAAAAAAACCATATCTTTTAGGATAAGAATAATTCTTGTAAAAAGCTGACAGATACGTCAGCTTGAATTTGGGTGATTAAGCTTAAATAATTTTAGGATGAAGTTTCTAGATGCATACTGTTACGAGATCACATACAAGATTGACGAAAATATGGATTTCGTAAAGATTGTAAAAAGAACTCAATAATATTTCTGAAGGAATACATTCAAGTGATAATGTGTCAATTCATACACTATTTAACAACACGTCATAAGTGCTAAGTCTAATTCAATTAGAAGGGAAGGAACAATTATTGATAACTATATCAAATACAATTATTTATATTTCTTTGTGTAGAATGTAATAATAGATAACTGTTTTATTGATTGAAGCATCCATCATCGTGATTTAATTAGGTAGAATTTATTTCCTTGAATGATCCTCACCGACAGATTGCAAATTTATTATTTTATTTTCTTTGTCTATGCATCAATTTTAAATTTGGAGTTAAGATTGTTATTCTTTAAAATTCTTTAAGGTTAGAATCTTCCCAAACATTTATAGGCATTTATTTTTTCACTCTATTATCTTGACATTAAGAATGATCTCATGTAATTGTGTAAGTACATATTTATATTAATATATATTAAATATAAAAGACTTGGATTTGGCCTTGGACTTCGCGCTTGGGCTTGGATTGGACCTTAAAATAAATATTTTTATAAAGCTTAAATATATACTCTATAAATAACAATGATTTTACAAACAAGAAAAGTATATATATCTGTAGTTTGATGTCACGACCCAAAAATGGATGTGATGGCACTCGTCGTATTCCACCAAGGCAAGTCAGCCTAAAACCCAGTCATTTCTATAAAGTGCGGAAATAAAGCAAAGTTCAATAACAATTACTATTACGAAAACAAGTCAACTTAATTCAATCCCCAAAACCTGGTTGTCACGTGCACAAGCCTCTAATGTAAATACTAGAATTGAAATAAAATATGCAAGTCTCAAATGATGTCGTCTTTCAAGTAAAAACAAAATCATAAACAGGAGTAAGGAGGTTCGCTGAGATGACAAACAGCTACCTCTCAAATCTCCACAGAAAGGCTCGGAAACGAAGAGAATGAAAGGTATCACGAAGATCCGGGCTCGTAACCTACAAAAGATTGTAGAAGCAAGAGGTGAGTACCAAACCACACGGTACTCAACAAGCAAATCTCTAAACACAAGCTAAGGGTACAGAATACGGGTACTCCTTACACCCCATCCTAACCTCCATAACTACAACCTGCATAAAACCAACCCAACCTAGCAATTTACAGTTTACAAAGCATACATCTCAACAATAGCACTCTAACAGATCATATATTCTCAATAACACCTCAATATTCGTCAATAACCAATTTCACAGAAAGGCACTCACAAGATCAGCAACACACAAGATCAAGTTCATCAATAATAAAAATGTGCAATGCAATGAAATGCAATGTCAAGTATAGTGATGCATGTCTGACCTAATGATACACACCCGCTGTCTCTCAGTCCGGGACCCATGGGGGACATATCTGTCCATGCATCCATCGCGGCGCGCGATACGACCCTCGATAATAGTAACCATCGCGGCGCGCGATACGTCCCTCGAAATATAGTATCCATCGCGGCGCGCGATACGACCCTCGATAATGGTACATCCTCTTATCACGTAACACTTATCACAACCATGTCTCAGAACAATGCAAATGACATGTTCACACAAATAATGAGAAGATGACCAATTTAACATCAATGTACAATTCACAACAATACAATCGTGACACAACATCAATAATTAAACAACAAGCCTTTTTATTACCCTTTTTCCATCATTAGAATTTTTCAACATGGACAAGTCAACCCATCACCAATTCTCATTACTCCCAAACATATACCACAAGGAAATACACGAATTCCATACGCTTAGCAAGGGTTTAGAAATCCACTTGCCTCAAATAACCGAACAATCACTCTGAGACTTGAGCCTTCCCTTTTCGTTGAACTTCCAAATCAATGCAATCTATTCAAGTACATAGTCACAATAAGATTCCGAAACTAACAACACTCATGTCACTATAGGTCTAGTCTGAACCCAAAAAAAATCACTCAAATATATAGTCAAGTTCCTAATCTTAATGTCAATTAACATTCCAACTTTCATACTTCTCAAATTTTCAAGCCTAGGGTAAGTCTCAATATATCAATAACTTAGTTTATAATGTAGTAAGTAACTCCAAAAAAAATTGCTTTCTGATCATTAACCACCCATTATATAAATCCAATATTACCTAATGATTACCCATAATCATTATCCAATGATTACATTAGCCATTAACAATTTTCCACCCAGAAAACGTTAGCACAGGTTATTAAATTCAATTTCTCTTGTTTCTCTATCTAAGCCAATATTGTTATAATAATAGTAATAATAGATTAAATGGAAACATATATCCAGTAGTTACCGTGTCAGTAACTCAGCTTTGAGAAACCTAATGTATAAATCTTTAAGCCTAACTACAAGCATATATACCGATAATCACCGACCTCTTCTATAAGTATATTAACCTCAAATGATTTTCCATTATAATGAATCAATGATGGGACATAATCATTGCTCAAATTACATATTTTATCCATTACTATTATTCCCTCGAGTCCAATTACACTACCGGTTATTGATTTCTCTTCTATAACCAATATTATAATAATAACATTAATATAGTTCATATCAATATATACAATACAACAAGATGGTTGGCAATTTTGATGACTTACCTGAAGTACACACGCAATACCCTCGCCGAAACCCTACGCCCTTTTCTTCTTTTCCTTTTTCAGTTATGACTCAAATATTAAATCCCAAATAATTTAATTCATTTTAACCCATGGTCAAGTGGTATAGAGTCTTTAATAAATGATCACTTTAACCCACTAACTATCGATTAATTAACTTAAGTTAAATGAATAGTTCAAAATTTCCAAATCAACTTCACCGACTAATCAAAAATTACTCGAGTCAACTATTGAGAGGGGTATAAACGGAAATTTTATGTAAATTTCTAAAAATGACAATCCGGGTCATTACATTATCCACCACTAAAAATCATGTTCGTCCTCGAACATAAGGTGAAAGAAAGTACCTGAAGCTTCAAAAAGCTGAGGATATCTGGCACGCATATCAGACTCTGTCTCCCAAGTTGCCTCTCCCACTGATCGGTGCTTCCATTGCACCTTCACTGAAGCAATCTCCTTGGTCCTAAGCTTTCGAACCTGCCTATCCAATATAGCTATAGGTTCCTCTTCAAATGTCAAGTCTGGACCCAACTCCACTGAATCGAGTGAAAGCACATGTGACTCATCCGGAATATACTTCCGAAGCATAGAGACATGGAAAACAGGATGAACTGCCGACAAACTAGGTGGCAAGGCCAACTTATAGGCCACCTCTCCCACTCGACTCAAAATCTCAAAAGGTCCAATGAATCTAGGGCTAAGCTTGCCCTTCTTGCCGAACCGCATCACACCCTTCATAGGTGACACTCTAAGCCAAACATGATCGCCCTCCATAAACACTAAGGCTCTAACTCTCCGGTCTACATAACTCTTCTGTCGACTCTGGGCTGTCAACAGTCTATACTGAATCCTACGGACTTGCTCCATAGCATCTCTAAGCAAGTCAGTATCCAAAGAGTCCATTTCTGCCGAATCAAACCTACCGATCGGAGACCTACATCGTCTGCCATATAACGCCTCAAATGGGGCCATCTGAATACTAGAGTGATAACTATTATTGTAGGCAAACTCTGCTAAGGGTAAATGTCGATCCCATCTAGCACCAAAATCGATCACACATGCTCGGAGCATGTCCTCCAACACCTGAATCGTCCGCTCGGACTGACCATCTGTCTGAGGGTGAAAGGCTGTACTCATATCTAGCTGAGTACCCAAACCATGTTGTAATGCCTTCCAAAAGTGAGAAGTAAATAGTGAACCTCGATCTGATATAATAGAAACAGGAACTCCATGTAGTCGCACAATCTGACTGATATATAGCTCGGCTAACTTCTCAGCCGTATATTTCACCTGAACCGGAATGAAGTGGGCAGACTTGGTCAGCCTGTCAACAACAACCCAAATGGAGTCATAACCACCCACTGTGGTAGGCAAACGCACAACAAAGTCCATAGTGATCCGCTCCCACTTCCAAGTAGGAATAGGCATCCTCTGAGATACACCCCAGGACGCTGGTGCTCACACTTGACCTGTTGACAAGTCAAACACCTAGAAATAAAGTCTGAAATATCTTTCTTCATCCCACACCACCAGTAATGCTTACTAAGATCATGATACATCTTCGCTGCTCCCGGATGGATAGAATATCGGGAACAATGGGCCTCTTCAAGAATCAGTCTAGTCAACTCTCCCGTCTTGGGCACACAAATCCTGCCTCCGATCCTCAAGACACCGTCACAATCAAGGACAGCCTCCTTGGCTTCCCCTCTCAATTCTCTGTCTCGAATGAGACATAACTTCTCATCATCAAATTGATGCGCACGGATCTGCTCGACTAAAGAAGACCGAGCCTCAATAAAAGCAATCATCCCATCACTTTCCTCTGAGATCTGCAACCGGACAAGACTATTAGCTAACATCTGAACATCTTTAGCCAATGGTCTCTCCTCAATACTAACTGCTGCAAGACTTCCCATGCTAGGAGTCTTCCTACTCAGAGCATAGGCAACAACATTGGCCTTCCCCGGATGATATAGAATGGTCACATCATAGTCTTTCAACAACTCAAGCCACCTACACTGCCTCAAGTTCAGATCCCTCTGACTAAAGATATACTGAAGACTCCGATGATCAGTAAAGATCTCACAATGCACCCCATACAAATAATGACGCCATAACTTAAGGACAAATACTACAGCCGCCAACTCCAAATCATGAGTAGGGTAGTTCTTCTCATGGGACTTCAATTGCCTAGAAGCATAAGCAATCACTTTCCCCTTCTGCATCAATACACCACCCAATCTGACTCCTGAAGCATCATAATATACAGTAAAGTCTACACCCTCCTTAGGTAGAGTCAACACAGGAGCCGAAGTCAACAAAGTCTTGAGCTTTTGAAAACTCTCCTCACACTCATCAGACCACTGAAAACCCATACCCTGTCAAGTCAATCTAGTAAATGGAGCTCCAATAGTAGAGAAACTCTGAAAAAATCATCGATAATAACCTGCCAATCCCACAAAACTCCTAATCTCGGTAGGAGAAGTAGGTCACGTCCAGCCTCTAACTGCCTCAATCTTGGCCGGATCTACTCTAATACCCTCCTTGGACACCACGTGTCCCAAGAATGCCACAGAATTAAGCCAGAACTCACAATTTGAGAACTTGGCATACAACTTCTCTTCCCTCAATCTCTGAAGTACAATTCTCAAGTGTCGGACATGGTCATCCTCGGTCCTGGAGTAAACCAAAATGTCATCGATGAAGACAATCACAAAAGAATCAATGTATGGTCGAAACACCCCGTTCATCAACTCCATAAAAGCTGCAGGGGCATTAGTCAACCCAAAGGACATCACTAAGAACTCATAATGCCCATACCGAGTCCGAAAAGCTGTCTTAGGGATATCTGATGCCCTAATCTTCAACTGATGATACCCAGACCTCAAATCAATCTTAGAGAACAAAGATGCCCCATGTAGCTGATCAAACAAGTCATCAATACGCGGAAGAGGATACTTATTTTTCACTGTTACCTTGTTTAACTGTCTATAATCAATACACATCCTCATAGTCCCATCCTTCTTCTTCACAAACAACACAGGGGCACCCCAAGGTGACACACTAGGGCAAATAAACCCCATACTCAATAAATCCTGCAACTGATCCTTCAACTCTTTCAACTCTGCTGGAGCCATACGGTAGGGAGGAATAGAAATAGGCTTAGTGCTCGGCTCCAAATCAATAGCAAAATCAATATCCCTATCGGGAGGAACACCTGGAAGATCAGAAGGGAATACATCGAGAAACTCCTAAACTACGGGAACAAAATCTATGGAAGGTGGTTCAACACTGGTGTCCCGAATAAAAGCTAAGTAAGACAAACACCCTCTCTCCACCAATCTCTGAGCACGGATAAAAGAAATGACCTTGCTAGGATAAGAGCCATTAGCACCCTTCCACTCAACCCTCGGAAGACCAAGCATTGCTAAAGTCACAGTCTTAGCATTACAATCAAGGACAACATGATAAGGAGAAAGCCAATTCATACCCAAGATAACATCAAAGTCTACCATCCCCAGAATGATTAAATCTACCCAAGTGTCATACCCCGCTAGAGAAACAAGACAAGATCGATACACTCGATCCACCACTAAGGGTTCACCCACGGGTGTAGAAACACGAATAGGTACAGTCATGCTATCACATATCATATCAAATTCAGCAGCAAAATAGGTGGACACATAAGAGAATGTAGACCCTGGATCAAACAATACAGATGCAGATCGATGGCATACTGGGATGATACCTGTAATAACAGCATCAGAAGTCTCCGCTTTGGGTCTCCACGGAAAAGCATAACAGTGGCCCTCTCGGCCACCTCCAGCCTGGGTGGTAACTCTACCCCCACTCTGCTGAGCTGCAGAACCACTACTAGAAGCTCTACCGCCTCTACCTGACTGAACTCTGCCTCGGCCTCTACCCTGTGGTACCGGTGGTCTAGCCTGAAATGAAGAATTAGGTTGGGACCCTCCACGACCCCTTTGGAAAGTACACTATCGCATCAGGTGATCGGGATCTCCACAAGAAAAGCAAAATCTCTGTCCCGGGAACTGCTGTGTGGACCCTGAAAACCCACTATAATTGTCTCGCCCCATAGGTCGCTGCTGTGAACCGTGACCCACGCTATAAGAACCCCGAGGTATCTGACCACCCTCGAATGTCGGAATAGATGCATGAACGAGTCCTCGCTACTGAAAGAAAACACTCCCTCTGTGTGATCCCCTGCCTCCAGATGAGGCACCATGAAACTGACCAGCTGTACGGACTCTCTTAGGGTCCCCAAGCTCTTCTCTCTCCATCAATTCCGCCTCTTTAGCGGCACTCACAATGGACTGGAAGGAAGCCCCCTCTCTAGATGCTCTAAACACAGCCGATCTGATAGAGAAAGTCAACCCCCTCACGAATCTACAGATCCTCTCTGTCTCGTCTGGAATAATGGCCAAAGCATGCCTAGACAACTGGCAAAAACGGGCCTCATACTCTGTAACTGATAAGCTGTCCTGTCTCAGATTCTCAAACCTTAAACGACTCTCCTCTCTCACGCTCCAAGGGATAAAACGGTCATGAAAGGCACTGGAAAACCTCTCCCAAGTCACTGGAGGAGATCCAACTGGCAAAGCCCCCGAATAAGTTCTCCACCACTCTCTCGCTGGCCCACGAAGCTGGAGTGTAGCATATCGAACCCCATGTAACTCAGCTAATCCAACAACCTCTAGCAACTCTCGGCATGTAGTCAGAAACTCATGAGCGTCCTCACTCTTCCCACCCTGAAACTGAGGTGGGTCCATCTTTCAAAATTTCTCATACCTACGCTGCTCATCCTCTGTCAGAATAACTAATGGTGCACCTTGACCCCTAATTGCTGGTGCAAGATCATTCTCAACCATAGGATCCTTTGGTGGCTGCCCCACCGCATCATGCATAACTGGAGCTTCCTGCTGCTCTTGGGTCTGAGCCCCCCCTCTAGTCTGAGAGTCTTGTGGTGTAGTGGTCGCACCACCACCGTGAGTAAAGCTTTCAAGCACACTTAACACCCTCAATAATGTATCCTGAAGCAAAGGTGTGACTGCAGGCTCTGGAGGAACCTGGTCCTCTCTGTCATCAATCTGAGGCTCAGGAGAGGCCTCTCTAGTACGACCTCTAACTGGTGCTGCTCCATGGCCATGACCTCTGCCTAGTGTCGTTCCACGAGCACGACCTTTAGCTCGGGCTCTACCCCTACCCCTAGCTGGGGCCTCAACAACTGCCTCGGGAAGTGCCTCCCCTCTACCACCAGTAACAGTCGCTCTAGTCCTCGTCATCTGTCAAAAGAGTATACAATAGCTCAGTACTGAAGAAGGTAACCACGCACGATGAGAAAGAATGAACAAAAAGGAAGTTTCCTAATAGTTTTTATAGCCTCTCAGAGATAAGTACAGACGTCTCCGTACCGATCTTTGAGACTCTACGTAGACTCGGCTTGTATGCATGTGAGACCTATGAACCTGGGGCTTTGATACCATTTTTGTCACGACCTAAAAATGGATGTGATGGCACTCGTCGTATCCCACCGAGACAAGTCAGCCTAAAACCCAGTCATTTCTATAAAGTGCAAAAATAAAGCAAAGTTCAATAACAATTACTAGTACGAAAACAAGTTAACTTAATTCAATCCCCAAAACCTGGTTGTCACGTGCACAAGCCTCTAATGTAAATACTAGAATTGAAATAAAATATGCAAGTCTCAAATGATGTTGTCTTTCAAGTAAAAACAAAATCATAAACAGGAGTAAGGAGGTTCGCTGAGATGACAAACAGCTACCTCTCAAATCTCCACAGAAAGCCTCGGAAACGAAGAGAATGGAAGGTATCACGAAGATCCGGGCTCGTAACCTACAAAAGATTGTAGAAGCAAGGGGTGAGTACCAAACCACACGGTACTCAACAAGCATACCTCTAAACACAAGCTAAGGGTACAGAATACGGGTACTCCTTACACCCCATCCTAACCTCCATAGCTACAACCTGCATAAAACCTGCCCAACCTAACAATTCACAGTTTACAAATCATAAAGCTCGACAACAACACTCTAATAGATTATATATATTCTCAATAACAACTCAATATTCATTGATAACAAGTTTCACAAAAAGGCACTCACAAGATCAGCAACACACAAGATCAAGTTCATCAATAATAAAAATAATACAATGCAATGAAATGCAATGTCAAGTATAGTAATGCATGTCTGACCTAATGATACACACCCGCTGTTTCTCAGTCCGGGACCCATGGGGGACATATCTGTCCATGCATCCATCGCGGCGCGCGATACGTCCCTCGAAATATCATATCCGTTGCGGCGCGCGACACGTTTCTCGAAATATAGTATCTATCGCGGTGCGCGATACGTCCCTCGAAATGGTACATCCTCTTTAATTTCTTATTCTTTCTCAATGCACATAACACTTGTCAGAACCATGTCTCAGAACAATGAAAATGACATGTTCACACAAATAATTAGGAGATGACCATTTTCATAACATTGCACAATTCACAACAGCACAATTGATCACATTACTCCCAAACACATGGTCCTAATGGTATGGGGTCTTAAATAAATAATCACTTTAGCCCACTAATTATTGATTAATTAACTCAAGTTAAACGAATAGTTCAAAATTTCCAAAAATGACCTTCCGGGTCATGACATTTGATACAACTTGTACAAAATAGGTCAAAAATTAAAGTGACCAAGAGAAAAAATGTCACGACCCAAAAATGGACGTGATGGCACTCATCTTAACCCACCAAGACAAGTCAGCCTAAAACTCAACCATTACAATAAAATGCGGAAATTTTTATAATAAACTCAAATATACCCTCAAAATCTGGTTGTCACGTGTACAAGCCTCTAAAGTATTACAATTGAATCAAAAGAAAAATACAAGTCTCATATGACATTGTTTCTAGAGTAGAACAAGATCATAAATAGGAGTAAGAAGGATCGTTGAGAAGACAAACAACTACCTCACAAATCTCCCAGAAGCCTCCGAAAAGAAGAGAATAACAAGTACCATAAAAAATTTGTAAAAGCAAGGGGTGAGTACCAAACCACACGGTACTCAGCAAGTAAACCTCTAAACACGAGCTAGGGGAATAGAATACAAGTACTCCTTACACCCCAACCGAACCTTCACAACTACAATCTGTATAAAACTAGCCCAACCTAACAGTTCACAGTTTACAAAGCACATAGCTCAACACAACACTCTAATAGTTTCATATCCTCAACAACAACACTCTAACAATTGCATATCTTCAACAACATGTTCAATATTCATCAGTCACAAGTTCCATAGAAAGGCACTCACAAGATCAGCAACACACAAGATCAAGTTCACCAATAATAAAGAAGTGCAATGCAATGAAATGCAATGTCAAGTATACTGATGCATGTCTGACCTAATGATACACACCCGCTGTCTCTCAGTCCGGGACCCATGGGGGACATAT